>NC_046159.1:29427099-29727099 GCF_011064425.1 Rattus rattus | reverse complement strand
CCTCTGACATGTCCCTCTCAACTCTCCAGCACAGAAAGTTCAATGGACATTTGGGACTCAATGACTAGAGGCTTTTCCATTAATAATTAAATATACTGACTAAAGTAGATATACAATCTGTCTCTGGGAAAAAATCTGCTGCTTTTAATAAAAAGACACTTTTCTTCCCATACATGTTTTTGGTTATAGAATGTAGTATATTTATTTTGAGAGTGGTGATTTGGGGCAATGGCAGTCTTTAATGTCAGTTTTTGAATTGTTTCTGTGGCTCTGATTTTAAAAAGCAATCAATTCACGACTCGTCACTGGGTTATAAACAGGAAGAGAATTGAATGACCAGAGGAGGTGAACCTGGAAGAAGCCTGGAGTTGAGATGTTCTCCGTGGACTCAGTAACTGTGTCCCTCGCTAGCACTTTAAGGAGAGTAAGCAGTAACAGCTGAATCCAAGCATTTTCACAGTATGTGATATAGATTTATTATAATTTTGGAACTTAAGAATTTTATGCTTAAGTTAACTCTGTTAAGTAGTAGATATTTTACTTCAAAACATATTTATTCTTTCTTTTATGGTCTTTTGATTAACATAATAAAATTAATGTATTAGTATCCTGACAAATGTGGAAAGTAATAAAATACATTTCATGAAATCACGTTATTCAGGAAAATAAATCGAGCTCATCTGGATTTTTGATTCCATGGTCTTCATCTTTTTATGTTTTTATACTCAATATTATAAACATGAGATGCTTAAGACCATTTAGTATTTTATGTAGAATTGTGTATAGTATTCTATCAAGTATTACTTTAAATGTATTTAAAGGTAATATTACTTTGTTGTTATAAATTATATAAAAAAGGATGTTTTTACCAAAATATTCTTTATTTAGCTATTATTCATGTATCTGTTTGTCTAACCATCTATTTATCATTCGTTTATCCATCTTTTCTTCTATCATTTATCTCCCTGTTAAAAGGACCTAGCTTTCTTTGCATATTGAATTGTAATTTATCTATTTATCTATCTACCTATCTATCCATCCTACAATGTATTTTTGTATCAAGTAGCTCAGCCTCAGCCAGTCAGAAGCACTACTATTCCAACAAATGTAAATTAAACAGATGCAAACTGTAGCCATGAGGACTGCTTTGCTTCTGTACAAGTTTAACTTCCTGTACACATTATCCTTCTTTTCTCTGCCTGTGCATAGAGCACATTGTTAGAGTGAGGCATTAGAGAAATTCAGGAAAACACAAGTAAACAGGTAGAAGCCCTTAGAGAGGAAACACAAAAATCCCTGAAAGAATTACAGAAAAACACAACCAAACAGGTGAACGAATTGAAAATGGAAACAGAAACAATAAAGAAAGCACAAAGGGAGACAATCCTGGATATAGAAAAACAAAGGAAGAGACAGGGAGCCATAGATACAAGCATCACCAACAGAATACAAGAGATAGAAGAGAGAATCTCAGGGGCAGAAGATACCATAGAAAACATCAACACAACTGTCAAAGATAATGTAAAAGGCAAAAAGCTTCTCGCCCAAAACATACAAGAAATCCAGGACACAATGAGAAGATCAAACCTAAGGATAATAGGTATAGAAGAAAGTGAATACTCCCAACTTAAAGGGCCAGTAAATGTATTCAACAAAATTATAGAAGAAAACTTCCCTAACCTAACGAAAGAGATGCCCATAAACATGCAAGAAGCTTACAGAACTCCAAATAGATTGGATCAGAAGAGATATTCCTCCCATCACATAATAGATAAAACACCTAATGCACAAAATAAAGAAAGAATATTAAAAGCAGTAAAGGAAAAAGGTCAAGTGACATATAAAGGCAGACCTATAAGAATTACACCAGACTTCTTACCAGAGAAGATCCTGGACAGATGTCATACAGACCCTAAGAGAACACAAATGCCAGCCCAAGTTACTGTATCCAGCAAAACTTTCAATTAACATAGATGGAGAAACCAAGATATTCCATGACAAAACCAAATTTACACAATATCTTTCTACAAATTCAGCCCTACAAAGGATAATAGATGGAAAACTCCAACACAGGGAGAGAAACTACACCATACAGAAAGCAAGAATATAATTTCCTTGCAATGAAACCAAAAGAGAGACAAACAAACATAATTCCACCTCTAACAACGAAAATAACAGGAAGCAACAATCACTATTCCTTAATATCTCTCAACACCAACGGACTCAATTCCCCAATAAAAAGACATAGACTAACAGAATGGATATGTAAGGAGGACCCAGCATTTTGCTGCATTCAGAAAACACACCTCAGAGACAAAGACAGACACTACCTCAGAGTAAATGGCTGGAAAACAACTTTCCAAGCAAATGGCCTGAAGAAACAAGCTGGAGTTGCCATTCTAATATCAAATAAAATTGACTTTCAACCAAAAGTCATTAAAAAAGATAAGGAAGGACACTTCATATTCATCAAAGAAAAAATCCACCAAGATGAACTCTCAATCCTAAATATCTATGCTCCAAATGCAAGGGCACCTACATTCATAAGAAAAACCTTTCTAAAGCTCAAAGCATACATTGCACCTCACACAATAATAGGAGGAGATTTCAACAGCCCACTCTCATCACTGGACAGATCATGGAAACAGAAATTAAACAGAGATGTAGAGAAAGTAACAGAAGTTATAAACCAAATGAATTTAACAGATATTTATAGAATATTCCATCCTAAAACAAAAGGATATACCTTCTTCTCAGCACCTCATGGAACCTCCTCCAAAATTGACCATATAATCTGTCACAAAACAGGCCTCAACAGATACAGGAGGATAGAAATAATCCCATGCATCCTATCAGATCACCACACTCTAAGACTGGTCTTCAATAACAACAATAATGACAGAAAGCCCACATATACATGGAAGTTGAACAATGCTCTACTCAATGACAATTTGGTCAAGGAAGAAATAAAGAAAGAAATTAAAGACTTCTTAGAATTTAATGAAAATGAAGATACAACATTCCCAAACTTATGGGATACAATGAAAATGGTACTAAGAGTAACACTCACAGCTCTGAGTGCCTGCAAAAAGAAACAGGAGAGAGCATATGTCAGCACCTTGACAGCACACCTAAGAGTTCTAGAACAAAAAGAAATAAATAAACCCAAGAGGAGTAGAAGGCAGGAAATAATCAAACTCAGAGCTGAAATCAACCAAGTATAAACAAAAAGGACTATACAAAGAATCAACAACCAAGAGCTGGTTCTTTGAGAAAATCAACAAGATAGATAAACCCACAGAGAGTGTATCCAAATTAACAAAATCAGAAATGAAAAAGGAGACATAACAACAGAATCTGAAGAAATTAAAAGAAGTATCAGATCTTACTACAAAAGCCTATATTCAACGAAACTGGAAAATCTCGAGGAAATGGACAATTTTCTAGACAGATACCAGGTAACAAAGTTAAATCAGGAACAAATAAACCATCTAAACATCCTCATAACTCCTAAAGAAATAGAAGCAGTTATTAAAAGTTTCCCAAACAAAAAGAGCCCACATCCAGGTGGGTTCAGTGCAGAATTCTATCAGACCTTCATAGAAGACCTCATACCAATCCTGTCCAAACTATTCCACAAAATAGAAACAGACAGAGCACTACCAAATTCCTTCTATGAAGCCACAATTACTCTTATACCAAAACCATACAAAGACCCAACAAAGTAAGAGAACTTCATACCAATTTCCCTTATGACTATTGACGCAAAAATACTCAATAAGATTCTTGCAAACTGAATCCAAGAACACAACAAAATGATCATCCATCATGATCAAGTAGGCTTTATCCCAGGGATGCATGGATGATTTAATATATGGAAATCCATTGATGTAATGCACTATATAAAAAAACTCAAAGATAAGAACCACATGATTATTTCATTAGATGCTGAGAAAGCATTTGACAAAATTCAACACCCCTTCATGATAAAAGTTCTGGAAAGATCAAGAATTCAAGGCCCATATCTAAACATAGTGAAAGCCATATACAGCAAACCAGTAGCTAATCACACTAAATGGAGAGAAACTTGAAGCAATCCCATTAAAATCAGGGACTAGAGGCTGTCCACTCTCTCTCTCTTTTTATTTTAGAACTCCAGTTCAAATCTACAGAATTTGACCTAATATAATTCTGTACTTTAACATATCAGTATCTTTCATAATGATTCTTCTTATGACAAATTTCTTAAAATGAAGTTACAGAATATAAAAATGGAAGCAGTTAATTGTCATACTGTACAACATAGTTTTCATTGTAAAAAGAAAGATTATGTTAACTGAAATTCCTAACCCTGTCTCTTCATATGATAACTCAGACAATGTAATGGGAAAATTGCTGGTACTCACAATTTCTATTTGTTCTTCTTGTTTATTTTGCTTTTCAGTGAATTGTATTACTCATATCTTTATTCCCTTATCCAATGAAATTCTATATTTTTTGGATCGTATAATGCTTCATATTTTAAGAACAAAGTATGAAACACCCATTTGGACATTGTTTGGATTTTAATCTTACATATTTTAAAATTATAATAAATAGTACATATTTAATACATGTGATTTGGTACATGTTTGCCTTTAGGGAATCAAATATTTGTCTACTGAATCTGTGACTTGTCTTTTAACTCTCTGAACAGCCTCTCTCATGAGCAGAAGTTTCTCCTTTTTTATACATGGGGTATTAGCTAGAAGAGTGTGGAGCACTTACCTTTGGCTAAAACTCTTCCCCAGAACCACTAATTGACACCAATCTCTCAGGGAGGGCTAGGGATTCACAAGCCTCTTCCTCTTTCATGACTAAATGGGTTCAGTCTTGTGCAGGCCTCAGGCAGGATACCACAGGTACAGTGAACTCATGGATGCAAAGGCCAGGCCATGTAAAGAACTATCTTTCCCAGCTTACCATCCTGTCCTCCAAGTCCTAAATTAATGTCACCCTCTCTTCCATGCTGTTTCCTGAGGCCTGGAGGAGGGCATGATGTCTGTGTCTCATTTAGGGCTGAGCTCGCTACCCTCACTTACTGCTGATATCTTGTCTCTGCACTAATGGTCATTAGCTGTGAGAAGCTTTTCTGAGGAAGACTGTGAGCAACACTAATCTATGGGTTAGGGGCGGGGGCAGGGGCAGGGCTGGCGTGTGAGTCCTAGACGGCAGTTTAACAGCATGTCCTTTTGCAAACATTACCAGTCTCTAATGCCAGTGCCTTCCTCAGCCACTGGCTCTCCACCAGGTTTCTGGTACCATTCACGGGTTCTTTCCTGTGGAATGAGTCTCAAATCCTATCAAAAAATAGATGGTCATCACCTTCATGATCACATCACTATTGTGTCCATGGGCATTTTGGGTTTTGCCCAGTAGGTCTGTCTGTCATCTCAGGGGTCACAAGCTTGGTAACACAGTCGATGGCTTTTTCCTCTCCTGGCACCTTCTCCATGACAGATGCCAGCATATATGAGGAAGTCTCCAGATTAGTTCCGGCTTGATGTGTCTGTGTTCTGTATCCAAAGTGTGTGGTTGATATCTTCAGCATCAGTCTCCAGTGGGAAACCAAGATCGACGGCAGCAGCTTGTGTTGTTTTGGGATCTCTAGGGCCTCTTCGTTACTCACTGCAGAGAGACAGCTCTTTGATGAAGGTTCAGCACAGTCCTAGCCTACATCTATTACACACAAATATTTAGGGAGCAGTTTGACATGTCCATTTAGAAAAATAATACGTATGGAATCCCTCCTTGCGTTGTGACCATCCAAGTTGTGTGCTTTGACCAAATCCATAGTATTGGCATGGACAGCCTCCTCTGAAGTGAATTCCAAGGCCAAACACGAAGCAGTCGGTTACTTCCATAACAGTTATGGCACATTCTGCCCTTATAAACACATCACGTCTAGAAAGCTGGCATTACTCTGTGGCAAGGCTCAAAGCTTACAAAGAAAGTTGTGACTTTTCTCCCTAGGCTGCCTACACGGTTATTTCAGCTCTGTGAGGCTAGCCCGAAGGAAGGAAGCTTTCTTCCCTCATGACTTCTCTCGGCAACCAAGTTGCACTGTCTCTTCAGAAATGGGGTCTTACTGAGCTTGGTCTGGTGGGCTTGTGCCTCCTAATTCAGTCTTTTGCGTTGTGTATTTTGATGAAGGAATTGAGACAAATTCTATGCAGCACTATTACAAGGAGATGTTTATAAATTTCTGTCATTTAGTTGAATGTGTCATTCTTTCCTGCACCTACCCAGATGTGGCTCTTTTCCTTCAGTCTGCATGACTTCTTCAGGTGTCTTCCATGGAGCTGGCTTAGTGGTCATGAATTTCTTTAGCCTCCAGTTAATCATTTTTAGGAAGAAAAGCTTTCGTCTTCAGTTAATTTTATGTTGTTTGAATTATATTGGACTCAATAAATATTAAGAATAAAAATCCTTATTTTTCTTGTCAAAGGAAATGTCACAGCTTCTTTTATATATTAACATTTAGTAAAAACGTAAAAGCTGTTTCCAAATCAGCACACAACACAGTTTTTGGGGGAAAGAACTACATTAACAAGTCTCTCTCTCTCTCTCTCTCTCTCTCTCTCTCTCTGTCTCCGTCTCTGCCTGCCTCTCTCTCTCTCTCTCTCTCTCTCTCTCTCTCTCTCTCTCTCTCTCTCTGTCCCTCCCTCCATCTCCCTCCCTCCTCTCTCTCGTGTGTGTGTGTGTGTGTGTGTGTGTGTGAGGTTAATGGTACCATGGCCTCTTCTATATTTCCTCTGTGAAATCAATATCTAGCAGCATTTTTATGATGCTAAGGCTTGTGGGAAAGCCCTTGAGAAAACCCACCCATCTCAACTCATTCTTTCTCATCCCATGCTGGACTGTTCTCTTTCCAGCAGAAGCCTCCGGGGGAGTCTCAAATGACTGAGGTGATGGAGAGATATTTACAAATATTTTACTCTGACCCCTTCAAGCTCTTTGCAGCTATTTTCACATTTCTTCAAACAAATTTGGCTGGGGGAGAAGGAAGAGAGCCCATAGTAACTTTCAAGTCATGTGTTGAATTGTCTACAAGAAGTTGGAAGGTGGAAGGTGGAGGCCATGTGTAGAGCACCCCAATAGCTTCAGGACAGCTGTTCACTAGTCCTGATGTTCATGAACATTTTCCTGCAAACACGGCCACTGGAGTTTACCAGTGCACAGAATTTATAGTACATTCTGGACTTCACTAAAGATATGAATGACTTTCTGAATAATTTAGTTTTTATAGTACCTACAGGCAAACTAATGCCTGACTTGAAGTCAATTTGTTTTGGAAAATATCATTTTCTCTGTAAAATGTAATGGTCAGCAGGTTGCCAGATGGGATCTTAATAAAGAAAGTAGCTCACAGTGCCAGGGCAGACATGTCCCAGAAATGTGCACCGGCTTGGGAATAGGAAGAGGTGCCAAAATACAGTTTGTATGTATTCCATTTTCTGTGGAACTGCCACATAAAGGTCAGGAATATTTATGTCTCGTGTCTGAACTTTATGAGGCATTAGCAGAATAAGAAGTATCCCAGAGAAATAATAAGTTCTTCTCACCCCGACAGCTATAAAACACTTGCGTTCAGCTACTGCCTAATGTATATAATTTTCCAGACCATTCCAGAAGTTTATTTTCCAAGGATTCCTTACTCCCTTCACTAAATGTAATTTAAATATTGATACAGTTGTTGCTAGTGTCCCAGCCTGGAATTTCTAAGCTGGGGTCCCAACAGATTAGATTCAATCACTTGTCTTTAAAGAAAAACAGGTAGAGAGGTTGGTGGTGACCCAGGAAAGAGAACTTAATTTCCTTCCTGGCCATGTGGATGACAGGTTAAGGGCTATCCTGTGGTATCAGCGGCCTCTGGTTCCTTAGGGAAAGCGCTGAAGTAGGAGTTGGATGGAGATGCTGCAGGGGACACAGTCTTCTTAGGGTCGAGGACACTGCTGCTGCCCAGGGAACAGTCTCCACTGACTTTGTAAGGCGTTTCCACATCAGATCTGTGATGCTGAATTTAGATAAACTTAGAGAAAAAGTAACTCAGAACAGAACTGGAAAGAGAGACACAGTGACGTCCATGAGGTTAAAACCAGGATCCTTCTTCAACATCTTTTGGTGGCTACCCAGAGGCAAGTTATTTTTTATTTAAATAATTATCTATTTCATTATGAGTGTTATTTAATTAATAATTAAATTTTAATAAATTTATGTTATGAGTAAACCCAGAATGCTGTCTAGTAGGAGAGATGGTCTTACTTAGGGAAGGGTGCATAGAATCGGCATAGCTCCCTCCTGGAGTTTCTACTTTGGCATCTCTTAATTATACACTATAACCTGTAAGCCAAATAAATTCATTCTTTCCTCCCCTAAAAAATGATTTCCTGGAAAATAATTGAGGCCTTAACCTCTTAAAAGGTGGCATGGGATCTAGGTGAACCTCCTCCCTTAAAATAGCTGACAAGCAAGTTGTTGAGTTGGGGACGTAGGTCAGAGCACAGTGTTTGCTAATATGAGGCCCTGGGCTAGAACCCTAGCATTACCCCCAAACAAACAAGCAAGCAAACAAACAAAAATGGAAAAAAAACCCTGAAGGGCTAAAGTCAACCATTTCAGAATACAGGCAATAAAGAAAAATCACTTTAGGTTTAGGTTCAAAACTTTAATTATGACAGAAGCTACTGAAAGTTTCAACTAAATGTAGAAATGTAAGTTTGTATGTTTTTAAAATATTTTATTAATGCTTTGAGAATTTTATAAAATATATCTTGGGTGTATTCATCCAACTACTCCCCCTAAATGTAATCTAAATATAGTTTTTGGAAAGAGGGATTTGTGATATTTTAAGATGAGTTATTCTGAAGAACATAAGTGACATTGTGCTGTTAAAATGTATTAGAATCAGGTTAATTATATGAAGCATATGTTTTGTAATTCTTGGATTTTCATAGTACATAAGTGATTGTACATTGAACTAAAATTTTATTTGGGGATTGAGTCCTAATATTTTTGGCATCGTCTCCTTTTAATTTCTCAGTCTTGAAGAGAGTCTGGGAGGCATAATTAGATGCAATCTAATTACTTCAAAGTGAAAGAAAGAGTTCATATTGCTTACTTACATCAGGCCACACATAGAGAGGTCTTAGGGACAGACGGGAAATTATTTAAATATGTAACGTCAGAGTTTTGGCCACCTCAAATCCATGTGATCTGACAACAACCTCACAAGCGAAACAGCAGAACTATCTAAGTGTGACAGCACAAGCTGTAACCCAACAGTGGAAATGTGACCGTTCGAATGGGAATTACTGCCCTAGGTTCATATTTATTTGGTCTCCAGTTGGTGGAACTTTTTAGGAAGGATCAGAAGGCCTGGCCTTGTTGGAGGGAATGCATTGCAGGCTGACTAAAGGCCCCAGAAACACCCCTCTCTGCCTCGTGGTTGTAGATCAAGATGTGGGCTCTCAGTTGTTACACCATCATGGACTCTTAACCTCTGAAACTATAAGCCAAATTAAACACTTTCATAAGCTGCTTCAGCCATAGTGTTTTATCACAGAAACAGACGTGTAACTAAGACAGAAGGGCAGAGGCTGGGAGACTGGTAGCTCTTGGCTAGACCAGTCTACATGCTAAGACCCTATTTCAATAGAAGCAGAAAAAGGATCAGGCACGTTGGTCTAAGACCCAAGCAGATGCTATGTGGAGAAATGATGTAGGATTTCCAGAGCTGGTTAGAAATCTGGCACTTTGTTCTAACGTCTATTGGTAAGCAGCAGCTACCCAGGATTCAGAGGGACAGAATGGCGACCAGATTGCTATGTATAGAGACTTTCTGGCTAAAGAACTCAGGAGAAGTCACAGCGGAATTACTGAACTCTGGTGTGCAATGTTTAGGGCTCCTGCTGGAGGGATTCAATGCCAGGAGTTATCATCAGTAACTGAAGACTAGAATCACCTGGATGTGGTCAGGGTACCTAAGGTGGCCATTCCAGGTGGCTTGGCCTTCTCCTAAAAATGGAGCTATGGGGGATTGGAAGTTTGCCATGAGAGCTAAGGGCTACAAGAACAAAAGTCTTTACAATGTGCTCACATTAGTCAGGGTATAGTGCGATTCTTTGCGGTTCAGGTACTTGAAATCCCAAGTGCAGTCAAGTTCGAGGAAATGACACAGAGGTGTCTTCACAGGAACAACTTCTCAAACTCTGGGCATGTTCTAAAACTGACGCCATTAAGGGATTTGTTTTAACATAAAATAATTTAGAGTTTCATTTAGCATCAATCTCACTGAGATTTGGTCTTTCCTGTTTCAAAAGAGAAGGAAGTAAGCAAACTGATAATTCCTTACTTCTGTTTTGAAACAGAAACAACCAAACCTCAATGAGATTGATGCTAAATGTAACTTAAAATTATTTGATGTTATAGAAAGTTGTAAATTTTAAAATGCTATGTGTGCTGTATTTGTGTTTTTGGTCCTCTCCCCACAGTAGCCACTTGTATGAGTTAGTGAGTTGGAGCCTTATGCTAATTGGGCCTCATCTAAATGTGTTGTAGGAACTGATTCCCAAGTCAGAGCCAGAGAATCCTGAGGGAGTGATTGGAACATGTCCTGGGGACACAGTCAGATTATCTGTCTGTGTAAGGAAAGCAGGGGACACAGCTTCAGCCAAATAGACCAGGTGTCTAGGGCCAGAGTCATCTCTTGATGACATGGGGTGAGTCTTACTCTTTTCTTTCCATTCGTTTAATAGGAACAGTTGACATGCCTTGCCAGATTATTATGAATCCTCGAGATGTGTGTAAAAGCACATAAAACACCTTCAGTACTTTCAATGTGGCACGTATTATTAATAATTCAAGTGACGTCATAGAATTCATAATTGTGTTGTTTAAGATAGAGCCTCACAGATTTGCTCTTTCTGGCCCCTAAGGTCACTGTGTAGCTCAAACTGGTCTCAAACTCTAGAACTGTTACCTCAGCCTACTGAGTTCAAGGGTCACAGGAAGGCACCACCACATCTGGCAGAGTCATTTTATTTGGTGTGGGTGGTGCATGTGCACATCTATGTGTGCACATCTAGTGCCCATGTTAGTATGCCCATGTTAGTGTGCACATCTATGTGTGCCCATGTTAGTGTACACATCTATGTATGCCCATTTTATGTGTGTTAGTATGTCCCATGTTAGTATGCACATCTATGTGTACACATATGGAGGCCAGAGTGGGATGTTTTCCTTTTGTGTGATCTTGAGATCTTGAGACAGGGTCTCTCATTGAACTGGAAGCTTGTTGTTTTGGGGTAGGCTGTCTGGCTAGCAAGCCCCTAAAACCAACCTATCACTGCCCTCTAGTTCTGGGATTACAGGCACGCATGGCATTTTACAGGGGCACTGGGGATTCAAAGTCAGATCCTCATGAGTGCACAGCAAGTGCTCTTACTGAAGAAGCCATATCTCCATCCAGCATGTTGTTTTTAAATTTGTCAGATTTTAAATCGTTGCCACCAGTTCACAGGCCTGTCTTCCAAACATACATAAAATACTGGGATGTACACAAAAACTTCAAATCTTCTAATACATATTTGTTGATCACCCATCATATATCAGGTATGAGTTCTTAATTGAAAACGTACCAGAGAATGAAGTCAGAGGTCAAATCTCCTAGTTAAAAAACAGTTTGCTGAGAATCTTTGAAGTCCTCAGAATGTCCAATTGCTGGGAGCAGAAATGCAGCTTTGACACCCATTCTGTATCTTTTAGTCTCTCCCGCTTTGAATCTCACTATTTCCAGGACATGAGAACCATGTTGTTTCTATATTTGGTTGTTTTGTAAAGAACAATAGGGATTTAGATAAATGGACCAAAAGGAGCCCCCAATATAATACTTGGTGGCCCTTGCTATGGTGGATACACGGTTTGCGTTTGTCCCTCAAAGGTTCATGCATTAGAAGCTTTGTCTACAGAGACAGTTCAGGAAGCAGTGAGACATTTGAGAGTTTGGGACTACTGAGTGGGAGGTCTTCTTGCTGATTTGAGACACGTTCCTGAGCTTCTAGGACTCTCACCTCTCTTGCTTCTTGAGTAGCCACATAATCTCTCTGAGACACTCTTCCCACCAGATGATGCGGCCATGGTGACTTGATCAGTGCCAGCATTTATGTTTTTAAAACTGTAAGTTAAATCTCTTTTCCTTATAAATGTCTAGCCTCAGGGATTTCATTAAGTAAGGGGGAAATGGGCGAATAGACACTAGGAACAATCCTATGTGAGGACAGCTGGACCTCGACTACCATTAACCTTTTGGAGCGTCCTTTCCCAAAGCCCATATGTGCTTGTAGATCCCTTGTTTCAGATGTTTTAGCTGATAATTATCAGCCCTCTGAGTCTCTGACAGAAGGGCGTGGGGAGGTTTGCCCACTCTTATTCTGCCCTTCCTTATTTACGAGACAGAATTTTCTCCTTTTGATAAAGATGACTTCAATTTTTCACTTATTTATGGATAGTCGCTGAACCGCACAGTTAAGTGTTAATCCACATTGTATGCTGCTGCAGTCTGCATGTTTTCATCTCTCCACAAATACACACTAAAAATCTCAGTTCCCAAGGCAGCTTTTGTAGGTCATGAGGGTGGAAACTTTCTGGACAAAAATGAACCCAGAGTTTCTTCATCTACCCTTTGCCTAGGCCAGAAAGATGGCTCAGTAGGTAAACCAGTGCCTGCTACCAAGCCTGGCAACCTAAGCTGGAGGTGTAAGGAAAGAGCCAAAGCTTTCTAGTTATCCTTTGACCTTGTTCATGCACACCTACACACAAACACATGCATGTGCACAATGCACACTCACACCTAAATGCACACACACATACACGCACAAAAACACACTAAATAAATAAGTAAAGTGTAATCGAATATCCCCTTTGAAAAGATTTCTATAAGGAAGTTTATAGTCCCATGATTCTCTGTACCTGTTTTGTGCTGTGATCCACACTTCTGGGTTCCAGAAGGCCACAGAGAGATTCCTATTTCCTGTGATCATCTGGGCTCACTATTCTTTACGGCAGCCCAGACAGCCTAGTATGGCCACATCACTGAATTTTCAGATCTTGAATATTGACATTAACATTGTCCAAAGTTACCCCAACTGAAAGAGTGAATCCCCTGCCCCCCAAAAAGAACTTTAAGTGAATTTCCCTTTCCAGTGTGTTCCTAACATCCAGGCTGAGAGGGAGATTCTCATGCACTGACAATTCACATCTAGGGTTGTTGTAGCCATGGCCGAAGTTGCTCAAACTAAAATACACCTCAAAAAAGGGCAGCAACAAAGTTAAAATTAAACCACTCTTCTACCTCAAGAAGAGCACAAACAGCTCAATGAACTCCCAGTAAACCGCCTGTGCTGGACATCCCTCCACCCCCACCCACCACAGGACTTTCCTGTGAGAACATTCCAACCCAAGACCTGACTTTGGCAGCAGCTGAGTCCGAAGCCCCTTCTCAAGGGGACGCGGTGACTGTGATTTCTGGCCCAAAGAGCTGAGCCTGAAATAGATGAAGTGTTTGGGGAGATCCTCGGGGAGAAGAGAAATGAAGACACACTCTGCACCTCCTCATACCCTTCACCTGACCTGTGTGACCCGGTGGGAAGGAGGTGGCTTTGCTTCAGTGGCTCACCCGCTCCATCGTGTTCCAATTGCTTGTGAATTTGGACCACATTCTCCTACACGTCAACTTCTTGTGCATCAACAAGCCAAAACTCATTTCTACATCACCTCTCTCTGAATTCTGTGATCCCAAGTCCCAAGTGGGGGAAACATTATTTAAATAGAGACTTTAAAAAGCAAAAGCAGATTAAAAAGAAAGAAACACACACCCCCCAAAGAACCCAAACTCTATTCCCTGAGCTATAAGCCAAAGTCTTATAGCAGAGAAAGGGGGAGAGAGAGAGAGAGAGAGAGAGAGAGAGAGAGAGAGAGGGAGAGAGAGAGAGAGAGAGAGAGAGAGAGAGAGAGAGAGAGAGAGAGAGGAGGGGGAGGGAGAGGGAGAGGGAGAGGGAGAGGGAGAGGGGAGAGAGAGAAGGAGAGAGAGAGAGAGAGAGAGAAAAGGAACTGTTATTAAGACATAAAATGGCTACCAAATATTGGGATGTAGATGTGGAAAACTCAAGACAACCTACAATGGAGGTTCAGATAATTCAAAAGTACCAAAAAGCTAGTGGTTGTGAATTAAGCAATTTAAATCAGTGGTAGTTAGACTCTCGAGACAATGAAGCTATTTTGCCTGAGAAAGTTCATTATTTTCTTAACTATCTCAGTTTAAAATTACATTTGCCCTCACAAAGTCTCAACTAGAAAAGAGAAAGAACCACTAACCAGGGCTGTGGAGTCACTGGGGCAAGTAGAAAGAGGCAGCTGACATGAAAGAGAACAGGAAAGTCCAAAATTAGAAGACCATCCGAGAATTAAGTCAGAGGCAAAGAATGAGTTCAGTCCCTGCGGGTGGTGGTGTGAATGAAAATGGTCCCCACAGGTTCCTAGAATTGAATGATTGGTCACCAGAGGAGTGACACCTTTGGAAGGATTAAAGGGGGTAAATCTTGTTGGAGCAGATGTAACCCTATCAGAAGACACACTCAAATGTGTCACTGGGCATGGGCTTGGAGGTTTCAAAAGTTCATGCTGAGTCCAGAGTCTGTCTTGCTACTGCCTGCAGTTCTGGATGAAGGACTCTCGGCACCTTGTCTGTCTTTGTGCCATCATGCTCGGAGCAATGATGACAATGGACTAAACTTCTGAACCTGTAAGCCAGGCCCAATTAAATGCTTTTTATTTAAATAAGAATTGCTGTAGTCATGGTGCCTTTTCACAGCAATCGAACACTAACACAATTGCTAAGCAAGTAGGTGCTAACATTCGTCTTGATAAGGCTTGGAGCAGCCTCATCTGTCAAGTACTTGCCTTGTAAGTATGATGACTTGGGTCTTATTCATAGAACTTATACAAAAAATCTGGGCATGGTGGCACAGGCTTGAACTCCTTTGTTGACGAGGTGGACATGCACACGCACACATATACACACACACACACACACATACACATACATACACCCACACACATACACACACACGCACGCATGCATGCACGCACAAAAATGTCATACAATAGCTCTTTAAAAAGACCAATTATTAAATTATTAGCTTTGTTGTTTGTTTATTTTGTTTTGTTTTGAGACAGCATTGCCCTGGCTAACCTGAAACTCTCTATGTAGACCAGCTGTCCTCAAAGTCACAGAGCTCTAAAGTTCATTAATTGGCAGAGGTTATCAAATCAACTTAAGCAAAATATGAATGTCTTAATACAAAAGTGAATAAAGAGCAGAAATCAGTACCCGCCGTTCTGGTGACAGTGTTCAGACAAACTTCTTTCATTCATGACTAAATCTATGCCTGGTGTTGATGGTTGAGGTGTGAGAACTTAGGCCTTAGCAGCAGATATAAGCTATGCTGCGTGTCATCCAAATTCTCATTTTTGGAAATGGCTGGATGTTTTCTAATGTCACCTCAATGGGTGAAGGATGACTGTGAGTAACTTTCACACTCCTAGTAAGCCATCTGAGTTAGTCATTTCTAAGGCGTATTTATGAGGCTTGAGAGCACTAAGTGCTCTTCCAGAGGCTCTGAATCCTGTCCTAATGCCTACACTGGGTGGGTCATAGCTGTGCACAACTCTGTACAGTGTCAGTCAATACTGTCCAGCCCACAAATACCGTCTGGAGTTTGACCACTTTCTATATTAAATGCACAAAAAAAAAAATCCCCACATATACTATTCTTGTATGTTGTGTATATGCGCTGTTTATAAAGACAAGAATTTAGTACTTCCAAATTTCAAGTATAGACACTGCATGTTAAGTAGATTAAATGTGCGGTTTTAATGTACAGGGCCCATGTGGCTTTTATGAGGTCTTCTGTGCAGTCCCCTAGGGCCACTATCCCACCTCCATGAAAGGAGTTCTGAATAAACATCCAGGCTCCTGATAGTTCTTTTCCTTATATTTATAGAAATATTTTCGTCTCTCTTCCCAGCTTCATTATTGTGGAGACAATAGACAGTCACCTCTTAGTATGTATTTAAGGCACACTGTGCACCATTTAACATTCAGCTTCCATAGGTTCAACATGCCATGAAGATCTCAGGAACTGTTTTCATTCCTACCTGTGCATGTGACGAACAGTTCTTGGCTCATAAGTAAACGTTGGTTCTAGGTAAAGTTGAGTAGCAACAAATCTCCATGTAACAGGGGCTTAGCTGTTAAGCAGTGGTTCTCAACCTGTGGGTCGCGACCCCCTCAGATAGTCACATCACAAACATATATTGCATTTATGAAGCAGCAATAAAAATAATTTCACGGTTGGGGCTGTCACAACATGGAGAACTATTATATTAAAGGGCTGCAGCATTAGGAAGTTTGAGAAGCACTGGTTAAAGGATATAACGAGAGAGGCTGTCTCCCATACTTTGGTGGAAAGTTCATTGAGGTCTGTGATGTGAAGTTTTTACCAGAGCGTCCACCACTACTGCACCTTCTAAAAGCTGCCGACATTCGTTGTGGCTCTTGTGATTGATGGGCACAGGTAACAGTTTAGCAGTAGGTTTTAGTCCTTTCAGAATCTTAGCCTGTTACCAGTCAAGTGCGGCACGGCAGAAGTTGGGGAGGGGAGGGGATTCAGCTAAGAGCAGTTGCACACACTGAGCTGACAACCAAGGTGTCTATCGGCTCTTTCGTTGCAACTTGTCCAATGCAGATGTGTTCACAGCACAACAGGTAACACAGGCAAACGTTACCTGTTCATTGTTCTCTATCAGCGCTGTGGGAAATGCCAATACTTTAGATACTGCATTAACTGACATCTGTGGTGGACATTAGTTTGCTGTTGTTTTTAGTTTCTTAAACAAGGCTACTAGAGAACTTAGAATTACATATTTAGTTCCCTGTTGTCTTGTATTAAAAAGCAATGCTTACTTCGTTTAACACTATTGCCGGTTGCTCTGAGCTACAGAACAACTTTCCTATCCGCTCAGACTCCCAGAAGTTCTGAAATGCCGAAGAGCTTTTAGAAGTGTTTACTGAGGGAAGTTGTATTTAGGAGTGGACACATAGAATTCAATAGATAATCGTGACTTCACCAAGAGTAAGGCTGTGCGACCCCACCTCAAGAAGGAGAATCATTTCCCTCTTCACGGCTGCCATCTTTCCAAGTTCAGATCCCAGCCGAAGGGTGGAAGCGGCATGGCCAGTGGCAACAGCCTGGCTCCGTGGAAGCAATGACTGACAACCCCCACCGGGAAGACGTGTATACAAACGGGAAGTCAGTGGTTTGCTTAGGAGTGGTGTAG
Organism: Rattus rattus; assembly: GCF_011064425.1. Taxonomy (NCBI): domain Eukaryota; kingdom Metazoa; phylum Chordata; class Mammalia; order Rodentia; family Muridae; genus Rattus; species Rattus rattus. The sequence continues at coordinate 29,709,663 of NC_046159.1, read as the reverse complement.
AGAATGAATGGTTGTTTGAAGACTCTGGGGATGCTTGGTCTTTCTCAAATTGTCTGGGAATGAACTGGCTTCTCTAACCTGTGTCTCACCCCCTGCTGTGGTTTCAAGGGACTAAAGAATCTCCCTGTGAGGTGAGGAGCACTGGTAATTTATCCGAGGGCCATCTGCCAAGTGTTCGTAGTGTTTAGCAAGTTTCCACCCAAGTATTTCATCTTCTCTCTCCCATTCTTTGTTTCTGCTTCTTTTTGATTCCAAATAGACTCAGACGGACAATTTGGCTTGTTCCGTTCCTTCCTGGCCATTGCCTACGTTAGCGCCTCCAAATAAAACCTGAGCTGACAGCAGTGGAATTTATAAGGACCAGCAAGAAATGAGGAACACAGAGGGATGCATGCACAGAGATGACCCAAGAAATGCCGAGGTCTCCATTTCTAGGCCAAATTGCACAAATAATAGGGCCTGGACCCCTTCATTGCAAGGCTCAAATATATCAAGGTAATTTGTAGAAAAGTAGTTGGTCCTGGATATATGTAATTGGAAATGCTGTGGGAGTCATGTACAGCTCAGCTCACCTCCAGTAATTGTTCAGCTCAGAGCTCCCAATTGTTCCTCAGCTCAGAGCTCCCAATTGTTCCTACGGACCACCTCATGCTTCAGCCGGGTGGGATCTGAGGGCTCTACCCGAGGGAGCCAGCTGCATCTTGAGCTAGCGAAAAAAACATTTAGAGATTTCCTTGTATAATTTTTCTTCAGATGTTTTATTTATAAAATACAGAGTTGATGCAAGCTTTGTAACACTTTCCAGATCTCAAAAGGCATCCAGCCCTGCTAGGCTTCCTAGCGTTGCTTTGCCTAGCGTGGAGATGTGGGCATTGTCTCCGGTGACTCGGCAAAGCTTCATGGAGGCTTAGGTTTCACTGGTGGAATGTGGTGCCCTCAGGGGTCAAAAGGAACTGATCATAGAGCTTGATACGCTTCCTCAATCAGACTCGCTTGCCCCAGAGCTCCACTCCGAAAGCTCCAGAGAGCCCCCTGCACACGTGATTGAAAACATGCCTTCGGAGAGCTGGAAACCCAAAGAAAACAGACATCTGTACATCAAATTCCCATTTGATTTTCATTAAGACTGGTGTGTGTGTGTGTGTGTGTGTGTGTGTGTTTGTGTGTGTGTGTGTATATAGATGGCTCCTCAATTAATAATGATTTGATCTATAACTTTCCAATCTTATGATGTTGCAAAAGCAAATTCATAAAATATTTAGTTTTCTATTTTTGGTACAGTATTTAATCAATTACTCAAGTTGTTCAGTACTTAACTAGAAAATGTGTAAGTGTTAGATTTTATGTTAGGTAACTTTGCCCAAATGTAGGTTAATGCAAGTGTTTTGAACATCACAGTGACATGGGGCAATGCAGTGAGCTGGGATGCTTGGTGGGTTAAGGGATAGGGCTTATGGAATGTATTTTTAACTAACAATGTTTTCAACTTACAATATGTGTATCAAGTCATAACACTACCTTAAATTGAGAAATAATGGCATATATTTGCATGCATATCCCACAGATATATAGGTATTTGCCAACATATATGTATATACATATATGAATGCACACAGAATATATACTTCTGTCTTAATTAGGGTTTCTATTGCTGTGAGAGACACCAACACCAAGGCAACTCTTATAAAGGAAAACATTTAATTGGGGCTGCCTTACAGTTCAGAGATTTAGTGCATTATCATCATGGTGGGACTGCAACAGAAGTGTTTGTTATGACAACATGAAAATCCACTCACCGGAAGTCCTTCCTCTCATGCAGCAGGCAGGGCCCTTGTTGATCTGGGCCCCTGAAAGTTTGATTGAAGCAACCTTACCCTGGGCCCTCATATTAGGTACCCTTAAATAAAAGCAGCCCTGGGTGTATTTCTGTTTAAAACATATTATGTGGACATTCAATGATTTTGCCTTAAAGTAGCCCACCTTAGTATAGGTGGAAGGGTTACCAAGAAAGGGCACACTTTTTCAATTTTTTTTTGTCTCAATTATGAACCTCATTCATTTAAAACTCTGTGTCTCAGACTAAGCATTAGTAATAACAAAAGCTTACTTTAACGAACTGGGGGGGGGGTTCAAATGTGTGGCATTTTGGAGGAGAAAAATTAAACTACTGAAAAGGATGCTTAAGTTGGTTGGAGGTGGTTGTCTGCCAGTGTCTACTTAATGGAGAAGTTGGCTCCACCAGCCTAGAAACCAGGCACTGACAGACACTGAAGTTGCACAGGGCAACACATCATCTCTGAGTTCTAGTAGGGGCAGGTGTCCCTACATATAGGTCATTTCTTCCTGTAGCTTTTAGTATTTGCCCAACCTTCCAAAGGGTACTACAAATTTTCTTTTCTGATATTGAAAGAAAACAACAGAAGATGTAATGTAAAATATTCTACATATACTATGATAACTGTTATGGAAGAATATCAGCTTGAATTTCATTATCCTGTGACCCAGGTGAATGGCGCATGCTCTGGTTCTCTAAATTGAGTAGCATTCAGTGATGAGGTAGAGCAGTTTGCGAGCTAGCAAACTTATTGAAGAGTCAGTGTCTAAAACCCCACTTCAATGTGGAACTAACCCTCCCATGGGCAGTTCACTTGCTCTGGAGAGAACAAGAGAGAGGAGTCTGTGTTGATACATGCATTACACTCTAGACATGTAGCCGCTGTACCTACGACAGCAGGGTATGAAATCACCCTGAGAGGGTATGCACTGGGTCTGCTGCATTATTTTTCCACCTTCTATGTTTGATTGAATTTCTCTTCTTGGTGGAAGAGAATCCCCTTATCGCTGCCTCTGGTAGCCACTTGCCGATCACAGCCAACGTATTTCCTGATTCCCTGGTACTAGGACAAGGCCATGTGAGCAGATGGAGACAAGTAAGCCTGGGTGAGGGTGACGGATGGGCACCGTTTCTGGGCTGAGGCAGTATGATGTCTCAGAGTCACACACCCCACATGGCAAGCTTCCAAACCATGCTTTCCGGAAGTGCATCACCTCATGTAGAAGCAGGCCGCCAGGTCCACATGCAGGTTTGTGAAAGCAACAACCCTATCTTAGTTGTGCTGAGGCAGGGGCATTTTGGAGTTAGTTTCTCACAACTCAGCTGAGTACCACCTAACTCTGTTCTCTACGTTCACATAAGAACAAACAAGACATTCACCATGAGAGGAATATTGGAGAAGGACCCTCTCACCGCCACCTTCATGGTTGCTAGATGGGCTGATCCTTCATCCTCTAGGCCAGTGGTTCTCAACCTTCCTGATGTTGCTACTCTTTAACACATTTCCTCCTGTTGTGGTGACCCCCATACATAAAATTATTTCAATGCTGCTTCATATGTGTAAGTTTGCTACTCTTATGAATGTAATGCAGATATCTGATATGTGACCCCTGGGGGTTGCAACCCATAGTTCAATAACCACCACTCTTGGCATTCAGTACTAGATGCCTTTGCTGTACTTAGGGGTCAGTGTTTCACTCTTGTTTGTCATGGTGAACAAATGACAAGATCACAATTAGTTTCCACCTGATCCTAGGATGATTACAAGCTCTGGACTAAGGCCTGTGTGTGACTTCCTGTGCAGTTCCCACCCATGCAGCTTGCAGGGTGCCGATGAGCGTTCAGTGCTCTGGTAACCCTTGTCCTGCAGAATTAAGCAACAACAGAATGCATTCCTTTGGAGAGTACTGATACCAAAACTGAATTCCAGGAGCTACAAGGAAAGGAAACAAAGCAAAAAAAAAAAAAAAAAAAAAAAAAAAAAAAAAAAAAAAAAAAAAAAACCTAATTCAATGTGTGTGTAAACTTGATATAGTTCTTCTTGAGATCCCAGTAATGGACTTTTTGTAGACACACAAAACCAGCTCATTCTAAAACTCACATGGAGAGGCAGTGGCCGCAGAGGAACTGCAGCAGTCTTGAAATGAGTGGCCAGGATGGAAGAACGATCCAGTGATTAGGAGAATGGATACTGGCAGCTGAACAGACACAAAAATCAATGGGAGAGGAGGGGGTTTGGAAAAACATGGTATAATCCCAACTGATTTCTGATTTTGAGACTGGGCCCCACTACACAACGCTGCTGGCCAGACTCTTGGTCCGGCCACCTCATTCCAGCACTCAGCTCCCGAGTGCGGGATTCTCAGCACGATACACCGTGTCTGGCTCACCACAAACACGGTTCACTAGAGGAAAGACAGACTTTCTGTAATTGGCACAATTAGCAAATTGATGAATTTCAGTCTTGCTGTCCTATCATTTCTATAAAATAACTTAAAGTAGATATATTTGTACACGTAGAAAGTAAACCATGAAGACTAGAGGGAGAGAAAAGTTACAGAAAATCCTTTGGACCTAAGGCTTGGGTTACAGAGTTTAGACTTGCCGTCTAAGCCAGCAAAGGTCAGGGGGAGGGACTTTCCGCCATGAGAATGCCATTTGCTCAATGGAAGACCACTTCTGCTCTGAGGATGTGTGAGTGATCAAGCCCTTGCGTCCCCCACACTTTGGTGCATTCTTGTGGCTCTCAGCCCTTCTGAAAGTGTGGAACTGTATCTCAGGTGACTTTAACTTACAGTTCCCTGGTGGCTGACGATGTTAAACGTAATTCCATGGATCTGTTTGCTAACGATGTAGCTCCTTTACTGAAATATGTGCTCGAGTCTTTTCATCTATCATCTCAGAGCGACGTTTTATTATAGTGTTGAGTTCTGAGAACTCTTTGTGTATCCTAGGAAATCGGCTGTCATCGAACAGGCAGTTTGAACCAAATTTCTCACTCTCTGCCTCATCTTTTTATCTTCTTTACAAGGTCTGTCACTGAGCATGGAAATGCATAATACTTCAACACACATGTATAACATGTATGCCATGTATGGCAGGTTATTTTAAGCTACCAACTGTCTGCACACACATTGCCGTACAGCACAGTTTGGTAGTTCTTTAAATATTCACTTTGATCCTGTAATTGCAGCCCAGCATTTCTATTCTGAAACTTCATAGATACGCATGAATTTTGTGATAGCTTTGCTTCTATAAGGTAAATTGAAATAAAGGGATGTTCTTTGTGGGTAAATTTAACTAAGATATATCTACATTGTAGAATACTACTCAGCAATAAAATGGCATGCACTAGTCATATGAAGGTTCCTCAAAAAACTAAAAGTAGGTTTATTGTATGGTTATATCTCATTTTTAAGTGTATGTCCAAAGGAAAGTCTATCAGTGTACCAAAGGAGACACCTGTATGCTAGTGTTTTCCACAGCACTATTCACAATAGGTAGCTATGGTGTACTAGATGTCCACAAACAGATGAATAAGTAACATGTGTTATATATAACCAGGATACTATTTATCCATATAAAAATTATAGCCTATAATTTGAAACAATATGGATAGAAATGAATGAAGGATATATCATACTGTTATGTGTGTGTGTGTGTGTGTGTGTGTGTGAATTCTGAACGTTCTCTCTCATGAAGATATCAACAAAGCATCAATCTGGATATACACTAGTGATCATGAGGAATTGGGAACTGGGAAGAAGCATGGGAAACAGAGCCTGGAGCAGTTCCAGTACTAGAGACAGGGTCAAGAGTTTGTCACTTAGTGGATGTTTGCAAGCTGGGCCCGGCCAGAATTCAGTGTGCTGTGGCAAGCATACACCTGCAGTGTGGTCAAACTACACAGTACCTGCAAGCCTCGAGAGAGCTAAGGCGGCAGGCCTTGCAGACCTCAGTCATAGGGATATCAGTTAACTAATATCCAGGCAGCGTGGTGCTCAGGGCAGCTTGGTACATGAGCCCTGGGTTCTGAAGTCGCTTGCTTGCCTTCAGCTTTCCTAGTTACCATGAAGTCAATTTAGGCAAGCTATCTAATTTCTCAGATTCTCGTTTTCCCCAGTGACACAGTACACAGGACATTAATATCTGTGTTTATGGTTATGACGACACCTCACCATCCTCTAAGGAAATAGCTTAGAGCGCCAGGCACTGTAGAATCACTTGTTACTGTTATTTTCCCCTGGTGTTTTAATCCTGGAGAACCCTGGCAATCCTGCTAACTACTCTGGAGAAAGCAGGCATCGGCCACCCTTCTACACAAACACCTGGAAGCTGCTGCTGTGGGCCAGTGTGGACAGGTAGAGCTTTTGAGTGTCATCCATATTTCTCCTTTAGTCCTTTTTTATGGGCTTGAACACAAGCCAAGCCCCTCAGATCCCTTCCCTTTAGAAGTGAGACACCATAAAGCAGCATGACCCCAGGGTGCACTGAGTCACAAGAGCCAGGAAAGGCTTCTCACACGCCCTTTGATTCTTTTTCCAGGAACACGTTTCCCCCTGCCATTGGCCTTGTCTTCTGGAAGAAGGATTAAACGAGAAAAAAAAATCTTGCAAACCCTCCATGTATCTTTTTGAAGTGGTAAAAATAGAACCAGCTGAGCAAAATGAACTCACAGAGGTGCCATAAATACCCACCACGCTGTAAAAGCACAAATCTCTCAGCTGTGGCAAAGAAGAAGTGAGAGCTACAGGGGGAATATGGTGGCCCTCTGACCCCAGGATAAACACTTCTCAGAATCGCTTTGTACTCCTGTCTGTCAAAGTTTAGGGGCTGATCTGAGGCCTGGAAAGAAAGCCCTGCTTCAGCAAGTACTCTCAGGGGTCTGTGCCCAGGATCTGGTCCACATGCTTCCTGCTCATCCAACACAAAGGATGGAGACTCCATCTAGTAGGCACACAGCGGGTGGTGGCTCCTTCCCTGTTTGCAAAGCAGCCAGTAGGTCAGGAAGAGTCACAAATCCCAGGCTGACATGGGGAGCCTTCCTCCAGAGGCTTTGACTAAGGTGAAATCACAAAGGCAGTCAGTGAGGGGAGGTCCAGGCAATAGGATTTTAGTTCTTCGGCGACCACATAGGGACACCTGAGGTAGATGTGGCAGTTACCATTTCTGAGTAGCCTAGTTCAGATGCCCTGGGGTTGGGGGGGGGGCTTTGTAGCTTTTCTTGGAGCAGTTGGACTGAGGGGGTAGTGGTGGTTCAGTGATCTCTCTGACCAGCATCTACGGCATCAAAGTGGGCAGATCAGCACTCCCTAGAGGACTGTGAGCTGTACCTCTTAACACATGCTTAGATTTGAATCCCACAGCACCCCAGACGGTCCTGCCTTAATGCCAAAGTATGCCAACCAGAAGAGAAGGAAGTCTGGGAGCTGAAGACAGGCTAACTGTCCATCCTGGGCAAATCATCTCCTCTTTCCCATCTCCAAACACAAATATGAAAGATTACTTTAAGTTGATGCCACAAGCCACCCTGAGTCCTACTAGTATTCAAAGATATTGTCACCATCAGCCACTGGATGTTTGCTCCTTCAGAGCACTGAGAAAGTCTTGGGAGTTCCCCCAGTGCAATCTTCTACTAGGAAATTGAGGTTGGAAAGCAATACGGTGCCTCTGTGCATTTATCCCAATTTATCAGGTCTAGGATGGTGGTCACGTGGCATCGGATGCAATTGACTCACTGCTGTCCAGGGAAGGGAGTTGAAGATGATCAGGTGAATAAGTGCTGGGTCCCTGTCAAACTAGTGAGCCAGATATGGGTCACAGCCACACTGTTATGATTCGTCCAACAGCCTAGAGAGTGCCTTTGAGGCAGTCAAAGAGACCAGGACTTGTGTTTTCCATTTAGTTTCAGAAACATCAGATCCGTTTAAATTGTGTTTGCATTGGAGTACGCAGAAACTTCGTTTTCCGGGTGCAGGCCAATAGAGACTTGCTCTATCAACGGAATTTCTATAGGACGCATCAGCTCAGACGTCCCACAAGACCCCAATAAATGCCAACATTTGCAATCTACTGACTCAGCAGCCAAGACACTGGGGGTTCAGGTGCCAGCTCCACATCTGCTCTCTCAGCAGTTCTGGAAGCATCTGGAAATTAGTTCCATAAACTCAAGCTCAAGTTCCCTCCCTCTGGTCAGGACCACCACTCCACCCAGCGCCTTAGCATTCAGTTGCCTTTTCCTAGGCATAAAACAGCCTGGGGAGAAAACTAAAAATCTCTCAGAATTTAGCCTATCCTGCATGCTGGCACAGGATTCCGACTTCTCTCACCATGGTTCTACTTTCCAGTCTGTCTGGTAACATCACCCCCCTCCCTCCTCAAGAATATCTATGTGGCCAGAAAGTGCCAAGCTGTTGATGCCTGAACTAAAATGGCTCCCTGCTGTGCAAGTGTGTGAGAGTAACGGTCAAACCACCATCAGGAACTGTACTAAGTGTGAATGACCTCCTTCCTGTGTTTGACCGCATTCCTTGTTGCTAGAACACAATCCCTGCCATTGGACGACTTACAAAACGAAATTTATTTATGACAGTGTTGGAGGGGAGGGAGTTGAAGGTTGAGGGGCTGCATCGGAGAGGATAGCCTTGCTTAGCAGGTGTTTCCTGTGGATTCTGGATTACCTGGTGAGACAGGACAACTATGCCAGAGGGACAACAAAACTACCTGCTCACTGACCGGCTAATCCATGTTCGTATCAATCACGTCCCCTAAATCCCATCTCCGAATACTGTTGACAAAATGTGAGGCTGGGAGACACATCAGACTGTAGCAGAGACCTGAGCTAATAGCATAATCCTGAGTGAAGGTTGGGACAGGCTTTTTCTATCTTGCAGAAGTCATTACCCTAAAGTGTGAAGGCATCCCGCCCCTTCCACCAGAGCTCACTGAAATGACGCTCCTGGGCCCCCACATGTCAACAGGTTTCTGCTCCAATCATATTCACCTGATACGTTAAGACTTAGAACACAATGAAAAAAATATTGTATGTATCCAGAAGTATAATTTCCAGAATGGTAAGCAGGAAAAGTTGCACGGGCCCACTCATTTTGAAAACTCACCAACCAATGAAATTTAACTGGTCAAAATTTTAGACATGAGTCAATGTTATCTCTAATAAATTGTCCTAAAAGTAGTAAGAGGAACCATTAGTGAAGAAAGTCTACTAAAACTTAGACCAGCAAGACTGTACCCCACCTCCGTCTCACCTCTGCTTTCTGTGGAAGAAACTCTATTTGCGAAACTCCACTGCAGATGTGCTTGGCTGAAAAGGCAGGGCCTCCCTGTCCTTCCAGTTCCCAGTGGGCAGTTCCAGTTGCACTAGAGAAAGGACAGACTGGGAACCTCTCATTCCCTTCAACCTGGGTTATACAAGCTCTATTCTGGGTGGGTGTGGCTAGAGGAATTAAAACTTCTTTTTCTATACAGCTCCTTCTCACAGAGCAGGAACCTCACCCGAGGTTCCTGCCAGTTGCCCTTGCCCCAGCTTGTTCAATGAGCATCATTTCATAACAGAAGCGGTGATCCTCAAAAACAGAGAGAATCAGCCCTGAGCAGGATATCACATGGCAAAAAGCAAATCCTGTTTCTACAGCTTCCGGTGTATGACAGGGTTCTACATAGTGGACGAGGTAGGTGGTAAGGACTGAGAGTCCACAATTCTGCCTAAGGATTGACTTCAGAGAAACATGGAGAATGGTCATGTTGATGGGTGCTGTTAAAAACAACAGAAATGTTTAGAAAGAACCCAAACATTGACATAGCCGTGAGCTACATTGTCTTGGAAGATTCCCGTGGGGTCAGCCGGATGGATAAAGTCACACCCATCCCTGGAAGTCTAGAGGACAGTATACATCCCAAACAGATCCTTGCTAAGCAAGAACTACACAAGGATCCTACTAGTCCCTGGCTGACTTTGAGATGACCCTGACAATGTCCTGGACTACAGAAGCAGTTTCCACATTAAACAAACATCTATGGCAAAATATGAAAACCCACTAGGTAAAGTGATGGAAGGAAAAATTTTTGTTATCCAAAAATCTGTGGGAAATTATGAGGCAGAGCAGAGTCCATCATGTAAGGCTAGGGAAAGGGTAGGTTCACAGTAGAGCTAATCAGACAAATCACTAAGTACATAGCAAGTGGCCATGCAGCCAAAGACAAGTTAAAGGGGGTGCATCTTATGGAAATAGAACCTGTTACAGTTAACACAATCTATTACTTAAAATATACAGGTTAAGCCTAAGTTCACAGACACTTGTGGAAAAGCCCCACATCTGCCAACTGCTTATGGGAAAATTGCAAACTCAGGATGAGGGCTGGATTTGACTCTGTGTTGGGCTCCCACCCCACAGAAAAGTCCATATCTACAGATGCTGCAGACCCAGCGGTCTGAGGAGTCCTGAACCAAGGCCTGTTTGTGTCTAGAGGGTTCCATATCTTGCCGCAGCTTCAGAAGGAGCTAAAGACCAAAGGTGGGGCCTGATTTGACTCCAGTAAGACCCACAGCAGCTGGGAAGTTCCACAGCTCCCAGCAGCTCTAGGAGTTGATGCAGACCCAGGGTGGGGTGAAGATCTGAGTCTGGGTGAAGCCCACAGGCTTGTGGAGAGTCCACCAACTGACACAAAAGCTGCAGAGCCAAGCAGAAGGCTGTGGCTGACACGAGACAACATCCAACCATCAGAAAAAGTCTTCAGTTAGAGCTCCTGGGCCAGTCTCAGAGGGAAAGGACACCTCAGCTCCCTGAGGACTCAGTTCTCCACTCAACAGTGCCAGTGCCGCCCATGGGAGGAGGGAAAGGGTGATGAGGATTTTAAAGACAAAAACTACAAGAGAAAGAAACACTCAAGTTTAAGAAAAACTAAGAGTCAGGAATGTGGGATTCCCACAGAGGGCAAAAGGGCAATGGAGATTACGCTTGAAGGGACTAAACGCTGGCTCCCGGCACACTCGCACCAATGCAGACATTAGATTTAAAAATGGAGAGGAGCGCTGTGGGAGAATAGCATGAAAATATCTCAGTAAAACATAAAAGTAGCCCCAACACTGAAGTGTGAGGAAAAGAAGCAAATGGATGTCCTAGAAATGGAAAGGAAAATAACCAAGAGGAGAAATTTATTAAGGGAAGCTTCTTCCGGTACTTGGAATAGCACAATCCAGAATAGTAAACTGGAAGATAAAGATTAGGCAGTCAGGAGAATGCAAAGAAAGAAAGGGAAAAATAAAGCTATAAAAGGAAGAAAGAAAAGTATCAAAGAAATCTAATTGAATCTCCCAAACCATGTTATAAGATTATCAGGAAAGGATAGAAGAGAGAAAAAAATGTTTTAAGTGATGGCTGAAAATGACCAAACCCAATGGAAATTGTAGCTGTGCATTGAAAAACTCAACAAACAAACAAACAAAAAACATTGAATAAGTTCACATGTTCACGTTGTGATTGAAAATTTGAAAGTCAAAGATAAAGAATAAAAAGAGACAGGCAGGGGGTCCCTGTACCTGTACTTCTCAGCCCTTCCAGCTCCCATTCTAGACAGGCACAGGCCACTCATACCCTTAACCATGCCCACGGACCCACCAATACCTGCTACAGAGAAGGAAGAACTGCATGTGACCTGTGTCTCTGGCAAACACTTTGGCCATGCCACATGCTTATCCCAGGCAGGTAGGAACTCTCTGGAGCTCTGAGGCACGATCACTTCCTTCTGTGTGCACGTGGCTGGTGACGTCACAGGCTCACTCCCATCTCCAGTACACACTTGCGGTTGGGCACACATTCCAAAATGGGCACCCAAAGGAGGTGATCCATCCACACCCGATGTTCATACAACACTCCACACACACCCAGATGATGAAGTCAGTGGTCACGGAAGTACCAGCTTTGATCTGCTCCCAGAACACTTTATGACTCCTGGGTATGTAGATGAGAAGACACGTGACACACCAAATTATCTTCCCAGGAAACTGCCACACACATGCTGCATGACTCTGGTTTGTGTGGCCAGGGGCTGTGCTTGACCTCAGATGAACTGTCACCTTCAACCCTGTCCTCTGTGAGTCAACACCAAGTCTTTCTTCAATTGAACCATCAGTAGTAACGGTGAACGCAGCCAAGACTCAGCAGCGGGGATATCAAACACAAAGCAAATGTTGCCTTGGCTCAGGTGTAACAGAAAGTCTTAGCAAAGCTGTTCCAGGTGGGCAAATCCCAAAGGGAAAGCACTGGTGACAGAAAAAGTCAAGACCAAAAGTTTCCTCCAAACATTGACATTCTCCTACAAATAGCCACTAAGGACAGGGATTTGCACAAAATTCCAGACAGAGAATTTAAAAGCCTGATTCAAATATGTTCAAAAATGGCAAGAAAGATGCTAATAAATGCTGTGTGGCTTCAAAGATGATGATAATAATGTGAATGAATTTTAAGAAAATACAATCGGCTGAGTGATACGAGGGAGTCAGCTCTGTATATGAAAATAGAATTCAACAAAGGTACAGAAATACTGTAAAATAATGAAAAATATTAAGAGAAATTAAAGCCAAATAAAAACCCCAGTGAGAATCTTGCCAACTGTAAGGATCGTATGGAGGGCAGACCATCTGTCTTGAGACAAGTAGATCATTCATTTAAAATACAGGACAGTTAGGGACACTGTGAAAAGACTAAAGAACAAATTATGGACACAGAGGAAGAACAGTCCCATTCTGAAGACATAAACAGTGTTTTAAGTAAAATGGCAGAAGAAAACTTCCCTAATCTAGTAAAAGAGATAGCCCATCCTAAGTACACAAAATCCAAGGCAGGCCCATCAGGACAACGGCTGGTTTCTGAGTGGAACCTAAACTCCGCACGAGCTGGGGCAATGGAGTTCAAGTTTTGAAAGAACACAAATGATAGCACAGATTGACCTGAAACACCCTGCATCATAGTGAAGGAACAAAGAAAAACTTTCCACAAACAAAAACAAAGTATCCTAAGCCAACTTTACAGAGGATGCTGGAGTGGATACTCAGAATGGAAGAGACCGATAAAAATATCCAAGTAGCAGTATCATCTGTAATAGTATAATAACAACAACAACAATAATAATGTATACACACATATATAATATATAATATATATTTATTATACCTGCTACAGAGAAGGAAGACCTGCATGTACCCTGTGTCTCTGGCAAACACTTTGGCCATGCATCATGCTCGTCCCAGGCAGGTAGGAACTCTCTGGAGCTCTGAGGCATGATCACTTCCTTCTGTGTGCATGCAGCTGGTGAAGTCATAGGCTCATTCCCTTGTCTCCAGTGCACACGTGTGTGTGTGTGTGTGTGTGTGTGTGTGTGTGTGTGTATACATATATATGTAAATGTATATATGTCTGTATACATATATGTCTATAATATATGTCTATAATATATGTATATATGTATTGTGTGGTTGTGTGTGTGTGTGTGTGTGTGTGTGTATTGAAATAAACCAAACGAAGATAAGGGAAAGACTTATGCAGTGAAAATTCTGAGACACTGAAGAAAGAAATACAGGGAGGTGTTAGATGATGGGAAGAGGTTCTATGCTTGGAAAAATTATTATGGTCAACATTCTATAACCTGTGGCCAGTTCTGGTCCAGTAAATCTCCTGAGGGTTCTCTGAATAGTGGGTCTGTACCCCTTCCCAATCTTCATATTACTCCACCTTGCGCACCCTCCTTGCAGACCCAGTCTAGTGGTCTCAGTGCACTATTCCTGCCCCCCAACCTCCAGGCTTGGCCCTCTCACACTCTGTTTGGCACAGCCTGCTCAGCCCTCCTGACCCTAACCTGCCTCTGTACCACCACATTCAGTTGCCAGGCCCAGCTCTGATGGCACAAACTGTGCCCAGGGCTACTGTGACATCATCCTCCTTAGTCTCCAGGCTCCTCCCTGCGCATGTCACACACAGTTCCAGTCTGGTAGAGGAATTAGACCATAGAAGAAAAAGATATGAACAAACAAACAAACAAACAAACAAACATGGGTCTCTTATGTGTCAAGTGGAGCCCTGAACCAGGAAGGGAGACGCACCAGCTCAGGACAATGAGGACAACGGCATTGAGCTGTTCTGTAGTGAGGAGGAGGAAGAAGATAAAGAGGCTTCTGACTACAGGACTGCAGGAGGAGAGACTGAGGCATTATGCAGAGAAGGCCAAGAAGCCCTCACTGACGCCCAAATCCTCCATTGTCTCGGATGCCTAACCTTAGGGTGATGAGACAGGATGGCCCAGATAGAGACTGGTGTGCATTCTATCCAACTGGACAGGTTGGTTTGAAGGATGTCTAAGCTCCTGCCTGTTCATTACGGTATCTGAAAGATGCAAATCCTGTGTGTGGTGGAGGATGACGAAGTTGGCGTTGACTTCTTAGAAGAGGAGGAGCACGGGCAGAGGGTCCACATCACAGCTTTCAACAAGATCTGAAAGTCTAAGTGTGGGTCATGTGTGTGCTCATGGGGAACTACTGAGTTTAAGGCCTGAGACTCTGAAAAACAAACAAACAAACAAACAACAAAGAACAAAGTAAATGCATAACAGCTGAAAACAACACATATGTATTATGTATTTATTCATTTATGTGTAACAATATTGGCTAAAGCACAAGAGGGGATGACTTGAGGACGGATCTAGATGGGAGACATGGGAAAGGAGGAGGGAGGGAGGTGAGGCAGAGCGGAAATGACAATTATATATTTTTAAAAATTTTTTATTAATTTTACATGTATAGGTGTTTTGCCTGAATGTGTATCTGTATACCACATGTCTGCCCCATGTCTGTAGAGACCAGAAGAGGGCATTAGACTCCAGGAACTGGAATTACAGATGGCTGTGAACTGCCATGTGATTACCTGAAATCAAACTTGGATCATCTGGAAGAGCAGCCAGTGCTCTTAACCTCTTAACCACTGAGCTGTTGCTCCAGCCCAATATAATTATATATTTATTTCAATTTTAATATATACACATGAATATATATTATGTAAAATATAGATTTATGTTATAAACTAAAAATAAATATATACTATATATTTAATTCAAATACATATTTAATTTAAGGAGAGACATCCTACATGCCTGGATAGTGTTACTCCTACAAGTGATTATTTAACAAACAAACAAACAAAATCCTCCAGGGTCAATGTGCTCTATTTCTTTGTGAGTTGTTGGTCAAGGGAGTCCAGGGGCTCAAGAAACAATATAGTCTATGCCATTCTTTTGCTTGCCCACCAGAATCAGTTGATAAGACCCTGAAGACACCATACTTCTTGATTACAAGATATAGAGAAAGAAAACTGGAAGTGTTCTGGAAGCTTCCTCACTGCTGGGTAGCTCTAGTAGTGCTGAATGGGGTGATACTGAAGAGTTATCAATGTTTTTAGTGAGCTGTGTGAACCTCTTAAACAACAGCACCAACCTACCAGGCAAAATGCTCCTATTGGAGCAATAGTAGCACAACTGTTAAAGAGGTCACTAACTGCTCTCAGATTAGATTGAAGCATATTACACAGGACAGAATCCATGCCTGGTCCTATAAATCCAGTCAAAAACCCTTGGTTGAAGATATCATATATCCTAAGTTAGAACTTGCTACTGTAGTTTATGAACTGACATGGTACGAAAGCCGATTGTACTCTCCTCCTTAATCAGAGGATCAGTGAACACAGAGACACATGGCTGTTCACAATGCTTAGAATGAATGATGGTTCAGTTCTTGGCCCTTATCAGGATATTTATACCACCCTCTCTTAGACTTAGGAAAGATTGTAGAAGAGAGAGTAGAAAAATAATGATGTTAGACCTAGAAGGCAGGAAGAAAAGAATAGAAATGTAATCTTCAGCATGATACGGCCATTGTAAACATGGTCTCCCAGCAGCTAAGGTTACCTGCCCTGGGCCTACATAAGACTGGGCCTGTTGACACCAATTAATATTCAAAAAGGGGCTCCTGAGACAATATCTATCTGAACTATTAGTAACTGATGGATTCTGGGATACAAACAGTCATTACTGTTATAGTAATGCATATATACATATATATATTATATGCTACCATATAATATACCATTATTATATATAATATACTATATACTCTATACATATTATATATATTATGCATAATGAAACAATATGGCTGGATAGGAATAAAGGTTCTTTACATCACTGGAACTTAATATATTATCAATAGATCATGATTAAATTAATATGCATGTTGTAGACACTACTTAGAAAATAATTCAAAGAAAAAGTTTAATATGTACTATAAAATAAATGATTAATTATATTAGGCAATACAAAAGAAGTTGGTTAACAAGAATACAGAAGATGAAGACAATCACTAAATCACTAGACTCTGCAGATAACTCTAAGAATTGTGCCCAAAGAGTGCTGACTGCACATTCTTCCGAAGTTCACATGCAAGAATCTACTCACAAGGGGCCCTAAAATCAAACTCAATAAATATTTTTTAAAAAATTAAAGTCATACGAAGGATTTACTCAAACCACAGTGGAACGGAATTAGAAATCAACAAGTGAGAGAAACTTGGGAGAATTTCAAATATGTGAAATTCGAACGCCCTTCAACAACCAACGAGTCTAAGACTATGTTGTAAAGGAAGTTAGGAGAGTCCTTAGGTAGCAAGTTCTTGTCCAGGAGGATGATTTTGTTAAGGTCTTATTGAGAATGCAAGTCCCATTGCAAGGAGAAAACACAACCCCAGGACAAAGAGCAGCACCCCCAGAGTTTTAGTGGGTGTAGGTACGCGCTCCCGATGGGGGTAACAAAGTGGAAGGACTCTCAGCAGCTCAGTCAACTCTGGGAACGTGGAATTCCGGAGCCCTCCGCCCCTGTATTCTCTCCTGCCTCTTCCCATTGCTTGCCTCTATGGATCGCCCTGTGTTTTCTAGGCCACCAACATGGCTCATCTGTCATTCTTCCTACCACTCATTCCATGAAGAGAGAGCTCTTGAGGCTTCTCTCGAAGAAGGTACATCTTTGGTTGCCAGCAGAAAACAATGCATCTCTCCTTTGGTGAATAGACCCAGCTAAGCCTATAGATCCGTGTGAGCACACAGTAGGTATCCTTGGGTGTTGGGCACAGATATGGTAGCCCAGATATTCCATCCCCTTTGCAGACTCATGACCCCACTGTTTTTCTCAACAGCCCTAAGCCGTTACGTAACAGAGATGGATGATGAGCCCGCTTGGTAGGGGAAGAAGCCAGGGCACAGAGCCCAGGCTGTCTCTAAATCATGCAACCCGTTAATGCTAAACCCAACATAAAACTCTCCTCTACTCCCTTGGCTCCAGAGTGTGTGCTCTTCCCCGCATACCTAAATGTTAAAAGATGGAGAAAGCTTTGATCTTACAAAAGGCTGAGGCAGGACTCGGGGAGTGATATTGGATGTTAGATCAGAGGAGCTTTATAAATCAGTAGTTCTGCACAAGTTGTTCATTAGGACCACCAAGGCAGCCGTAAAGATTAAGAATAAAAATAAAGGCCTAAATAGAAATTTCTGAAAAGAATATGCTCAAATGGCCAGCAGACACAGGAAGAGTACTCAGCATCTGAAATCGTCAGTTCAATGCTGGTCAAAACCACAATGACATACCACTCCACCCTGATTGGTTTTTAAAAAGTCAAAAGATAGCAAGTCCTGGTAAGGATGTGGGGTGAAAGGAGCTCTTACACAGATTGTGGGGTCATAAATTAGTAGAGCAGTTACAGAAGCAAGAGTGGGGCTTCCTCACATATAGGGCAATCCAGAAACTCTTCTACTGTAGGGGTGTGGGGATGGCATCTATATGTTTGTATTTGTGTGTGTATGTGAAATATATATGTATACATATATATATATATATATATTTGTATAAACACATTAGATAACAGACAGACATCTACACTCCCATTTTCATTGAGGAAGCATTTACAAAGGCTAAGGAAAAGAAGTAGCCTACATCTATCAACAGATGAATAGGTATATGTGGTACCTATACATTGTAAATATTCAGCCATAGAGAAGAATGGAGGCCTGGTTATACAAAACCACAGATGAGCTGGAGGCCATTATGTTAAAGGAGCCAAGACAAGTGAATCCGGAGAAGACAGATGTCACTGTCTCACTTACATGTAGCACCTCTAAGTGTGGCTCTCGGAATCTGAGAGCATGCTGTTGTTTACTAGAGGCCAGGAAAAGGAGGGGAAGAGAAGACATATAGGAAAATTGACCACTACTCTCTCAGGGAGGTCCTCTTGGCTCCTACTCAGTAGCTGTCAGCTCACGCACTCCATTTGGGGCATATGAACATTTGAATCAGTGGTTCTTATCCAGAAGAATGTGTGTGAATGGCTTGGTCTTAGAGAGTCCGCTAATAAAAGCTTTACATTACAAAGCGGCATGGCAAACTCTGAAAGGGAGTTGGCTTGCAAAGGGTGAAGAACAAAGGAGCTCTGGGTTCAAAAGAGCAAGGCTAAGAACTTAGCTAAGTCCATGTTGAGTAGCACAGCTCTGAGAGCATGGTGAAGAAGGTGGCCGAGCTTGCTCTTAGCCATAAACCCCAATGAGGTTGTGCCTGGAAAACCCGCCACAGGGCATCTTTCAGGCAGAACCCATCCATACCCAATGCCAAGGAAGGGAGAAGAACTGAGCAGGGGTCTCCTAGACTTATTTGTACACCAAATACTGTGCACAGTGTTTCTCCTATCTCATTAAGGCTTGCCTCTCTCAAGGCAGCCTTACTTTAAACACAGCTGTCAACTTTGTAATCAGTCTTCTGAGACCCAATAGAGACAGAGTTAGACTGAAAACATCCGTGTGTGTTTGTAGAATCTTCATGTGTATTCTTCCTCTACAGCTGTGACACTTAGGCAGAATGACTTCATGATCAAACACCATGTAAAAACTGAGGTCTGACTCAAATTTCAGCTTCACTCAACCTCCACAAGTAACACAGAAAACACTTTCTTTCTCTGTACTGGCATTCGGCATTCAGTGTGAACCTATGGGCTTGGGCCCCACCAAGACCTGCTCTCTAAGACCCGGTCCACCCATTGCTTCTGGCCAACAGGAAGGCACATGACCACAACCTACTCCAAATGGTCAGGGCGGGACCACTGAGGGCTGGAAGCTCTAGTCTTTGCTCTGATTGGGCAAAATTTTCACTTTCTCAGACCTCCTGTTCCCTCACTGTTATGTGAGCTTTTCTAACACCAGTCAAGTCCTATGTGTGTTGTGAAGATGGTGAACAGTGATTCACGCAGTGGGGACACAGTAGATACTCACTAGTAGCAGTCCAAAGGGTTGTTTTGCAACCTGAGGCGAGGGCAAGGGGAATTCTGTCATTTCTTGTTGCGTTCTGGTGTTTGCAGAGCACAGCCACCCAGTACTTTAGTCAAAGAAGCCAAGCCTGGGGGTGCATCTCTGGCCCTGTGCCCCTACCAGGCTGCAGAGGGCCATTCGAAGTGAACCCAGCACTGTGAACATGGCCACATGCTGGGAGATGTCCTCTGCGGTGAACAAGCCCGTTAGAACGAAGAAGCCCCCAAGTCCTGTTCCACCCACGGCGGTTCATTAGGAACAAAACATGACGAGTTCATTTGAATGGCGGCTAATGGCAACCAGATGTGCTGGCAAAACAAGGCCACAAAACGCTGTCTCCAAAAGCGCAGTTATGTCCTGGAAACCCAGAGTCCTGGTTTCACTTTACATTTCAGTCCTCCAAGTGCGAGTGAGACAGAGGATGGCTAACAGGAAACAGGGAATGCGTTTACGCTTCTGCTGCACTAACATGCCCCCAGCAGGATGAAAACGAGGCCTGTGGAAAGACTAAAGGGCAAGATGGGGCTCAGGAAACCCTTCTAACCTGTGCCTACCTGTGGGATGCTTGGAATAGGTTCTTCCAGAGGGTTCCGCCAGAACACACAGAGAAAAAAGTGAACATTATTTACTGAGCTAGTGTCTAGATGCTATCATAAATTGTGTGTGTGAACACACATATGCACATGCATGTGCACATACATGCACACCTACAGACATGCACATTTCATAATGTCAGTCACTTCTAACAGCAGTAGAGGGTTTGCGTTTTGTTTTTATTTCTGATCTGACACTTTTGACAGTCTCCAGAGTAACGTGGAGTGACTGGCGTGAGCGCCACTGGTCTAAGCTGAAGAGGGGTAGCCTTTACTGAATCAGTAGACACAGACAGAAGATGGTGCGCTCTAACTGCCTGATTCGATGGGGTGAAAACTCACAAACTGCGCCGGTTTGTGTCTCTGCGGACTGACATGGGGTGAGACAGCAAAGTAGAAGCTGCAAGCAAGGGAATCCCAAGGGCTTGAAGTCTGGCACTTCCAAAAATTAAGGAAGGGGTTTGTCTACCACATGCTGAGGATTTGGGGTTTAGCTTAAATAAAACTAAGCTGACTTTGGTACCCATAATCTACCTCATTAAGACTGACAAACATTCCAGGGTTAGAGCCATGGCTGGCTGTCACTGGGGAGGAAAAGAAAACACAATCTTGGGGAATCCCCACATCTAGCTCTTTTTAACTAAAAGGTGTATGCCTGACCGGGGCCACAAAACTGCCTGTCCTCTTAGCGGGGGGGGGTGTTGTCAAGTGTTTTTTTTCCCACATCATAAATTCCGTGAATTCATTTAGTCTGTATTATATCCCTTTTAAATACATTAAAGATTGTAGACATCTCAAAGATTTCCAAGGATTTTAGCAAAATAGTGACCATTCTAATTTGGATTAGACATTTATGTAATTTTCACATAAGGAAAAAGAAAAAACAAGAACCTTTAGTAGGGTGTATAAAATATTCAATTCCAAGTGGATTAAAAGTTAAATAAGTGAATCTAAGATAAAATATTTGGAGCTAAGAAAGGGAGGAAAAATTTGTTAATTAAGAAAACATTTAATTTTGTTTGTGTGTATGTGTATTTCTGTATATTGCATTTGTGCATGCATGCTTGTGTGTATTTGAATGTGTGTGCATATGTATGTGCGTATGTGTATGTTCATGTATACTCACATGTGTGTGTTTGTGTGTGTTTGTGTGTATGAGTGTGTGTGAGTGTGTGTGTGTGTGTGTGTGTGTGTGTGTGTGTGTGTGTGCAGTTATACTCAGAATCCAGAACATGGCATTGGGTCCCCTGGAACAGGAGTTACAGTCATTAGTGGGTATTCTGATCTGAACTTAGGTCCTCTGGGAAAGTAGCAAGCTCTCTTTACAGCCCAGATAAGTTTTTACAGAAAACTGCAACATCACAAAGTAAAAAAAAGAAAACATATTTAATTTACCTGTACTGTAGTTAAAAGCAGGTTGCATTTCTGGCTATGGACAAGAGAATGATAGCACAAACAAGTGAAAACAACAGTTTCACAGGAGACAGGTTTTTAATTCAACAATGAGCAGTTTGGTCCTCTGGAGAGTGACTGATGCTGGGCAGGGATGACACATGCCTTCAGTCCCAGCAGAGGCAGATGGGGAGGGGGAGGGGGAGGGGAGGGGAGGGGCAACGAGAGGGGGAGGGGAGGGAGGAGGGAGACTTAAAGCAAATAATCATGAATTTTCATTGGAAGCCTGAGCACAAACACAGTGGCCCCCGCAGCTGGCAGCTGCTTGGGGCTGCTCAGTGTGTGGACTTACCAGGTCAGTGCTGGCCATGAACACCAGAAGATTTGCTGCTGATTTGGGGGTGAAAATGAATGGCCAATGGTGCTTTTACTAAAATAACGATCTAAATAGGAAAGGGGTGGTCAGGAAGAGTGCTAGCCTGGCACCATCAGTCCTGGAGGCAATTCCTGGCAGGACAGCCTGGAATTCAGGGAGATATATTGGGAATCAGAAAGCCACAGAAGCCTTTCATAGGCTCAGTGCATACCTGTGTGAAACTGGGAATTCTATATGCAGACAGAAGGCACTAGAAAGCCCAGGAGAAATACAGGCCAGGGCCATTCTGGTGACTGGCCAGGTCCAAAGGAGCAACTCCTCCCCCACATCCATTCACAGAGGTTGAAAACACTGTAGGCTGTAACATTTCTGAGCACAGACCCTTCTTACTATTCAGACGGGGGAGGGGGAGGGTTGGATAAGCCAGAGCAAGCATTGGGGACCACATGTCAGGGAGTCTGTCTACGGACCATTCCAGACAGGTTAATAAGCAACTACAGAAACTCCCAAAGCAGAACACTTCATAACTCTTTTGATATATCATTAAACATTCTGATATCCAATAACAAAATAAGTATAAGACGTGAAGAGGGAGATAAAAGAGCCCAAAAGTTTGTAAAAACGTATAAAAGCAGTGAACGGAAGCGGAATACGAGTACTGTGAGATGCTACTCTGAGCATATAAAGAATTCAATTCATTTTATATTCAAGGGTTTAGGATCGTGTTTAAGGAGGTAAAGGAAAATGTCAGGGCAGTAATCTCACAGATACTGCATCTTTATAAGTAAGTAAACGGGAAAGAGAAACAGGTGTCAATCATAATAGCTAAGCTGAAAAATCACTAAAAGATTCCAAGAAAAGGGGTGCTTGAAATGAATTCAATGTTTGGTTCGTAACCATTATTTTCTATAAGATCAGACTGAAAACCTGGTATTCTGTGGGACAGCATCAAACTCTCTCTATACTATTCTATACATTCCTCTGCAGTGTTGTGGAAGAATGTCACCACCCCTGTCAGTGACAGCCACCAGGCTCGACTGATGGCTTCTCGATGGCTTAGATGAGATGTCTGTGGCTCTTGTGGGTTTTACAAATGTTCTCTCATCCATTTTTAATGTATGACTACACAGCAATGGCACGCTCTACAGGATCCCTTTCAAAGGAGCACCTACCTGCCTCTACTCCCTTCCCTGTCTTGTTTTCTCAAGGTCAAAGTGCACGGAAGCATCAATCTGCTGTTACATCGGACTTGGCAGTCCTTCTCTGGGCCACGTGAGTAAAGAGAGAAGAGAAACTGCCTGCCTTATCAAAGGGACCTCTACTTACAAATCTGATGTGGGTGAAAAAGAGTTCTGCAGAGAAACGGAGACTCTCTCTTTTAGTCCTTCCTAACTGGAATGTGGCTTTTTACTTTATTACAGTGTTAGCCTTTCTAAACTCTTATGTCACCAGAAGAAAAGAAAAACATTTAAAACACTAACGTATTTTAAATATGCAAATTCCATTTCTCACTAAAAATGAAATGTTTCACATTGAGATACTGAATTATCATTGCCTAATGGAGCTAAATGCTTTTTTTTTTTTTTTTTAAGGAAAGAAAGTATTTTTATCATGTTACGAAAGAAAGATTAAATGAACTTTACTACAGTTTGTTAAGATCGAATTTCTATTTAGTTCCTGAACGGAGCTTCATTTAAATGAGTTATGTAGTTAAGTCTGCAGTTTAATGAATGCCAGTTCACAGCTCTAAGACTGACAAAAGTATTTTAAAGTCCAACAATGCCAAATATTGACTAACGAATATTGACATGAGAATTGTCCTACAATAGCAAGGGGCTGTGAACTACTGGAACTCCTTCGGGAAGTACGGTAACAACCAGTCAATGTGAAACTACACTTAAGTTCTGCCTGGGGAGTCCTGCCCTGCTTATGCAGGTGGAGAAACGCCTGTGTCTACTCAGTACAACCATAAAGACCAGCACAGGAGGTTCTGAGAGCGCCATATTCAACCTCAACGCCCACCAACCAACGAAGCTGTAGTTCATTTCTAACTGGCTTTCTTTGAGGTCATGCTTCCCAACGCTGAAGCCTAATAATTCAGACCTGCAGTTATTAAACCAACCTCAAGACACGCACAGCAGACGTGTGAGCACAGGATGACTCCATTTGCAACATAAAAAAAAATGCAAAGTTAAGAGTTGGCGTTCCGGGAACCTACACACCTCAGTGGTGAGACAGGAAAGAGCAAAGCATTTGGCAAAGGAGAGAAGAAGTTACTTCAGTGACGGCAACCTGTGTGCTGTGTGGAGACGCAAAGGGCACAGAGACACTGCAAACACTTTATTTATCAACATGAAGGTCTAAGGTTATTTTTATTCATCTTTCTACCTTTTGCAGACGTGAAACAAATTATAGAAAACATAAAGGAAAAAAATTAACTCAGTAATATTACAAAAATTTGACATAGTGCCACCTTCAAATATTTATAAACTTGATTTTGTATAAAACTGAAAATATTGAGAAACTCCAAATTATTTTCCTTTTAATTTTTATTGTACATATTTATTGCACGTGACACTGTGCTATATAGGATTATCTCCATATGAATATATATTGCACTCTGAGAATATTCCCCTCTCTACTCAACAACTCTCCTTTTCCCTCTCCTCCTAAGTCCCTAGATATATATAATACATAAACCACACATATTTGGCTTAGACAGGCTTAGCTTGCTTAATACAATTATGTCCAATCCCTCCATTTTCTTGGAAACAACAGACTTGCTTTTTCTTTATGGCTAAAAAGTCCCTCATGTATCCGGCACAGTCTTTCTGAGTGCAAGCATCTCTGTGATATGCTGACTTGCAGTCAGCCCTTGGAGTAAACACACAGGAGTGCTACAGTTAGGTCATAGGGCAGACTGACTTCTCCTTTCCCAAGACAGCTCCACACTGATTCCTCACCTGGAGGACGTAAGAGTTCCCTTCTTGGCGTCTTCTCCAGCTTCTGTAACTTTTTTTTTGTTTTGTTTTGTTTTGCTTTTTGTTATTATTGTCGTTTATGACTGAGATTCTGACTGGCATGAGAAGGAATCTCAGTGTAGTTTTAACTGAGAAATCTCTGATGGCTGGTGAGTTTGAACATCCTACTATGTGCTTACTGGGAGACCTCTGAGGGCTGGTGAGTTTGAACATCTTACTATGAGCTTACTGGGAGAGTTCTGAGCACTAGTGAGTTTGAACTTGTTACTACTGGCTTACTGGCCCACTGTGTCCTCTTTTGAGAATTGCTCATCCCACCAGCCTACTTATTGATTGGGTTCTTTGATATGTTGTTTCATTTTCCTGTGAGCTTTTGTTGCTGTTGACTTTTTTGTTGTCCCTGAAGTTGTTGTTTGTATATTTCAGGCATCGATCCTCTGTCAGAAGGACAACTAGGAAAGATTTTCTTCTTTCTGTATGTTTTCCCAATTAACTGTTTCCATCGGGTTTGGAAGCTTTTTGGCCACGGGAGACTTGTCAGCTGTTGATGTTGCTTCATGACTGACTGCAAACGTTGAGAGCCCGCAGCAGAAAGGGCCTGTGGACACCAATGTCTTCAACCATATTCTCTCTGACACTCTCAGAATTTCAGAGCTTACCTTGGGGTCTTTAATTCATTTAGAGATGAGTTTTTATAAAAAGTGAGAAATGGGGATCGTCTACATGTGGAATCCAGTGTTCCCAGCATCATTTGTAGACAAGACCATGTTTTCTTCAGTGTCTATTAGCAGAATCTTTGCAAAAACATCAGGTGGCTGCAGCTGTGTGGGCTCATATCGAATTCTACTCTACTCTGTTTTATAGATCTGTGAGTCTTTTGTTCCAGAAGAACACTCTAAAAATCTATACTACTGCTCAGTGGTAAAAATTGCAATCAAATATTATGACGTCTTCAGCATTGTTCTTGCTTGGGATTGCTCTGGCTATCTGAGGTCTTTTGTGCTTCCACGTGGCTTTTAAGATTTTTTTTTTTAGAAATGGCACTGCAATTTTGACAGGGATGGATTTAGGGTAGAGATTTTGTTTGATAATGTAGCTATTTTTTACAATATTAATTCCTTTAATCATGAGTAGAGAACATTCCATCTGCTACTGTCTTCAGAGTTGCAGTGTTTCCACTCTACAATCTTTCACATGTTTATGTTTTAGATTTTTATTCTGAGGCAAACTATGAATGGATTTATTTCTCTGCTTTTACCCCCAACCTGAGAAACTCAAACTTTAAAAAAATAAAATAAAATAAAATGCCAGAAAGTAATCTCTAGCCCAGGGGGCGCCAAACACCATCTAACCCTGCCTGCTCTGGCTATTGCAACTAACTGGGAAGCACTGGTGTTCTCTCCCTTTCAGGGCAGAAACTCCGAAATGTTTCTGAGAATTTTGGAATATGAGAAATGTTGAATATGACTTTTTAATATCCTATAACAATATCATTTGTGACATCATTAACCAAGGTGCTATTGGAGTGCTGAGAACCTTTTGCTAAAACTTAAGGCGCTTTGGAATAGAATCTGGTGCAATAAATGATTGCAAAGGAGAGATAGACTTGATATGACATTATCAAATCAATATGTTTCAAAACATTCCAGATAAGTAGGAGACAAGACTTAGCATGAGTATACCATCTGGCTTACTAAATAGAATATTGCATCATCTCTAGGTTACAATATGCAAATGACATCTATTGATAAATGCCACATAGCTTATCCACCCTCTTAGTGACACAGAGCCATAGATGATCCGTCAACAGCCTTCCTTCCAATGAAGAAATAAATGGGTGGAGCGGTGTGGCTGCTGAGCACACTGGGTGGGGCCAGCATTCTCTGTCCACCACTTTATCCACCAATTCCTGCTGCTTCCAGCTAGGCTTTGAGGAATTAGCCTGAAAGAGGATTTCCTGCAGAGCTCGCTAAGACATACAGACAAGATGCAATGTAGCACTGTACATAGGAGGTGCTCAGCAAATGCCAACTGCTACCCTGGTGCTGATAGCTTGCCTTGCTCTCAACACGGTGCCTTGCCCAAGTTTCCCACAAAGGACAAGAGATTAAACCAGTGGGAAAAAAAATCACCCAAGAAACTCTTCAGATGCAAGCAGTTGGTTGTGAGTAAAGAACCCACCTCGGTATTTTGTGATTTGGAAATAGAACACTAGGCTGTCTTTAAACAGCTGCATCCTGCCCACTTAGTAATTCTTTAGAAAACATACCAAGGGTTACTGGATGCAATAAAACTGATTGTGTATTGAACTCATTTGAACATTGGCTCATTTGCTCACATCCGCAGAGCTAGTGTTCTGTTAGAGGACCAATATGTTTATCACACAATACCCGACCACACCCTGTCACTAGCCCGTGACTTTTATATGTGAGATGGGTCTAATGCTGAAACTGAAAGAAGCGCTCTCAGAACAGGACCTCTGCCCCAGATTCCTTGACTGGTGCAGAGGGAGTCGGATATTAGACTCCCGTCTCTGTTTCATTATCTGTCTAATGAAGGGGACCAAATACATCTTTGCACTGTCTGTGTTTAATAAATATGGAGGCCATTTACTACATCATGGGAATGGAGTCCATGAAGTCTTAATGAAAATAAAGTGCATAACAGGAAAAGAAGGTGCAATATATTTTGGGCTCTCGTGTGGTCATGAGGATAGATCCTTCCCAAGAGAGCATAGCAGAGGAACATTTTAGTTGCAGATGTAGAATGAATGTAGCTTCTAACTGCATATTTTCTCTGGCTTTGACCATGTGAAACACAGATGTTTTACAAATCATCTTTCTATTAAGGCTGTGATAACCCAGCATAGTTTGAAAATGGTCCCATGTTTTCAATTAGATTGCTTCCAGTGTACAGCACTGTGGACAGAACTGGCTTTAGAAGGTGGTTTCTAACTTATTTTTCCCAGAGTACCCAATCCAGTAGCTTCTGGAAACCGGGAGGCAGGTAGAAAGCTCACACTGTGTGCGGGAGTCTCCTCACACAGGACAAATGAGATGTGGTATGGGTGATTTCAGGAAAAGCAGAGCATCTAGGGACAAGTTCAAGGCCCTGATCTCATCTGTCAGGAACCTGCCAAGGTTCGGTCCTCCAGGTCCAGTTACAAAGGGCTTGTGTTGGCCCGGCTACCATTGTGGTTCACAGGAGTATGGGGGACTGCAGAGAAAATGAGTTTTCCAGGGATGATCTGGCAGCGTCTCTATCTATGAGGAAACTATTGGTCTTACATGAAGCACAGCCACAGAATGAGCTCCATCACAGGTTGCTTGATTGCAACTGGCTTTAGGTCCTTACTAATGCTTGCTGGATACCTTTCCACTGGGTCCTTAGTGCATGGTCCGAAGTTACTCCCTCTATATGAGTATTGTCTCCATTACCCTCAATAAACAAGCGTAGATTTGGCTGAGGTGATTGGAGTAGTCCATAGGAATGGAATCTTGTATACGTCACTATTCCAGTAATATAATAGTATTTGGAATCACTCAGTTTCTGATTCCTATATCTAGACCATGAGACTAGTCTAATCAAAAAGATGGTAAAGGTTGTATATCCCTCACTGGAATGCTTTGGAACAGAACTTTTTCAGGTTTTAGAGATTTGAAATTTTTGGAATATTTGCAAAAAAAAAAAATTTCACAAGTTGAAAAATTTTAATATGAACATCTGAAGTGTTCCAGAAGCCCCAAACCATTTGGGAGGCATGACGGTCTTCACAGAGATTCAGAATTTTGAACATTTGAGCTTTTATACCATCAGACCACATGATTCCTAATGTGTATAGTCGTTTGTGTATTGCATTTGCAAGCTGAGCTCCAGTCTGAGCAGAAGAACAACGACCCACCTGGCGGTGCAGTCTCGTTTGCTTGGATTTTCCACAACTACCTTAAAGCACATACGATGTGATCTCCAAGGATTCACACATGCCCACACTTGCCTCTGACTCAAAGGAAAGTAAGAATCTAGCACCATTCTAGATCTTTAAAAAAAATCCCCAATGGCTTGGGTTCAACTCTGAGCTTTTTCTGTCAAGCATCTGTGTCCAGGTTACAGATGACTTTGGGTTTACCCCAAAGCTGGGCCTTTCCCAAGCACAGGGAAAATTCCCACAGGAGCTGTGAGGAGGCAGGAAACAAGTTTTGTGTCTCAAAGGCATTTCTAGGCTTTATTCATTAACATCCTCGGAGCCTTACTGCTGGTTTCTCACACTTGCGTACCCTCGGGAGTAAACTGACGTTCAAAATGGAACCAAACGTTTGTTTGGTATCCTCGAGTCATCAGCCAGAGCCAGTTATTTTGATTCCATATGGAGTGGGGTTGTACCCCTGCTTTGCTACATGCCTTACATACTGAGCTCAATTTCTCCTGTGAGCTCTTCATCAGGGGAAGGTCATGACCGCACAAAGTTAAAGCTAGTGACTGTGACATCATCTTCTCCAGACCACTCATTTTCTAGAGGGGTCTGCAGTCTGAAGAGCTCCCATGGTCTGGGAAAGTTCACAGAGCAAATGAGTAATGGTGCAGGCTGCAGCGAGGGACGCCGAGCTCAGGTCTCCAAGTCTGTAGACCTACTCCCACTCTTCCTCACCTTTATTCTGCAGGGGAAGAAAAATGCAATGGGATTAGCACTGCCAAAAGTCCATTCCTCTAGGGGAGCTTTTGTTTCTACAAAGTGATAAGCGTATCAGTTTGCAACAGGCATCTGACATTTAGAGGTCTTAAATATCCAGTGCACTTATTAAAGAGAACACTCGGTTTTGGTGGAGTTTTTCCCTAATAAAAATTTATCTTACAAACAGGAAATTAAAAATTTCTGACCAATTCAGCCACCCAAGCCCAGACAGACTCTGCTCATAAGATGATGTGAGGGTGTGAGGGCTTCGGGGGCAGAGCACAGAGATTTTTCCAGATTGGAAGATGTAACTGGTGATGCTAGTGAGACACAGGTTAAAAACCATACCATGTCTCACACAGGAATAGTGTGGATCTCTTTCCTTCTTCATGTGCAAAGTTAGATATGCCTTGGGACTTGCATTAAACAAACAAGCAAATAGGACTGAAGATGAGCTGGCAGGATTTAAACTCTTTCTTTATAAGTATCTGACAAGCTATCCAAAAGAAAAAAAATAATATCCATGCCAGGCATCATCTTACCCATGAGCCTCTGTTGTGATATCTTCCTAAGCTCACACCAGTGAAGTTCACATGGAGCCAGTGTAGACAGCCAAGTGACCATACCTCTCTTTGCTCAAGAAATCCTGATTTACACGTGTGCTGAGCCTCTCTCTCTGTACTCTTTCTGCACACTGCAAACCAGACATGGACATTCCCGAGTCACTAGAAATCTCTTTAACCTGTTTTGTTTGTTTCTTGCCAGAGATCCCACCAAGGAGAGAGATGGGAACACGGGAGAAGTCTGAAATATTGAGCAAATGGTGGGGCTCTAAGACAGCAATGGTGACTTCAAATCCATTCATCTAGATCTGGGTCTGCAGAACTGGTCCTTCATTGAGTTCAGTTGTTTCTAGAACCCTGGCTGTACTATTGTCTTCTGATTCTCTCAGAGAAGGTCTCAGGTATTCGCTGGAAATGGTACGGCAGAGAGCTCTCCTGCCTCAGTCATGGTGGGCAGCACCACCTCTCTGTTAGCAGTAGTTTGACGAATGGAGAAAAGTTCTTAAGGAAAAGTTCATCTGAGTCATTTGGCCTATTTTATCCCATTCTCCTCACCATTCAGAGGAATTGGAGTCCATGTTCTTGTCCTGTGTCATCCTCCGATCTACAATTTGGCTTCTCTGAGCTCTGGCATGACCATCTCGTGTCTACAGTCAAAAGGTTCAGATGTCTGAGTGGGAACGTGGCAGGGGATTCCGTTCTCTTCTAAATCAGAGAGTAGGTACATCTTGCCATCTGGAAAGAACCTGGATGGCCTTTCAGTGCCCACTAAAACAGGACTCCCTCTGACAAAGGACCGAACAACTTGTCTTTGAAAACACAGAGTCAGAGACTCTCCATTACATGCTTCTACTGCTAAGCAAGGTTGTGTGTGTGTGTGTGTGTGTGTGTGTGTGTGTGTGTGTGTGTGTGTGTGTGTGTTTAAATATCTCTTTGTATTGATCAAACCCCTCTCAAGAAGATGTGTTCACTGACCTCAGTTTCTGTCTTAATTTTCAAATATGGTGGTGATATTAGAGTGCGATGTGAGTTTCATCTCTGATCTGAGAGGAGCTGTGTGCATTTGGTGTGATGAAGGGGGGGGGGGCTGTCTTTGAGGAGAGCAGAGATCAGCATGGCCAATGGAGAATGGGAGGCAGCAATTCTTCACTTGTAAGTTTTCTTACATTCTGAATGTTTTGTGTTTTAACTTTTAAAATTGATTCTTTGGGAATCTTTTACAACGTATTTTGATAATATCCATCTCCTCCTCCAGTTCCTTCTAAATGCACCTCCTGTCCCTAGCCATCCAATTTTGTGGCCCCTTTTATTTTCACACCATCAAGTGCAATTGGTGCTGCAACCTATTCTTGGATATGGGGTCGTTCACTGGATTTACAGGGCTCCGCTCCCCTATCTGAGCAAGTATCTTAACAGTGGCATGCCCTGCCAGGCGGCTCGCCACTGTAGCTCTCAGAACCCACAGCTGTTAAGATGATGACTGAGTTTCTCCTCTAGGAGTATGCATAACACCTTCCGCCACTACCAAAACCAGACAGGAGGGAGAAAGCTTCTACGCCATAGCTCATGTTCTGGGACTCATGTTCATTGTTTGTTCAGCAGTAGTGTCTTACCTACCATCTAGTTCCAGAGGGTAATCAAGAGCATTGACAGTAGCCTGCAAGGTTTGGGGGTCTTCAGGATCTCACTGGCTAATGACTTTAAACGATATAACTCATTTCTGATGCTGGTCTTTTTTTATTAATTATCACATGGTGTCTATGATGTGGGGACATTGCTATCCTGTTGAGGGTGACTATTATATATGCTTCCTACGACTTTTTCTAAAAGGTCTTTAGTGTTATCTAACCTTCTTCTATTCTACCTTTCCATCTCCCACCCTCAGTGAACTTCTATTGCTCCATTATTTCCCTTTAGCCTTTTGTAACTGTGCATCCTATCCCCCCTTTCTTTACAATTTTCTGACCTCTATGTGTATTCCAAATGAACCACACACATCTGAAGATTCAAAGTTGTCATCCACAAAGGAGAAAATATGCAGCATTCGTCCTTCTGGGAGGGCTGCCTCACTCAGAATAAGTGTTTTCCAGTTCCATTCAATTACCTGTGAGTCTCTTCATTTTGGCTTTCTTTTTGAAACAGTTCTTTAGTGTGAATTAATTACTATCACTCTTAATTTAATTACTGTATTGACTGATACAATTCAGATTTGTTTGTTTGTTTCTGTTTTTAAACAGGCAACCCCCACCCCCACCCTGGCTGGTCTGGAACTCACTGTATAGTGGAGGATATTTATTTATTTGTTTGTTTATTTGTTTGTTTAGACATAGTCTCACTATGTAACCTGGCTGACCTGGGGTGCATTATATAGACCAGGCTGGCCTAGAACACACAGAGATCTGCTTGTCTCTGCCCCTGAGTCACTTCATGCCCAGCTTTGGTTTTCTTAATGACAGAATAATATTTCATTGAATACATACATTTTTAAAATACATTCTGTATCTCTTGCAGTTAGTTTTTTGTATGTTTTAAATGTATTGCTCTCAACTTAAGTATGTCTAATGTAGGTGAAAGCAGCTGTGTTCTCTATCCGCCCCCCCCCAAGAAAATACTCATCAGTAATATCCATCCCTAGATCTGTGTTGTGTACAGATCTCTCTGAATAAAGATATCTGTCATGAAGGGAGGTTTGTTAAGATCCAGGAAGTCAACAACTCATAGATCTCAGAAAGTCCCTGAAATTTACCAGATTCACAGGGATTCTTCCTTTTCAAGGTTATATAAATAGTAAGGAGTATTAAAAGGTATTCCCATATTCTTTTTTTTAAACATTTTATTGATTCTTTGTGAATTTTACATTGTTTACCCAAACTCCACGCAGGGAGCAACCCAAAATGTGGACTTTAATGGTAACATGGGCCACAGACAAACATAGACCCCTGCTGCTGCAGGGCCATGAACCCATACATGGACCAGCACTTCACCATGGCCTCAGGTGCAGTGGCCTACTCATATCAGGCTGTTCCTCACCATCCTCATGTCTCCAGTTTCATCTCTCTTCAGAGTGTACAAACATCTGTTTCTCTTTGTCCTTCATCTCTCCACCACACACTTGTACAGTATAGTGGTGCCTATGATGGGAGGGCCACTTGGTGGCAGATAGACCCTGGGTGTCTTCTGCTTGCCTACACCAGGTGGCAGTAGACAGGCCTCTTGACTTTCCCACTTTTCAAACTGCCTACAAGTTGAACAGAAAAATCCAAGGTTCCAGTTTTTGTGAATGTACAATCATGCTAGAGTACATTTTCAATGATGCCTCTGCCTTTGGGCTTCCATGCTCTTGTAAGTAATCCTTTATTCAGAGTCCTGTAGACTGTCCACAAACTCATTGGTCCTCCAAGTTGGAATTAAATGGCATTTTACTTTGGTCTTTTGTTAGTCTTTTGTCTGGGGTGAGTAGACATGTGTTCAGTTCTCCCTGGTAGTAGTCTGCTATGGGGACTTTTCCAATCCTGTTGGAGTTCATCAATTTAGACTCAGTTTCTCTATTAGGGTCTTGAGGCTGTACTGCACCTGATTAAGTTATGAGTCTCATTTTCTCCTTGTCTATATTGATGTGCCAGTGAGTGTGATACTCAGGGTCAATGTCCTTCATTAAAACACTGAGAAGTGGCCACATCTGTCTGTCTGCCTTTCTTTCTTTTCTTCCTTTTCTTTCTTTCTTTTCTTTCCTCCCTTCCCTTCCTTCCTTCTTTCTTTCCTTCCTTCCTTCCTTCCTTCTTTCTTTCTTCCTTTCTATCTTTCTTCCCTCCTTCCTTCCCTCCCTCTCTCCTTCCCTCCCTCCCTTCCTTCCTGTCTGTCTGCCTGTCTTTCTGTCTTTCTTTCTTCTTAGGCTTTTTATCCACATTCTTTTCCCACACCACATAATTTACAACACTCCTCCATTCTGAATCAAGTCCAGCTTAAGACCTTAGCCAATGTGCTTGTAAAGTCAACCCCTCTGTGGGGCTTGCTTCTTAATAAAGTCCTGGCACTGTTATCCCACTAAGCATGAGGCCACAAACAGAACTACACTGTGGTCAGAACACCAACGGGACTGAGTCAGCTGGAACTCAACTGGTCAGCAGCATCCAGAACAGCTACTTGCAAAGTTCCAAGACTCAAGTGGCACTGAAGAATACTTATAGCAGTGACTATACCTTCTAGGTCCCACTGTGAGTTACAATGATCTGAATACTCTCCCCATGCTTCTCTGGGCAGCTAAGTCAGTTTGCTTGGTGGGTCCTCCCAACTTTTCAATGACTAGCTTCCAATTCATAACTCCCATGTGTGTGCAGCGGGGTTGGCTGGGAGATATGTAAATATGATCCACCTACTCAGTCTAGAGACAAGCCCTGAATGAGCATCTGTTATTTGACATGATGTTAACTTATCCATGCTCGGCTCATGACTACAAGCGATTGAATACAGATACCTCCATGTATCCATCACTAACTGTCCCCCACCCCAAGAGCCCAGGGTACTGGGTGTTACAGTATCCCCATCTTCCCCTGAGGAATTTGCTTAGTGGACTGCTGTACTTATGACTACTATCTGTCACCTTTGTGAACTCACAATCTCCTGTAATTCATTATATACTTCAACAGAAGTCCCAGTGACAAGTCAAAAATTGAATCTAAGATTTAAAAGCTGGGAGATGTAAGGTCTCATCTCACCATTGGAACTGAGTGATGATCTGGAGTTCAGACTCTCTAGCTGGAGTTGTGGAGAAGAAGGATCCACATTGTGCTGAACAGGTACCCAGCAAAGGATGTAACTAAAGGAGTCAGCAAAAGGAAAGGAACAAGTCAAGAACGAAGACCGGAGGACAGGTACCTTGTCAGTGAAACTATGTGAACTAGACAAGACCACAAACAGGGGGAGTAGGCAACCTGCAGGGGGAGTAGGCAACCTGCAGGGGGATAGGCAACCTGAAGGGAGAGTGGGCAGCCTGCAAGGAGAGTGCAGCATCTCGACGTGGTAAGGGTGGACCAGAGCATAGGTCAATCTGAGTTGGTCTATGGCAACCCCAGGAATATGGCATCCATGAAGTTCTCCTATTCATGGATTTAAAAGTGTCCCACATGCCAATAGAACAAATCTTTGGTGTTACACAATCAACCTTCTTGCAACTCGTTGTGTGGCTCTGAGAAGGCCGCTTAACCTCTCCAAGAGAGCCGGCTCACCTCATTTGTAAAGTGAGGAAGGCCGGCCAGTGTATTCCCACTGCACTCTTAAAATAACTAATTCTACGAAGAGACAGTTCAAGGAATATTAGCATGCCAAAAACACATATTCAAGTAGAACATAATTAAAATATAACACTAAATCACAATGGAGTTTATTCTGGATGCAACATCTACTTGCTTTTTGGATCACCTAGTTTCAACAGAGCTTTCAACATCCACCAGGCAATTCCCACAGTGAAGTCCCTATAAATCCATGCCATGGAGCCTGTCCATTTGACTCATAATGGGCTCCCTGTGTATGAGGGAGATGCTTCCCAAGGTCTGTGAAGGGAACACACACCAACACTGATGGCAGCGTAGGTATGTTTCCCAGAACTGAGAATAACCTATCTTGGAGCACTGTTCTGAAAACCATTTAGGTTTCCACAGTAAGAGTGGATGTGAGCCAAAATGTACATTCAGAGCTTCTCTGTTGCCAAGTGGGAAACTGGAAACACACAGGAAGAGGGACTCAATTTTACACGCCTGCACGTTTCTTCCTTTAACTCATCTTTGCTAATGAAATGTAGACTTTGGTGAAGCCAACACCAGGCCTGGCCTGGTGCAAGAAGATTGTCTTATTAGACCTACCGATAGAATGAAGCACCTATCAGAGCAGATGGTACTGGACCTGGAGCAATGGTCTCGACTAGATATACCAACCACTTAACATCATAGGAGAGTCCAAACTCTCCTATGACACTACACTGAACCATCTTTGATGAGAGAAAGCAGAAGAAGACCTATATGGTCATGCAGTAATAGCAAAGTCTGTGCCAGCGTCATAGTGGGGACACCTCCTAAGGCAGTGATGGGTTTCTATGCACATAAAGGCACTGATGCTTGAAGCCCAGTAGAATCATAATGGTAGCCAAATCTGAAACACTATTTCCCCATGACAGTAGTTTCCCTTAGAAACTCTTCTTTAGGATTAAGTCTGGACTTTCTGGTTCAAAAATACATCTCCAGTTAAGAAAAAGCTATAAGAGTTGTTATAAGAAGATATGGTCAATTCTAATCCTGTCATTTGAAGTTTTTCTCCAAGTGAGAGGATTAGAGTAGATATGAAGAGGTGAAAGACAGGACATCCACTCCTGGATGGCGACTCTTCTTGCTATGTTTAGATTCCACTGAGGAGAGGCAGCCACACTGTAAGGGAGGCTGGAAAACTGATTCTACCTGTGTTCACGGGAGGAAAGGAAAATGAGGTTTGCATAACACATGCCGTGGGCTTTTGTACATGTTTCACCTCTATGTAACTGCTAGAGACAAGATCTGCTGGGCTCCGGCATTTCTATCTGAGTACTGCAAGTGATTCAAGCAAGACTGCTTTCCCCTTTCTATGTCTTTCTTAAAAAACGTTGTTATCTGTGCTCCACAGGGATTTCTGTCTCCCTCCTCACTTGACTCCTATGCTTGACTGTCTTGGCACGATTCATCTTTAATTTGTCTGTGCATTGAAACTTTATATCTAGGTTGCAACTATCATTAAAGTTATAATTCTGTATAACTGCTAATTATTTAGCAACCCTTTCAATAAGAATGCTTCACACTGGACTCTAGTTAGTATATTGAATTTTGTTCCTTAATATCAAGGCTTTTTGTCAAGTTGCATTTCAGTGCATGGGGTCATCTGCCTGGAGCTGTTCAGTGATGGTCCTGTGGTTTGGGGTGGGGGTGATCCACAGGGCTTTTCATGGATAAAAATCTAACTTTGTGGCACAGCTCTGGTGATCTGTACAGGCATAGACTCTTCTAATCCCTCTATAATGGTAGTATTCTTTCTTGTTATTCCTCATCTGCCCCACTACCCTCTCTTATCCACCATGAGCCCTCCTGATTGTCGGCCTCCCCGTACATAATCCTCTCTGCCCCTTCCCTGCCCTCTGTTACTCTCCCTACCTGTAAAATCTACTCTTCTCTCCTTGTGGTCCCTTCCGGTTCACAACCACATTGCATACACATTTGCAAGCATATATGCATGTGTACATATATGCATACATACATGCATGCATACATACCTACATAATACATACACATGAACATATTACATGAATACACATGAATGTATTAAATCCATTTGTGCATATGAAAGAAAGTATTTGTCCTTTTTGAGTCTGCCTTACTTAACTTGACATAATTACTTCCAGGTCTGTCCATTTTCCTACAAATGGTTCATTCTTCTTTATGATTGAATAAAACTCCACTGTCCATATGTACACTGTTTTTTCCTTTTTATTATTTTTATTGAGAGAGAGAAAGTCAGAAGACAACTTAAAGGACTTTGTTTTCTCCTTTTACCCTGTGGGGCCAGGGCTCAAACACAGGTCATCAGGCTTGGCAGTTCACGCTTTTACAAACCCAACAGCCCTGTATTATTATTATCATTATTATTTTGGGGATCTCTGCACCCAGTTCTTTAATGGCTACACTAGTTTGCACTCCCACAGCAGTGACTAGGATTCCTCCTCCCACACACCCACAGTGGCACTTGCTGCCTTAGTTATCTTGCTGACAGCCACTCTGATGGGATAAGACAGCATCCCGAAGCATTCACATTTTCCCCAAGGCTAAAGATACTGAACACTTTCCAAATACTTGTTGGCCACTTGGACTTTTTTCTTTTCTTTTAATAATGGTATTAAGCAGCTTTCTGATGTGTGTGTGTGTGTGTGTGTGTGTGTGTGTGTGTGTGTGTCCTTTTTGAGTACTGATTGTTTCTATAACTGTGCAGAACATTTTGAATTTCATGTGATAATGCCAAAAATTTTAGGAACATTGTCCTATTTTGGGTCATTTTCAGAAAATGTTCACCTATGTTGTATCTCACAGTGTTTTCCCCTCTGCAACTTCAAAAGCTTTCAGCCTTACAGAGAAGGTCTTCGGTCCCTTTTGGGGTGATTTTTCATGTGGGGCAAGATATATGAATTCTTTCATTCCTCTACATATGGATTCTAGGTTTACTTTCTTTTTTAATCCAATTTTTATTGATTCTTGGTGATTTTCACATCCTGCACCCAAATCCCACTCTCCCCAGTCCACATGGGTTCTAGTTTTCTTAGCACTGTTTCTTTAAGGCTGTCTTTTCAAGTGTTGTTTATTTGTCTCATACATAGAGAAGAATGAAGCATGTATTAGTTTTTAGCTCTTTGTCTTGGGATTCATTTAATCCATTCTTTGGCATCTATTACTTTGAGATTTGTCAGTTTGGGGAGTCTTGGCTTGGCTATCTATGTATTTACTTATTTTTTGCTTTGGGGCTTGCAGGTGTGGGAACTAGGTCATTCATTAGATTTTTCTATTATCTTCATTTTTTCCAATGTAAGTATTTGCAATGCCCTAATTGGACTAGATTTAGTAGAATTGAAGTGTTTCTTTTCTTACCACCAGCACCAATAGCAGTAATGACAATAACAACAATGACAACCACAATAACAACAGCAATAGCAATAAGAACGACCTCCCAACGACTTCCTTGGACTCAGTCACCGTATGAAGCACAGGAGCTCTGACAGGAATGCACTAAGAAGATGCTAATGTGAATGGGAAAGGAAATGCAGCGTCAGACTATCAGTGGGATGATAAAGAAAAAAGGAGAGGAACACAAAACCAACAGGAGGGGGAACAATAGGGATAAAGGAAAGAGAAAGGTAGTTTGCCTACAGGTAGAATGGAGAGAGGTGAAGAAAGGCAATCGGGTCACCTAAAACAACCCCAGCTCAGAAGGTCTCAGGCACGGAGAGCACCAAGCAGGCCTGCTCGTGTCCTCTGGAAAGTCCACCACAAAGAAAGAAAAAGATTGCTTTAATTTAATGTTGGAGGAGAAAAAGAAAAAATAAGGCAGAAAGAGAACAGAGCAAGGGTCTGCTGTTGACGAAGACACAGAGCCTACACTGTCTGTCGCTGTCTCTTGCCTGCTCCCTTGCTTCATTGACTCCCCAGTTTTCCATCCTGGGCTCCCAGCTGCCAGTCACACCCCAGACAGCCCTGTGTGGTGGAGTGGCAGATGCAGGTCCCATTGAAGGACCTGGTTCCAAACACTCCTCAGACCCCTGAAGTTCCTGTAGGAGTCAGGTTGCAGATGCTGCTCAAGCCCCTGAGGATGTGGTTCTAGCGTCCCATCTTGAAAGTGACAGCCTGTGTCCCCTGAAGCCTCTGGCACTGATTCAAACTTCTTCCCCCACAGTTTAGAAGAATCCTTCTGGCCAGGTTTCAGCTTACAGCCTGACATTTCCTCTGGGTTTCCCTAGTGTATGGTTCAGGGTGTGTTTGGGGTGGCAAAGCAGCTGACTCAGCTTGTCCTTTTTTGTTTTAACGGCTTCTTGACACTGATCCAGTTGAGTGC
This sequence comes from Rattus rattus, assembly GCF_011064425.1. NCBI lineage: Eukaryota > Metazoa > Chordata > Mammalia > Rodentia > Muridae > Rattus > Rattus rattus. The sequence goes on along the minus strand of NC_046159.1, from coordinate 29,670,241 downwards.
CAAAGAGAGGCTTATTCTGAGTGTCTCCCACTCTCTGCTGCTGCTGCTAGTGCTGTTGTGGCTGCAACTGCTGTCCCCCTTTTCCTCCCTTTCTCCTCCTTAAAACAGCTGTTACTGGACGTACAGTGCTGGTTTTCTGAAGCCACATCTCAAGCAAGGCAACATGCTGGCCTCATACTCTTTTTGTTGAAAGGGGTGAGCTCTCCAAACTTCCTGAATCCCTGAAGATGGCCTCTGGACTTTCTCTTCTATTCAGTTTTGCAAAGTTTCCTATTTTACTTTGCTGCTGGAAATATAGATCTTTGTCCATTGCTCACCTATGCTGACAGCTCTCATCAAACACTGCCTGGTTTATTCCCTGGAGATTTTTGCAAACCTGAGTCATTCACTCTCTCACTCACCCATGATATTTTCTTTTTAATGTGTGATTTTTTTCTCCATGTATGTATGTGTACCATATGAATGCCTCTACATGTGCATGTGTGGTGCCTGCCCACAGAGGCCAGAGGATTTTTAATCCAATTAACTAGCATGTATCTCTTTCTTGGTAAGGCAAGACCACTTACATTTTGTGTCGTTATTTTTAAAGTTCATTAATGCTTATAATTTTGTTGATTGCTTTAATGGTTGGTTGGGATTCTGTTTGCTTGCTTGGTTTGTTGTTGTTGCTGTTGTTGTTGTCATTGTCGTTGTCGTCGTCGTTTTGTTGTTTTTTTGGTTCATTTGTTTTCCTGTCTGTATCAGGGTCTTTCTTATCTATCATTGCTAGATCTGTTGGCTTCCTTCCTAGCTGCCCTTCATTAGTTTTCTCCTCTCGTGAGATGTATTCTTCCTTGGATCGTCATAATTGAGGTTTTTTGTTCCTGTGTGTATAATATTCCTTGAAGCATCTTACGCGGTGTAGTATTTGTGGTCATAAGCTGCCTCTGTTTCTCCTTGTCTTGAACAGTTTCTCTGTCAGTTTTAACAGATGGCCTTGCTGGATACAGCAACCCAGGTTGGCAACTACTTACTTACAAGACTAAGAACACATCATTCTGGACTGTCAGTGGTCTCTCAACCTGGGGCAGGAAGCTCTTCACTCATCCCCTACAACTTAAAGGCTGCGCCAGGTTAAGGTGCTTGTGATTGGGTGATGAGTTACCAGAAGGGCAGCAGGGCTCACTCTAGGCCTCAGGCACCAGATCACATCACCTTCAAAACTCGAAAGTTTGATAAAAGTTTGATAAGAGTGTTCAGAGCAAGAAAATTAATTCATGACTCCATGATAGAATATGTCAGCGCTGCAAAGTTCTTGAATGGTGTGTGAAATTCAGCAAATACAAGCCACTGTCAAGCCTGGGAAGTGGGCTAAGTGTTTACAAAAGACAGTGATGGACTCTTACCACACAATGTGTGCCTGTGAACCTGAAGTGTTTGCAAAATGTGAAAAGAAAGAACATATTGCTATCCTGTTGAATGATGAAATGGAAAATACTGAAAATTGCCAAGTTTCTAACCATAGAAGAAGCTAGAGAGGGAAGGAAGATCGGGGATTAGCTGCTGAGACATACTGCACATACTGTCCCATGTTGGAAAATCCATGGAAATTGTTCAGAGAACCATATTACCTAATGCCAAGCTAAACAATGGTGAGACTTGGTGATCTTATTGGAATTGTCTCATGGAAAACCTAACTGATTAACACTGTGGGTCCATTTTAGAAGACTGACCTCAGGTATGTGACCCCTTCATCAAAGGTCCCTGCACACCTTACAAGCAAAACCCAGTTATACACATACATAAAATCACCTGGAATGATTCTCCTTCAAAAATATTTTTTCATACGTCATCCTATTGTTTATGCCCTTTTCCAGTTTGAAAATACACACTCAGAAAAAAAGTGTGGGCCATGTAACAATACAGAAAGGAAAATCTGAGCCTCACGCTCAAATGGAGCTCTTGCCAATATCAGATGCTTCTGAGGTTCTCCGTCATAAGCTCATCCTGCCCAGAGTGCCATCGTCCTGAACTATCGCTTTACTGCCTGTGTTTCTCCTTCCAGACAGAACAAGTTAGCGTCATGCGATTACTGAAGTCTCCGTCCTCGTGTTTAAAATTCCAAAGCTCTGGAAAGATGGCTCAGGGGTTAAGAGCACTGACTGCTCTTCCAGAGGTCCTGAGTTCAATTCCCAGCAACCACACGGTGGCTCACAACCATCTGTAATGGGATTGACGCCCTCTTCTGGTGTGTCTGAAGACAGCGACAGTGTATTCACATACATAAAACCCCAAAGCTGCAGAAAAGCGGCCCGGCAGCACAATGAACTTTTCCACACGCTTTACCTGCATTACTAATGTTAGTGTTTTGCTATGCTTTCTTTGTGTCTTTATCTTCATATGTGTATATATGACATCTATACCTGTACATATGTGTACTTACATATTGACTGAATCATTTAAAATAAATTTGAGGCACTGGTTTAGACATATATAAGTTCTATAGAAGGGAAGGGCAGGTAAGGCAGGGGAAGGGAGGGGACAGAGGAGGATGAGAGGACAGGGGAGGGAAGGCGGGGAAAGGAGAGCAGGGGAGGGGAGGGCAGGGGAGGGGAAAGCTGTAGAGGTCTATCCCTTGCTTACCTTGGGCTCAGGCTATCAAACTCCAGGGTTCTGAGTTGACAGGATTTGCTCCTGGCTACTGAGGTAGGGATGTATTTCATGGGCTTCCCACAGACTGTGCTGCTCTGCTGTTTCCTAGCTCTGCCTCTCCTGTTCTTCACAGCTGCCCCGAGGGTTGTCTCTGCCACTGAGCGATAATTAAATCAGTTTCATCTGCCAATGTTTTCATCAGGGACACCTGGCTTACCTTTTGAAGGCGGCTCCTCTTCCTGCACAATCTTCCTACACACATGCACATGTGCGCGCACACACACACACACAGAGGATTACAAACACTCACACAAAGGCACACACACAGGCATACAAACATATATACACACATACTCACACCCACATTCAAACACACACTCCACACACCGGCACACACACACAGGCACACCCACACAGGCATACACACACACAGGCACACACGCAGTACACACACACAGGTGCACACACACAGGCACACCCACACTAAACACACAGACATACACAAATGCACACACACATACACACAGGCACGCACAGGCATACACACACAGAGGCATACACATACACACACACATAGGTGTGTGCACACACAAATACGCACATACACACACACAAACACATACACACATACACACACTGAAATGTAGGCAGTGCTTTCTGAATTTCCATGTAAGTTACCCACTTACTGTAGAAGGAATTTTCACAGATTTTCCCCTCCTTTTCTGCCTAGCCCTTGCCCCGCTGATCTGAGGGCCATTGAAAGCCATTTCACAGTGTCTTTTTAGAAAAATGAAGTAATTTACCATCCTCTGTCTTTCCACACCAGACTCACCACCTTGTCTGTCACAGAACTCTCTGCACTGCATCCAAACCAGACCCTGTTTCCCCATGCTGCTGACTCATTCCAAGGGCATTCAGAACTGGCAGCATGGACACCAACATTTACAATGTCATCTTCTCTAAAACGAACGTGCACAATATTCTGTGAGGCCTCAAGGACATGAAATAAGTTACCTTGTCACATGATTTCACCTTTGCCTTGAAATCTGAGAGTCACCCATATTATCAATTGGTAATAGTATACTAACAGCTTGCTATGTTCTTATCTGGTTGTTTCCTCCTCCTCCTCCTCCTCCTCCTCCTCTTCTTCCTCCTCTTCCTCCTCCTCCTCCTCCTCCTCTTCCTCCTCTTTTCTTCCTCCTCCTCCTCCTTCTTCTCCTTCCTCTTCTGGCCAACATCATCAAAGTTTAGTAGTTCATCACACAAATAAGGACAGGATGCAGCATCTTAGAGCCTAGAGGGTGCAGTTCAGACTTCGGTGACTCTAGGCCCTGAGAATGTCGACAAGGCCACATGGTGAAGGTGGCACGACCATCAGAAGTGTATTTAGAGAGAGTACCCTTGACCCACATACCAGCTGCCCTTGTTGGTTCAGGATGCTGACAGACTGGATGTAAGAAACAGCAAACACATGCTTCTTAGCCCTTGGAGTCTGGGAAGTCCAAGACCAGGGTTCCAGCAACGCGATAGGGGTATTTCTTGTTATTACTGTTATAAAGTAGTAACATCACTAATGTGACTGGTGGAATTCTATGGAAAGCCTTTGTGTCTTGCCAAAATCAAATTTACTGCCGAATAAGCTGGACGTAATTACATTCCACTGCGTTTTGGTAACAATCTCAACTTGCGGAATACTGGGCTTTCTGAGAACTAGGAAGATGGAGCTTCCTGAGAAAAGCCTCTCCTGCCCTTCCCTAGTGAGAAACCGTTAGCAAGAATTGGAGTCATTGTTAGGGGGGCATGTGACCTTCAGCATCCTCTAAACTAATGGGACCCAATTATGACTGACAACTGGCTATTGCCCAAGTGGCCCATGAAATGTATAGGCAAGCATTCATTTTACAGTCCTTTTACAAGAGGTTCTAAATGTTGCTGGGTATCTTAAAGTCCTAGTTGTTGCATGTGGGTGAGACCACCCACTGTGCGCTGGAGCTTTCTGCTTTAGAAGCAGGAGCTACTTCCAAGAGCTGTATTCGGCGTCTTGCAAGCACAGCCCTTCAGGTTGTTACTATAAACTATTCTTGGACAACGGGCTCTGGACTTGTTTGCTTAAGCTGGAAGTTTTCTTGCAGATGAAATAGCTTAAGTACAAATCTGACATCGAACAGCTTCAGTGTCAGTCCCTCAGAGAGAAGACATGATCTGAACATGGCCACCATTGATAAAAGCAGCCATGAAGGCCATTCTGGCAAGAAGGAAGCCATAAGAGCCCTCAGGGCATGATGACCAAAGGCTGTGTGGGGAGCGGGTGTGGTGGCAGTCCCAAGATGGCACCCAGGACTGCAGCTAAGTCTCATGACTAGCACCTGACTTCCTCACACACCCGAAACTAGCCATGTTCATTGTGAGAGCTGCGCAGGCGCACCATGATGCAAGATCAGGCCATGTGACATAGACCTATGAACTGAGATTACGAAGACTGGACTGACAAGGCAGAGTTGAGGGAGGATATAACGGAGTGTGTTCGGGGGTTGGGGGAGGAGGAGAAAAAAGGAAAAGAAAGATTCCTGCTTGCATGCTGTAAGGTTCCTGAATAAACTGCTTTGAGAAGAACGTTGTGTCATCGCTCTTTTCTGCGGGTCGGAAACAGAAGCAACAAGGCTGTATACCCATGCTCAATGGACTTACAGCAAAGTCCCTCAGGATAAAAGTCGTTAATCATCGATCGTTACAGATGTCAATACTGCACAGTAGTTTGGACAGTGTTATCAAACAGAAGGCACCGTCATTCTAAGCTTCAAGAAGAGTCCCCTCAACTGGGGACGGTATACCTGGACTTTGATAACCAGGTTAACTGGAATAACCTCACAAAACACTATTAGGAAAAACCAATGCACCTTCCAATGAGGAACTGAAAATTGTTAGCCCAGATTCCCTGGCCACTATGCTGTCTCTAACCCTGTAAATACTCACAGCGGGTGTGAAAGCAGTCCTCGAAGTCTCCCACATGTATTGAAAAGGGCACAGCACTCTAGCTTCCTAGGAAAGGAAAGCTGAAATCTCTCTAAAGTGCTTCCAGAGAGTTCTAATGGAATGCTATTCAAAGCAGCAGGTGTTCCTCCTTGTTTCTCAAGAGATACTTGATGGGCAATTTCCAGCCAAAGGGAACATCACACCTGTTTTGAACTCCCTATGGGCAATAATGCTGCTGAAAGGGGTAGTCTAGGGGTGACTAGTTTTTCACAAAGGCCTTGGCCACAGTGAGTCCCAGGGCAAGCAGACCTGCCCTGACAGGCCCAAGGTGTTGGAAAGGAGCAGAGGGAGGGCCAGGGTCAAGACCTGGCTCCACTTCTAACACCCAAGGGATTCCCATTGAGACACTTGGGTTTCCTGGCCTCCCTTAGCTTCCACAATAGGATCCAGGAAGGTTGCTAGGTTTGCAGTGGGTGGTGCTTTGAGCTGAGCATTTCATCTAGATTTTTAAATACCATCTATTCCACTCAGATTCAATTTTACATTCAAATTCCTCTATGTATGACCCATGGGCTTAAGAGCTGGATGCTTCTGCAAACAATGTCTGCAGTGTCTGCGAGACAGCATTCTTTGCACAGTCATGCTCAGCTTCATTTGAAAGCACACATTGTGCTCACAGCATAGACAGGATCTTCCCTCTCCATCGCCCACACTGGCGAAGGCAGGCATTGACGGCTGCTTGCTCGGCACCAATCAGATGAGCAGCCGTTTCCCAGGTACCTCCTCTTGGCATCTTTTCTACCCATCCACCTCATGCATAGCTGTTATCTGAGTCATCTCAGGGGTCATAGTTAAGCCCCCAGACCCAATGGTAATGCCAGAAGGGCATTGGTTACCCAATTGGCCACCTACATACTGGCTCATGCTAGCAAGCCATACTCAGCATTAAATTACTTCTAAAACATATTCTCACTTTCTCTGGGCTTTGAGGAGGTAATTCTGACAGTTTTCTCTTAACCATAGAGAAATCACACTTTAAAATATAACATTAAGCATAGGCAGAACATAAGAAGGGAGTGGGATATTTATCAAGTCCCATTAGGTACCAGGGCCTATACCTGGTCATCTCGTCCAGTCTGATGAGTAGCAAACGGATTTCCCACGGCGTGGATCAATCATTTTTAGCCTTGCTGAGACAAAGCCACATCAGGAACAGCCTGAAAGACAAAAGATTTAGTTTAACTCGTGCTTTTGGAGATTCGATCCTTCATGGTGGGGAGGAAGTGAGGAAGCAGTTAGGAAGCAGAGAACAGGAAGGGTGAGAAAAATACCCCTGGCACACTTGGCAGTCTACTCCCTCAAGCTAGCCCCTACCACCTAGAGTAACCAGATGCTCCTAAAACAGTTGATCTGCTGTGGGCCTGGGTTTGAACACATGAGCCTTTGGGGGACATTTTATATTCAAACTATAATATACAGACAGGAAAAGCAGTCCAGACATGAAATGATTTCACCTGCTAGTCCCATCAGACTCTGCATGCCGACTAGACTATCTTGCCTCAACCTCACTGTACTGTTTCTCCAGATAACCATCAGGCTGCCAGATGGAGTGATCCGCATACACAGACACTCTGAAGCATTTTCTAGGCCCATCGTGGAACATTTCTTCCCAGGCGAATGGGCAGCCAGTCTTGTATGCCTTAGCCAGTGCCAAAATCACATTTTTCTCCTCAGCTGCTGTTTGCAAGTTTCAATGCATGTGTGGGGGCCACACTGCAGCTCCCATAGCTGCTCATGGTCTACCATTTAATAAATGAACCTGTCTGATACACATGTATCTCTGTGCCTCAGTTTCTCTATCTGTAAAATAACATACACAGTACCCATCTGTAAGTGAGTCTGCATATATATAATACTTGAAATTGTACTTGGCGTACAGCTGATACTGTGAATGCTGGTATCAGCTGATGTTGCTACAGTAATAAGCACCACCGTCCAAAGAAGCCTTGTGCAATGTTGACTCCATCTCTTTTTCCTACGTTTCTTGCCTCCATCTCTGCCCTTCCTTGTTCAGCCCAGAGCAGCAGCTTCATGCCTGGCCCTCTGTGACTAACATTTCCTTTCCCATCCCTTACGGAGCTGCAGGGTCTGTCTAAAGTCATCTGAAACCCATCATCAGTTCTCAGCAATTCCCTCCATTGCCCAGGGCATCCATTCCTAACACTGTGGTTTAGAAGGTTCAACACTTTCCGTCTTCATCAATGTCCTATTGCTGTAAAGAGAAACTATGATCACAGCAGCTCTTATAAAGGGCAGCATTTAACTGGCGCTGGCTTACAGCTCAGTAGTTTATTATCACCATGGCGGGAAGCAATGTGACAGGTGCTAGAGAGGGAGCTGAGAGGTCTACATCCTAATGAGTGGGCAGCAGGAAGAAAGAGAGACACTAGGCCTGGCTTGAGCATTTGAAACCCCAAAGCCCATCTCCAGCGACACGCTTCCTTCAATAAAGCCACACCTAACAGTGCCACTTTCTAGTGACTGAATATTCAAATCTATGGGGCCTGTAATTCCTATTAAGAACACCACACTTTCCAACTTGATTCCCATTAGTGCCGTTTTGTCCACACTTTCATTCCTTTGCTCTGTCTTTTCAGCCTTCTCTGAGAACACTTGTAATTCCACATTTCTCTGACAGTTACTCACCCTAAGATGCCATGCTCTACTTCTGACCTGTTTTACATAGCGAGCTTTTTGCCTAAAAGCCTTGCTATCCCACCTGCCTCTAAACACATGCCCATGACACTCTCAGTGTGGTTCACTCTGCCCTAGTCTATGAGACTCTTTTCTTTTTAAAAGTCTTTCAGAATTTCATTTACACACACACACACACACACACACACACACACACACACACTTCTTTGATCTCTTTGTCTTCTCCTATCCCCACCCCCATTCCTTCTTTTTTCTAACCAGTACCACCCTACTTTAATGTCTTTCTTTCCCCCCCACCCCTGGAGATGAGGACTGAACCCAGGGCCTTAGTGCTCTACCACTGAGCTAAATCCCTAACCCCAATGTCTTTCTTTTTTTTTAAAATGTGTCTCACTACATTCAATAGGACTGTTACCTGAAACTTTTATAACCTAATTAAAACATAATCTAAGCAACAGACTTTGAAGGCAGGTATGTGCATGGATGAAAAATTACCAAAAGCCATAGGTTATTCGATAAAAATCCTAGTACCAGGTGTGAGATACTGTATGAGTCGTTGGTCAGAGAGGGCCCAGAGGCCTCAAATCAATGCAGGCTTTGGCCTTGTTCTTAGTTGCCTGCCATGACTACATGATGCTGTTGCTACAGACACTGTACACATTGGTTATACAACACTGAGAAATCAAGCTGGAACTGATCTGGAAGTGTCCTTCATACTACCAGCTTTCATAGTGCCAAAAGATACTATGTGGACCACTGAGGGGCAGGAATCAATGATCTTACCCAGCTGAGAACTCTACTGTAATGCTATAGTACTTTGAATTTGAATGGCTCCCATTGGCTTCTATGTCATATATTTGACTACTTGGTCTCCAGTTGGTGGGATGATTTGGAAAGGATTAGGAGGAGTAGCCTTGTTGGAGGAGATGTGCCACTGAGAATGGGCTTTGCAGTTTCAAATGACCCATTTGATTCTCAACACTTTCTCTGCTCTGTGCTAGTGGATTGAGATGTAAGCTCTCAGCTGCTGCTCTAACACCATGTCTACCTGTCTTCTACTATTTTCCCTGCCATGACAGTGATGGACTTCTATCCCTCTGGAACTGTAAGCCCCAAATAAACCCTTCCTTGTATAAGTTGCCTTGGTCACAGTATTTGTTCTAGCTATTGAATAATAACTAATTCAAATGCAAATGTAATGCTGACCTTGTAGAGGCAAGATGTGCCCACTGGTACATTTGTGGCATGACTGTTATAAAAGTTACACACTACTTTGTGTTCTACAGAAGAAATTCATGCTTCTGAAAGAAATTCAAGGTTCTGTAAACCTTGTCAAAATCTCATAGTTTGGAAGATCATAGACCCTGGGTGAAGGAGACCAGGACACTAGTACTTGTTTTACTAAACATCGTCTGGCTTTCTACCAAATATTTATGCTTATATCCATGCATTCGTGCTGTTCTCAGCCTTAGTCACAAAACTTCTGTTGATGATGGACAGCTGCAAGTGCAGGAACTCATAAATTAGTCATAGTACTGAGAATAAGTGACCATTGAGATCTCGTCCCTAAAGGGGACATCTTTGAGATTCTTGACCATTTCTTACCCCCAACATTTGACAGAGGGGATTCATCTAGTGTAGGTGTTTCATAAATGATTGTTAATTGAAACTTCATTTCACAGTTCCTTAACTTCTGGTTGTTAGAGGAAAAAAAATAAAGACAAAGAACAGTATTGTTTCAGTTCTATATTCTCTACACTTCACCAAATTAGGTCTTAAAAGTTTTTTTTTTAATTTATTTAGTAATTTGCAACTGAAATTTATTTTTTAAAGTGCTTTCCTTCAAGGCTAAGCCAACATCCACATGTATATAGTTAAATAGCCTGGGAACCTTGGAAATTTTTGATGAATGTTCTGTCTTTTGTGGAGCACATAAGATATCCAGGATGCTTGGATTAACCTTCAAAAGGACAGGAAGTCTCTATTTGTAAAATGAAAACAAAATGACATCATCTCTAAGGACTTCAACCAAGCTGAGGACTTGAGCCCAGGGGACTCTGTGGTTCCTATGCTGGAGACAGAGTCTCCTCCCATCTACTTTTGCTGGGCTAGACTATGGTGTGGAAGGAATTTATATACATATACTCTTGGTTCAGTAAGGAGTAAGACGTCTTAGAACAAATAGATCAAGGTAAAAAGTAAACCTGCATATAACAACAACCATTTAGGTTAGTGCCTCAGAATTAGAGTTTTCAGGGCTGTGTGTTGATGTAGTTAATGAGCCTAAAACCCAACAACTTACAGAAAGGCATTTATCCTTCTCTTCTGCTCAGAACTCCACAATCCAGGCCTTCTTCCCACCCTTCCTGGGGTGGCTAGCAGAGACTACATTTGGGCTCTCGGTTCCTTAGCCTGGTCTCCCTTGGCAGCCTGAGGAAGTGCCCTGTGTTTCCTGTAAAGGGATCCAGCTTCATTTCTTGTTCAGGCTGCTTCATCAGGAGGTCGCATACATATACTTCAGTTGGAAGCAATGTTGTGCTGAGGCTATAGGAAGGAGACCAACAGCCTTGGAGTGGCCAGCGGCATCTCTGGGTCCTGAGCTAGACTTTTCATCTTGGACCCCTAGGTAGATAGAGATCTGAGAACTTGCAGGTAAATCAGTTGCAGATCACAACAGTTCTGTTGGCTGGTCTTTTCCAAATGCCATCTGTGAACTTGAGGCCCCATTTCCCAGATTCAAGAATTAAGTAAGAATGATCCCACCCAGCAAATATCTGCCACTGACAGTTTGGCGTTCTGGTCTACCCCGTGTGCTGGGGGAGACACAACAGGATAGTTGTTGGCCTTGACAAGCTCCTGTCTGGTAAGGGAGAAGAATGAATCAACAGGGAGCCTCTGCACTAAGCAATTGTGATGCATAATGTGGTACAAGGTCACAAACCTGGGAAAGGAACTATGGGGAAAAGGATGGAAACCTGGGGAAGATATGGGAAAGAGATATGAGATACAAAGATTAAAAAGAAAGAAGAAAGGTGGAGGGGGCTTAGATGCATGGAGCAGGGATCAGCATCTGGAAGGGAGCATCTGGATTGGGCCACAGTATAAAGCTGTGACTTGAGGTGGAAAGAAAGACAGGGGAGGAAAATCAAGCAGATGATGACATAAAAAAGAACCTGGTGGAGAAGGGTATCAAACATGCAGGAATGAAGGACTTTCCTTCTGGATTCTTGCAGTGCCCAAAAGAAAGAACTTTCCCTGTCAGCCAGGGCTGTGGCCATCACGGTCTGAGGAGAAGAGTGGGAGGGTTGGATCCCTGGAATCAATTAACTCAGCAGTAGCTATGCTGCTTGTCTTGCAGGGTTAATGATACCTGGCCACAGAGATGTTTGTTTTAACACGGACTGTGGTGTCTTAGCTGGAGGATGGCTGGTGAAAGACCCAGCTGAGTGACACGGCAGGCCTGGACTATTTTTACAGGCTCCCAGCGGAAGTTCTCTTGAGTCTTCGCCTGTTTGTCTCCTTCAGTCTGGCTCCAGTCTGTCCCTCCCTTTGTAATGTTCATGGATTCCTCCTCCATCTCTCTCCGTCCAAAAGGTCAAATATTTGGCAGATTCTATCGTCACATGATTGATCTTGTACTTTTGAAACAGAAGATACCAGGGACACTTTTGGGGGTGTAGACGGAGAAGATGTTCATGACAGTCCAGGAGCGGCAGGCCTCAGCTGAGGCAGCCACACGCCACTGTGTGGTGGGCTGCTGGCATGCTGGGAACCAGCCTGCAGCCATGAAGAGAGACTTCTAGCGGCTGTGAGAACCCAAAGTGGCTTTGTGCCCCTAGTTCAGATTCCTCAAGTAATAAGTTAGAGAGTTGAAGCTGATGTATCAAGTGCACTTGCTAGTGTGCATGTGAGTGCGTGCGTGCGTGCGTGCGTGCGTGCGTGCGTGCGTGCGTGCGTGCGTGCGTGCGTGCGTGCGTGCGTGCGTGTGTGTGTGTGTGTGTGTATGTGTGTGTGTGTGTTCTCCCAGGGAGGAGATCCCAATTGATAATCCCTGAGATCATATGCACAAAGATTACATTACATGGACTAGACAGGTTGTATGTATGTATTTAGTAGTGTGTGTCTCTGTGTGTGTGTGTCTATGTATGTCTCTGTGTATAAACAATCAAAGAAAGAAAAGGAGGCTATGAATTTTAGAATGAGCAAGATGAGGGGGAGGAAAGAGAGGGGGAATGATCTGATTATGTTATAATTTCAAAAAATAAAAATAAAAAGTTATTACAAAACCCAATAAAGATGTGAGGTGAAGTAGTAAGTGAAGTGAAGAAGCTAGGGCAAGTGCTGTCTCTCAGATCTTCTTACTTGGACAGGATGCTAGAGAGTGTGATTACCGGGAAGGACATGATGGTGGAGTCCTCTGTCCGCTTTAAGCTGTGTTGGCAGGAGACCCAGAAGGAAGCCCTGCTCTGCTTGGGCACAGCACTCTCTGCCCCTTACTAGCCTCCCTCTCCTTTGTCCAACATGCTGCTTCAGCTCAGTGCAAGCGGCACTCCTCAGAAGAGCCTTTGGGGGTACTCTTGCTATGGCCTTACTGGTCTCATACCAGGAAAGCCCTCTTTAGTGCACTCATCATAGTCACAAGGTCTATCTGATCACCTGACCAATGTTTTGTCTCCACCACACTAGGACTTGGGCCACATCATTTTGTCTCTTCTCTGAGTTCTACAGTAGTTTCCATTATGTCTCCAGTCACCAAGTCCCCATGACATCTTTTCCAGAACTACAGGATAGATCTGTTGTTAGCAGCACCTGGTGGGTGTTCGGCAGTTGTAACGTGTTTCCTTTTCTCCCTGTCCTTGCTAGCACTACGTGGAGACTTAATCCTCAAAATCACAATGTGGTACTCAGAAGTGAGATCTTGAGAAGCAAGAGATGTTGCAGGATGGGGTTCTCAGGTTGGGGTGTCCAGGAGGGATTAGTGCTATAAGTGGATATAGGAAAAGACCTGAGCTAGGGTGTTTGCTTAGTCTTGTAAGTGATGTCCTCTGCCACTGTTACAATATAGGAAGGAGACCTTCACCACTTTCCAGTGTTTTGCTCAGTTTCCAAAATTGCAATAAATTTACTTTCGGTACAAATTACCTAGGCTTAAGTTTCATGTTCTATGCACAGAAAATAAGTTAGAACTAGTCCCCAGCTCAGATTGACCTATAAGCTGGTGATGCTTCCTCTCTCTCTCTCTCTCTCTCTCTCTCTCTCTCTCTCTCTCTCTCTCTCTCTCTCTCTCTCTCTCTTGGCTAGCAATTGACATAGGAGGGCCCATCTCACTGTAGGGGGTGCCAGTACTGGACAGATAATCCTGGGTTATATGAGAAAACAGGCTGAGCAAGCCATGTCAGTATACAGCACCCCTCCACAGTTCCATTTCAGTTCCTGCCTCCAGGTTCCTGCCTTGGCTTTCCTTGGTGGACTATCACCCAGATTATGTGAGCCAACTAAACCTTTACTTCACAAGTTGCTTAAGGCCAAGGAGTTTATCATCACACTAGACAAACTCCAAGTGTAGTTTTGGTACGTGTTATGTTGCTATGGTGAACAAAGCAATGTGTAAATAAGAATATTTGAGTGTTAATGGTTGGTAAGAGAACTTAAAGCTAAAGGATAAAGGTAATTGCTGGCAGTTGCCCATTGGAACTAGTATGTCCCTTGAGCTGATGGTATCACATGCTGTGGTTCTGGGCAAAGTGAAGTCAGACTTCAACTGGACCGGAAGTTTCCTCCCCACTGATCACAGTGCTGGAAGGCGGTCTGCAAGCTGCTCGGGGATAACGGCCATCAAGAGTCTTACTCCGCTGTGGACACTGAGTGCAACGATGCTGACTGTCTGGGTAAGAGGAACCCACAGATGCAACTGACAAATCCGTTGTAGAGATAACCTACTGCCTCCTGGTTCGATTTGATGCCACTTCAGAGGAGAGAATAATTCTGGACAGAAGCCCATGAGTAGGAAGATTACAGGCCCTGGGGGAAGGGTGGAACCTACTGCTGTTTCTGCACTAAGTAGCCATGAAGTGCTTCTCAAATTGCTTTCAAATAACTGTGTTTATATCCAAAGGATGGTGCTACTGCCGGTTTTGTTCCGAGAGCCTTCTACTAGCAGTGGTTAAAGGTATCTGTGCAGATTTGTGACTGGTCACTGCACAAACTGCTGAGTGGACAGCCATGGTGGACATGTAATCATCCCTTCCAGGGGCTGGGGAACATGGAAATGGGGTGCAAGGAACATAAGAGCTAGAGGAAGTGGGGGCAGGGACACTGGGGGTGCTGACATCCAGGCAAGCTTGACCTCTGTGACCATGAGTTCCTCCATAAGAGAACCTCAAGATTAGGCTGTCAACACCCTGTCATGGACTCAGGAAGGGCTTATGAGGCCCTAAACATTTATATGTAGACAAATATACAGATAATAGTTGATAACATTGGGAGACATTCTCTTCAGCAGTGTAGCGGTTGGTAAGGTACATGAAGCCCTGTAAACAGGCTTAATGAAATTCACTGGAACACACACATACACACACACACACACACACACACACCAATGAAAGTACAAGGTGGAGAGGTCGGTGTTGATGACCCTCGCACAGCTGAGCACTCACAGTTACATATAGCCAGCTTTTTACCTGTTAGCTAGGAGTCTCTGTGCTAACCATTACCAGAACTGCTCTGACGAACGTGAGCAGCACAAATCTAGGACTGCAAACACAAGTATTTAACAGGCAGTTTGGCAGCAAGCCTTTTAACACAACAGGACATCCTCTCCTTCCACAAGGGCCCATGATCTCTCTTCACATGCTCTTTTGAGCAGGTGAACAGGGCTAGGCATGAGGTTCCTCCTGTGGGGAAGTTCTTTATATACAATCAGAAAGAGACTGATTTTCCCCACAAATACCATGCAACTATTGTACCAGTGAGCTGTGTAGCAAGGCAGGTCAGTACTGCAGCATGCAGAGGAGGATGCTGGGTACAAACACTAATGTCCCCCTCCACCACCACCTGCAGCTTGCATAAAACCTTCTGGCACTTAGTAAGCTAGCCAGTAGGGAGAGCATTTCTTTTTTTTTTTTTTTTTTTTTTTTTTCTTCTTTTTTTCGAGCTGGGGACCGAATCCCCAGGGCCTTCGCTTCCTAGGCAAGCGCTCTACCACTGAGCTAAACCCCAACCGGAGAGCATTTCTTATGCAGGTCAAGGTTCATTTCTCTATGTCCTGCATCCAAAGTGAGTGGCGTTATCAGCATCAGGGATGACTATCTAGTTTAGGGGAGCATCCAAAAGGATTGGTAATGGCCGGTATTTGGGGCTTCCTCACCAATGCTAGGCCACCTCTACCCCTCTCCTCTTCGCATTCCACTGCCCTCATTTAAGACTTTAAGGCTGAGAACTCCTTCCCCATCTTGTATTAGGCCACTTGTATTTTATCCCCTCTAGCTAATTTTTCCTGGGTTTGAAGATCATAAGTTTCAATATAACTTTTTATGAAGCTTCCATAATGGTTAAGACTCCTGCCCCCACCTCATCTCCTGACTCCCACCCTCTTCCAAGTGTGAACTTTTCTATTCCCAGTATTCTCCCCACCCACTTCCATTTTACCTGAATATTACCATCTCTCTTCCATTACTATATTCTTCCCATATCTAGTTTCCAGTTTCCACTCAGCCTCCACAGTATTCCAGATTAAACACACAGAATGGTAGATTTGAAGCTAGAAGCCAGAAAGGAGAGAGAACATGTGAAATTTGTCTTTCTGGGCATTGGTGACTTCACTTTGCAGAATATTTTCCAGTTACATCCATTTGCCTGCAAGTTTTGTGGTTTCATTTTTCGTTACAGCTGAGTAGTATTCCACTATGGATAGGTACCACATTTTCCTGGTCCGTTCATCCCTTGATGGGAACGCAAGTTGATTCCACTTCCTACTGTGTCTAAACAGCAGTGGGTATGGATGTATGGCTGTCTCTGTAGCAGGATACAAAGCCCTCGGTGTATAAGACAGCAGTGGTCCCGCTGGGTCATATAGCAGCTCCATTTCTAGTGGTTTGAGAAATCTCCAGGCTCATTTCCAAAGAAACATTCACAGGAGTTGATGCTTGCCCCAGCAGTGTGTAAGAGTTTCCCTTTCTCTCACACCCGTGCCAGCGTTTGTTGTTATTGATATGTGTGATCGTGGTGGTCATTCTGGCTGGGGTGATATGGAATCTTAGTTTTAATCTGCATTTTTCTGCCAGCTAAAGATGCTGAATGCTTATAATTTAATTACCACAATTCTCCCTCCAGAATTTCCTACACACCCCTCCCCATGCTCTTTCAAATTCATGGCATCTTTTTAATTTTAATTTGTACTAATTGTTATTGCATGCACATATATATATATATACACTTAAATATGTATATATTCCTAAATATAACCTGATGTTGTGCACATTTTCATGTGTACTAGTCATTCATATTTCTTGTTCTCAGAACTCATTGTTTAGTTCTCTAGTCTGTTTTTAATCGGGTTGTTTGTTCTACCAATATTTAGTGCTTTATATACTCATGACACTAATCTGTTACTGCTCTGGCTGGCAAAGATTTCCTTTCAATTTGTGGGCTGCTTGCTCACCTCGTTGTCAGTCTCCTTTGCTTCCGGGAAGCGTTTAACTTTGTGAGCCCCAATATGTCAGTTGTGGGTCTGTGCACCCAGATTCCTGTTCAGGAAGTCCTTGTTCCTACCTATGAGTTGAGGCATACTCCCTTTTCTTCTAGCCATTTCATGGGAATTTTGTGGCAAGTTTTCAGACCTAATACACCCGATAACAAAAGAATGGTCCATGCACGACAACCTAGATTGGAACTCACTACAACCAAAATACTCAGCCCTGTGGGAGAGCCACATACTGGGCGAAACTATTTATAAAATGTGTATCATAGAGCTTCAGTGGGTTCCACTAAGCCTGCTGACAGGAGTATGTGCATCTTACCAGTGGCTACACTGCTGAAGAAAATGTCTCCACCACCATCAACTATTATCTGTATATAAATCTGCACATAAATGTCTAAGGCCACACGATTCTGTGGAGGGGTATTGGCAGGCCTAATTTTTGAGGAGCTCTGTGGAGGTACTCACAGTTGCTTTGAGTTCAAGGGTGTCTTTAAAAACACGATAATGAGAAAGCAAAGCATCTAAATGTAAAACATGACACAGGGAGCACGCATAGCCAATGGCACAAGGGAGGCGATGGACTTCGCTCGACATCTGCACCAGTCAGTGTTCTCAAGGACAAAGCCAGTGGGTGTCAGCTATGCTAAAATGGCAACAGCAGCTCTTATTTGTGGAGCCTCCTAGGCAATACGCTACCTCAAAATGATGCTAAGTATCTCCTTCCCACCCTGCAGCTGTCAGAAACTCATCGGCGTGGATGATGAACAGAAACGCTGTGCTTTCTATGAGAAGCCCAGGGCCACAGAAGCAGGTGCTGCTGTGAGGACTGTGGAGAATGGGAGGGTTGTGTGGTCCTGATCAGTGGTGGGAATAGCAAACGAGGTTTTCCCATGAAGCGAGATGTGCGCTGTAGTTCTGCGATGAAGGTTTGGAAACCTTGAATTTTGGATTTGCCCTTGTTTGATAATTTCTGAATGAGAATGATGGTGTCATAGTCAATAGTTTGTGTGCAGAAATGAGACACTCATCCACATCCTGCCTCTTCTATGTAAGCCTCATCCAGGGCCCCCACTCTAGGTCGATTTGTTTCAAAGGCCAACTGGAATCGTTCTGACCAGGTGTCTGGCCTGCTGCCTGCACGCAGTAAACCCTGGGTAAACATCGCCCATTATCTGTGCTCATCGTCTAAGGTTAGCGGTGAGCGTGGCTTCTCCTCAGTGAAGGAAGCTTACTGTCACACGATGAGCAAGCTGCAAAGTGAGAGAGCATGGCCCCCTGCCCACTTGTTCCCTGAAGTTTTCAATTTTTTGGTTTCTAGGAATAGAATCGGGAAGAATGGCGGAGAATGGTATTTGGCAGATTACCTTCCCTCTTCTTGTTTTATTATTATTTTTCCTTCAGGCATAACATTAAAAAAAACAGCAAAAATTTATTTTCTAAAACTTCTTAGCTCAAAATATTAAAACCAGATTTCTCCATCTGTGGCCTCTTATTTCTCGGATCAGACGGCTTTGGCGGGACTCCCTGCCTCCATCAGGATCTGGAATCTCCTCTGTGCCCTGATCTCAGAGATATGCCAGGGACACACCGATGCTGCCAGGAGCCAAGACCAGGGAGGCTGGCGCTCACACGCAGGTTTAAACTAGCTGAAGCTGTCACAGTTGGCCCTTTGGAAAATGCATTTTGCAACTTGCTTTAATTCGGTGAATTTCAGAAAAGTCTTTCAATGAATTATACTAGTCCATTAAAATGCTACACACATCTCTTGCATTATCCAACAGGCACCTGTGGCCATAGAAGTAGAATCCATCTTCATTTAGCACAGGAAGAGCTTAGGCTTGGAGAGCCATTCCAAAACTACAAGAAGCAAGATGCAGAGCTAGGAGTTAAAAATGGTGGTTTTTCTCTGGTCTTTGAAGAATTCAGGGAGAATGGAGGTGAAGAGGGGTCTGGGGTGTGTGACCCCCAATCCTGACTCCTCGTTACTGCTTCTTAATGTAGAAGAAAAGGAAATGAAGGCAGAAGGGGGGAGGGGAACGAGAGAGAGAAAGTGAGCAGCAGCGTTGTGGCATCTGGTGTTTCTGCTCAAGAAATGTTTACTCTCCAGCCAAACCACGAAAGCATCCAGCTCTTTATTTATCTGGAGGAGATAGCACGGCTTGTTCACAGCACACCAAACAGAAAGCCTTACCCAAATCCTCAGATTTGCCTTCTCTCCAAAGGATTGCATGCAGACACCAGTGTGTTTGCAAGTTATCCTGAATTGGACCGCCCCACCCATCCTGGACTCCTCACTGGTGATCTTCCGGCTCACAAATGAGTCTCTCATTTGCCTCAGCCTGAGAGCTGGAGTGAGCGAATGTCCTGCATCTTACTAAAAGGAGGTGGTTGTTTCTTTAAGGATGAGGGGTGGGAGGACAAAGGGAAATACAAAAAGGAAGGAAGGAAGGAAGGAAGGAAGGAAGGGAAGGGAAGGGAAGGGAAGGGAAGGGAAGGGAAGGGAAGGGAAGGGAAGGGAAGGGAAGGGAAGGGAAGGAAAGGAAAGGAAAGGAAAGGAAAGGAAAGGAAAGGAAAGGAAAGGAAAGGAAAGGAAAGGGAAAAGACAGATAAGGTATTAGAAAAGACCTGGAGGCTTGGAAGGTAGCTTCAGAAAGGCTGACAATTGACTTACCTGTTGAAGATACAGATATCAGACACCAAGGAAGACTCGGGAGTGGAAAGGTGGTTCCCTACACACAAAGTCTAGGTCTTAGCTTTAGTTAGTGAGTGGGCGTGGACCATGTTCCTCAAACATACTTGAGATTTAAAGGATGAGTCGCTGAATACATGTACCTGCTCACATCCTGGAATGGTCTATTACTCAGGAACATATCAGGGGAACTTAGGATCTCTGAGACACTTTTGGGGAACCATCGAGGTTGGATGCCTCACCCAGGGCTTGACCCTCTGAACCATGGCTTTCTCTTCTATTCAGCGTGGACATTCTAATGTCTCAATCCTTGATGACATAAAAAGCAGGGGAAAACTTTAGAAGCCAGGCCACATATTTGTGGGCTCCTAACATTTTGATTGTCTGGCTCTTGTACAGGCTTTTATTAAACCCAGACCTCTCTCACAAGCACACAAATTCCTCAGAAAAGCATCAAAAGATACCCTAGCATCAGGAGACCTGGCCCTCCAGGCCCTCAGTTTACTAGTTGTCGGACCAGATGAGGGGCATGAGGGCTCTGTGTCTCCTCTGTAATGCAGAAAGAGGGAGAGAGGGAGAAAGGGAGGGAGGAAGGGAGAGAGAGAGAGAGAGAGAGAGAGAGAGAGAGAGAGAGAGAGAGAGAGAGAGAGAGAGAGAGAGAGATTTTTTCCCAGGAGTCACAAAACCACACAGTTTTAGCGAGTTTAGCTCAGGCAGGATTTTGAAGACTGGTCCACTCTCAAAGAGTTCTTGGGGGAATCCTTCTATTTGTCAGATTTGGGCAAAGCTTATATAAAAATTCAGCACATATTGAATGATTGACAGAATGAATCAAGAGTGAAAGAAGAATTGGACCAATGCAAGGGCGTCAGTTTTCATCAGTTTCTGGATGTGACACAATGGAGGTCATAGCTCCTCCAGAGGCACAGGATCATTTCGGAGCCTTTGAAAGGCAAGGCCCCTGCCTAGGGGCTGGGAGGAGCCTCCTGCCTAGGGATGGGGAAGTCATCTTGCCAGTCACTGCTTTGGAAGGAGCATCATCAGATCACGCTGTGCCTGCAGGAGTCAGATCCTTCTGAAAAGTGAGGCAAACACATCAGGACAGGGACCTGGGAGCTTGGGAAACCAGGGAGAGTGTAGACGGAGTAAACACAGGGCCTGGAGAACCTGGACATGGGAAGGGTGTGGGCCAGGCCATCGAAGCCCTCTTCTATCCTGTCTGTGTGTGTGTGTGTGTGTGTGTGTGTGTGTGTGTGTGAAAAGATAAATAGATTTCTAACTAGATAAAATATATGCATATATTTAATGTAATATACTAATATAGTGAATATAAATGAGTTTGTGTAGTGTTTCTAATTTATATTTTCTATAACTTTCCTTTGTCTCTTGTCAGGATCACATCATCTGAAGATAATTCATGATTTATTTCCTCCTTAGTCATTTTCCTCTTAATTGGTTATAATATTATTGAGAGGACACAGTGCATTGTCAGGCAGGAATAATGTGAAGATGTTCACTATCTCCTTGTTAGCTTTGGCACTTGCTAATTCCGAGATGGCCTTTATCCCATTATAAAAGCATTACGGGCTCATACTTTAAGTTCGTAATTAAGAAAGCATATTGAGGGGCTGGGAAGATGACTCAGTTCATAAACTGTGTGATGTGCAAGCATGAATTTAGTCTCCATCACAAAGCTGCGTGTGGTAGTTCAGTGCCTTTAATGTAAGCAGCAGCGAGGCAGAGATGGGCTGTTCCTGGTAGCCAGCTGGGATAGTCTAATAGGTGAAGGCCAGATCAGAGCAAGAAAACACATGGTGAGGGCTTCTGAGGAAAATCCCTGAGATTGACCCCTGACCTCTACACACAGAGACACAGAGAGAGAGAGAGAGAGAGAGAGAGAGAGAGAGAGAGAGAGACAGAGACAGAGAGAAAGACAGAGACAGAGAGAGACAGAGACAGAGAGAGAGACAAACAGATGAACAGAGATCAGAAAAAGACAGAGAGAGAGAGACAGAGGGAAAGAGAGACACAGAGAGAAAACAAAAAAGAAGGAAAGAGAGAAGAGAGGAAGAAAGGAAAGAAGGAAGGAAGAAGAAGAGAAAAAGAATATATATTGATCTGGCTGGGCATGGAGGCATAGACCTAAAATCTTAGCATTGGAGAGACTGAAACAGGGGGATTAGGAGTTCAAGGTCAGCTGGGTTACAGAGTGACCTTGTTTCTAAACAACAACAAAAGTAGAAAGAGAAGGAAATCAAAACAAAAATGTGTAATGTTGTACTAGAATTTCTCCTACCCATTAAAATTATTACATAGTATTAATTAAATCCATTAGTGTAGATCTTAACATCTAAAATATATAAGTTTACATGTGTGTGTGTGTGTGTGTGTGTGTGTGTGTGTGTGTGTGTGTGATTTATACACATAATGCAAAGTTGGGTCATTCTTGATTGCCTTTTTTTCTGTAAGATTTGGCCCAATTTGCTATTTTTTTCAAATCAGCATAAGACAAGCAGAGCTACAACTTTTCTTGTTTCAATATTGTTTTGGTATCAAAGTTACACTTGACCCAGAAATGAGCTGAGAGGGGTCCCCAAAGTCAGGAGAATAAACAGAAAATGAGAGACCCTTTATAAAGGCTCTGAAATTAATATATGAAAGAAGCTGGTGGGCCAAGAGGAAAGCTGGGACTCCCCAACTATCAGCTTCATGCTGAGGCCTACTAAATGCAGTTACTGGGCTAACTTAGGGTCATATCAGGGTGCTGGGAGGTCTGAGGATGACCTATGACTTATATTAAAGCACACAACCCTGGGTGGAGAGTTGAGATGCCGAGGCCTGAGTTGATGTAGAACTGCTTCTGACAGAGAGTAGGAGCAAGCCCTCTCCATGCTGATAACCTACAAAGCCATGCTCGTGTCCTAGAAGCCCTGGTCTTCTGGGATGGGGTGTTTGAGCTCTGTTGTCCAGGGCCCTCCTTTAGAAGTACATATTTTCATAGACTGTGTCTGCTTATGTTTCTGGCTAGGTGTCTGTCAGAGAACTTATTCCAAGACACACAGGAAATCAACATTTACTTTGGCACCTATTCAAGGGCATAAATTTTTCCTAAAATAATTCTTATCACACTCTAAGGGCTGGCATGCAGTATATATTGTCATATAGTCTAGGAATTCTCCAATTCTGCTATAATTTATTACTAAAATTCTGCTACTAGAACTTTTTAATTTCAAGATGTGCAAAGTCCCTATGTTTGAATATTTGATCTTGGCTCTAACTTAATTATGGTCAATAAACATGAGTTCCCCAATACTTGCATTGTTGAGGTTATTGGGGCTAGATTGATGAGACGGGGCCAACCATATTCTGTCATACTTCTTGGATGCTTGAGGATGTGTATATTCTCAAATATTGCATACAAATCCAACTGAGTTGGTTTTAGCTTCAATACTTTTTGAAATATTTTTATTTCCTTGTTATGATGATAATCAAGAGAACGATTATGAAGTTAGTGCTATGTGGATGATATTTTCTATCCCCCGAACTCTATACCTTTTTGCTTTACATATTTTGAGAACATCACAGGTTACAGACATGTTTAAAATCCATGTCTGGATCACCTTGGTATTGATCGAGTCACAGAGGAGTGACAATCTCGATGTCTAATACATATCTGTGACTTCAAGACCAGTTTTCTCTCTTTTTCTTTCTTTATTAGCTTGAGTATTTCTTATTTACATTTTGATTGTTATTTCCCTTCCTGGTTTCCAGGCCAACATCCCCCTAACCCCCCCCTCCCCTTCTAGATGGGCTTCCCCTCCCCATCCCCCCCCCCCCCCGTTTCCACCTTCCCCCCAACAATCACGTTCATAGGGGGTTCGTCTTGGCAGGACCAAGGGCTTCCCCTTCCACTGAAGACCAGTTTTCTCAACAAGCATTCTTTTACTTGGAAGCTTCTGAGATCTCTGTACACAGTGGGAAACGCCTCACCCAGAATGTAAATCCTTTCTAATACCTCGGAGGACGACATTTAAAGTGGGGATGGAGATAAAGTATCAAGAGGAAAACAGCCAGTTAATGATATATGTAGGCACAGGAGCAGCAAGCAAAAGCCTCGATGTGTGCACCCCTCCCAGGGGAGGGGAGCCCCTGCCAGCAGGAAGCATGGGTCCCTGGACACCTCACTCTCCCATTGCTTGGGCAATGTGTGATGTCACTTCCTTTACAGCCATCCTTCCCTCACTATCCCAAGGGGAAGCAGTTGCAGAACCCATAGTAAACCAGAAGCGGCCATATGATACAAGCAATATAAGAGTTCCATCGGTTTCCAAGATTCCGTCAGGTAGTTATGGCCCCTGAGATGGATCGTGTCAATAAGGATTGCCAACTGTGGTTTTGTGAAATCTCTATGAGCTTTTTAAAAGCCTTATTGTGTATTTACATTTTTGAGCTTAAGTGGTATGATGTTGCATATAATCTCCCAGGCTTACTATTATATTTAATTATAAAAATTAAATATTATTTTGGCTCATGGTAGCACATCTCTTCTGTCCGTTCGGATTTCATTATGTAAACACTAGAGTTTATTTGTGTGCTCGGCTGTCGATAACCATGTGGAATTCTTCAGAATCTCTGTGAACAGCACTGTTACAAACTTTCCAGTGTGGGGAAAAATGCCTACAGATACACAAAAGGTGAAATTGGGGGTAAAGAGACACATGAATATTTAATTATACCAGTCAAGTGAGTGTTACTGTTTGCATCTCAAATACAGTGGAAGGCCTATGCAGAGAGACGTGGCCCTCCACCCACAGCACAACTGAGCAATGGTAGAGCCTTTGTGGAGTGGAGCCTAGAGAAAGACTTCGTGCCATAAGGAAGACTGAGAGGTGACCAATTGCCTTGTGTTCTTTCTTTGGTTTCCAGCATCCATGAGATGGGCAGGTCCCTCAACCATGGACTCTCCTACCCAGTAATATTTTGCCCCAATACAAACCACAAGCCAATATGACCAAATGACCTAGAACTGAAATCTCCAATCATTGAGCCAAATTAAATCTTTTTCTGTTTTAAGAGTATCGTACAGTACTTTTTAAATTTTTATCTTATTACAATGGTGGAAAATGGCTTCACAAGTTTATAATAAAGAAAAGATTCTGTGGAGTTGTAGACTGCTCTGTCTTTTAAAATAATTATTTATAGAATAGATGTAAAATAATACTTCATTGTATGGATTCTTACTCCCTGACTGACAGCAACAATGAACATGGATATATATATTGAAATGCATATAATTTATACATGATTAAACCAACACTGATTCACCTATAATCTAAAAGATCTATTGGATTTACAAAGGGAGGAGTTAAACAATTTTTAAAAAACATGTGAATTTAGAAGTTAATTATATGGTAGACTATTGAGAAACTTCTAAAAACAAATTGAAAGATTTGATATCCTATACAGTGCATGTACTATGTAATTAGTTTAGATAGAAATGGCAAAAAAGAGATCAACCACAAAGAATCCATGTATTTGAAAAAGAGGTAAGCATATCTTAAGAATGGGTGTTGCCTTGGCTGGTTTTTCCTAGAGATACCTGGGCAGACAACCTCGGTTGAGAAAGTTCCTCTATCAGATTGTCTATAGAGCATTGGTTGACTGATGACTAGTGTGCGAGGGCCTAGCTCACTGGGTACCACCACTGTGTGGGTGGTTGGTGTGGGCGGTTGATGTGGGCAGTTGGTGTGGGCTTGTGGGTTAGGAAACAGAATGGGAAAGTCATTGGTAAGCAGGTAAGTATCAATTCTTCACGGCCTCTGCTTCAGTTCCTTCCTTGCGTTCCTGCCCTGATTCCCATCATGTCGTTCTGCGACAGTGCTTTATTATAGCAACAGAAAGCAAGCTGAGACGGTGGTGAAAGAAGCCAGGGTGGGTATCAGAAAGTGTTTAGAAAATATTAGTATGGAGAATGTGGGCTGTAGAGAAAGTTTATGTTACTAAAGATTGTTTTCTCAAAAGGCCTTAAAAACTGTATGAGCTAAGAATCAGAAACACACACGAAACAGACGAGAAGGATGGGAGATGACATTTCTAGCAAGAACTGCATGTGGACGGGATACTTTCAAACTAATTTGTGAAGATGAACACACATAATCCATCCACCGTCATCATTAAAATGATCGGACCTTTAGCCTGGTTGTCTGAAGAAGCAAAACAATACTTTTTGAATGGTGGTGATGATACAAGAGCCTTAGACTCCCAATCACTGTGCCAAAGATTAAGGCCATTGTGCTGAGGCTGACAGAAGTAGTCAGGGGAAGATGCAAAGAAATGATGTATGTGCGCTCTGCAAATGTTATCTCCTCATCTGTGGTTTGTCTTTTCTTCTTCCTAACAATGACTTGTGAAAAGCCAAGTCGATGACTCATGCTGGGCAATCTGAACACTTTAATACTGCAGCTATCTTGACAGCATGGATTTAGATGAACACATAGACAATGGGGCCCAGAAACCGCCCATTGACTTTCCACCACGTTAGGATAATTAACTGAGAAATTAAAGCAGTGTCAACAAATCTATGTTCGGATAGCAACCTCCTGAAACAAAGCAAACTCACGATTCCTTGGAACACATGGAGAAATCAGTGGCAATTTGTTGGCTTAAAGATAAAACCTAAACATTCAAAATTCCAGAAAAATACACAAAAACCTCTGTGATCCCATACTGTGAGGAAAACGTTCTTAACAAAACAGAAAAGTGCAAACCGCCATGAGGGAAATATGATAAATTAGGCTTCATCGAAATTAAAATTATCTTCTTGATGACTTTCCAGCCACAAGGCACCATATGAAATGTGCTATCATTATTTTACACGTGACAGAGAACAATTTTGATCACAAAGCAAGGAAGCACTGAGAGAGAGAGAGAGAAAGAGAGAGAGAGAGAGAGAGAGAGAGAGAGAGAGAGAGAGAGAGAGAGAGATCAGTCACTTGTCTGGGAGATCAGTGTCTCCCAGTCACTTGTCTTCTCATGAGCACAGAAGTTTGCCTGCCTGTTATGACCTAAGTACAAACATAAATAACTTGTGCTGGTTATGCCACGGTTCTGTCAAAGATAATTGAAAATGGGGTGCATACTCGAATGTATATAGGGAGCTTATCTCGTGTATGTAGACAGATATTTGCGCAGCTATTAAATCCCATAGGCATTTGGCAGGACTGCGATGAAGCCACTCTCAAATGGATTTTTCCTAACTACTGTCCAAATTGATCTGATCAGAAACAACAGCAATCGCCAACTAATTGTGACTTCCAAGAAGTATAAATCGCAACACTCACAAGGGCTGGGTATTGGAGGTTTTTCTGCAGAGCTCTTGTGACCCCACTCCAATGGACTTGACCTCAGCTATTCAGACAAGAACATTTACCACATGATCTCAGAGGTTGATACACAGAATCGCCTGTGTCCCAAGTACCTGAATTTTCACACATAGTCTTGGTCTGCCTGATGGGGGTGGATTGGGGTTGGGGGTGTGTGTGAATGTTGCCTGATTCCCAGAGCAACATATGACCAAACTCCACCACGACCAATCAAAATGAATTGGGCTGGAAACCATTCCAAAAGCTGACTGCAGGCTCATTTCAAATTGTCCACAGAAAACTGAACTAATAGAGTTTAAAGCCCGTGTGGGAACTCTGGGGGAGTTGAGAACTAGGGTACAAGCCCACAGCAGAAATCATCCATCACTGACAAGAAAATTGGGTTCCTTCTCTCTTGCTTGCACAAATTAATTTCTTTAGGAGAAATGCTCAGTGCACAATTAGAATCAAATAGTTGGTATCTAGTGGGGAAAAAAAACACAAAACAACTCACCCATTATTCAGTTATATATATATTCAGTATATATCGAACTATAGCCTCATTCTTTGGAGGTATTGGGAGCTTTAGACAGGATACCACTATGCCGTTCAAGCTGGCCTTGAAAGTTTGATCCTTGTGTTTCAGCCTGTGGTGTACTGGGGTTAAATGCCATAGCCACAGTGGGTAGCCTCTGATGACACAACTTATTATCACAGGTTTACATTCTATGAGCAAAATGCAGAATACCGTGGGTGCTGGAGAGATGGTGCAGCTGCTAAGAGCTCCTGTTGATCTTCTAGAGAACCAGAGCTCATTTCTTAGCACCCATGCTAGTGGCTCACAATGGACTGTAACTCCAAGCTCCAGGGCCTCTGCTGCCTCTGGCCTCGGAAGACACCCACACTCATCTGAACATAGACCCGTGCAGACAAACCTGCCTGCGCATAATTAAAATTAACAGTAAATCTTTTAAAAAGTAGCATTTCATGGATCGCCTCCTAATAGAGTCTCAAAATTAGTTCTCATGTGAAGGTAACATTGATTAAACTAGACATTTCAATTCCGTGTTTGGTACCGAGTCAGGCCCTAATGTGTGTCTTCCAGTGCAGGAAACAAACCTTGTAAGCCAGATAACCTGCTTCCCTGGTTCTGCTGAAATCTGACATCTGCCGTTGTATCCACTGGGTAGAGTTGCAGAGCAGGATGGCCTCAGTGCATACTGTCACTGTCACAGCTCTGTTCAGAGGGGAGAACCCACTGCTTCCTAAGCAGACGCTTCAGTGCACATCCAATAGTCCTAATGCCCACCCTCCACCTTCTGCAGTTTTTCAGACCTTTCAGGTTCAACTAATGGCCTCACTACACATGCCTTTCCAACTCCCTGGAAATAAGTAAGCAAAAAATGCGATTTGAAAGAAGGAATACTCAGATCCATCAATGAGTCAATTTGTGTAGGCATGCCACTATGGTCCCCATGCTATTTATTTATTTATTTATTTATTTATTTATTTATTTATTTAGCTTATGTAACAACCACCGTGCCCAAAGTAGGAACCATGTTATTTTGTAATTTGCTTGGTTTTTTTTCTTCTGATTCATGCTTCAATGTCTTGTCATAAAACAAAGCTACATATGGAAATACTTTAACTACGATCAAACACTAAAATCAGAAACATTTTGAAAGAATGTGCCCAAACTTTTACAAAGCTTTCTGCATGCCAAAAACAGTCCTGAGCACTTCACCTATAGTAATTTATTATATCCCTACAAGAACTCCACGAAACAGGTACAGTTGTTATAGCAACTTTACAGAGCAGGAGGCTGAGACACAGAGACATTTAAAAAACCTTCAGGGAAGCACTGTCATACAATCGTGTGCCTACCATCCAAAAAACTATCCTCCTTTGTTGAAAAAGAATCAAAGCTCTGAGTAATATTGTTTAGATTTTAAGCATTTCATTTAGCTCACATTTCTTGGCATCCTCCAGGGAATAAAATCAAAACATACAACAGCAGGGTCATAGGCTGGGCTTCGTGGGCATACAGCCTTGGGAACGTTAATGCTCTGTTGCTGTTTGCATGATATCTTTAGAACAAGGGCCTTGACTTCTATTTTTCACAAGACACTGAAAACCATGTGTTCTTCTTCGAAAGGCTATAAAACTTCCAAGAAAGCTCTTATCAAATATGTGGGTGACTTTTCATTAATCATAAGTGATAATGACTTTGTTTTCCCTCAGAGGATGAGAAAATACGCTCCTCTGTTTATTAATTGTTCTGGAAGCCAGAGTCATAATTTTGGATGAGGTAGTCTGAATGGCTCCCTTCTGAACAGAAGGGGGATTAATTTCCCCCAATGTGTAAATTAGTAATAGACATCCTCTTCTTATTTTGCTACACTGATGAGAAACAGGGGGAGGGGGAGTATAAAGAAGTGTAGAATCACACGAATGTTCAGGAAGCAGCCTGAGGCACGTCAATGACAAACAGAGTGTCTAAAAGTAGAGAGCAAGGTTTAGTAGGATCCAACTGACGGAACCTGAAGATGTCACAGTAAAAGTATTCTACAGCTGGTGACTGGCTGGCTGCAGGGCCAGAGAACAGGAAGCTTGGGAACTCAGGTATCTCAGGTCAAACAACATGGGATTAGATGGTAGCTTGGGAATTGATGGAGTATACACATCCACATTTACTTATCGGGGTCAAGGTCACTCGATAAGGCCACAAGGGATGAAAATAGGTTCAGGTTGGAGGGGCTACACCAAGTCTGAGGCTGTGACAATTTTATTGAGAGCAATGAGACTTTTTATAGCTTTATCTGGAACAGAATATAATGGCAGTGGCCAGGATCAATTCGGCTGTCGTTGCCAGGATACAATGAAGTTTGCAAGCTGTTCAGGAAAACACAAGGTTAATGTCTAAGACCAACAGTCTTGTCAAGTCTATCTGCTTCCTTGACTGTTAAGGGAACAAATAGAGAAAAACAAAATGGCCTGAGGGAGTGTATCAGTCTCTCAGGAACTTGAAGGCACATTGTGCCTCAAGAGCCATGGACTCCAACCCGAAAAACCCATGATACATACCTCTCAAGGCAGCTGGCCTTTGGGGGACGTGAGGAACGTTCTACCCAACAGCTTCAAAAATGGCTTTCCTTTCAAACATTCCTGAGTTTATTCTCTCTCTCTCTCTCTCTCTCTCTCTCTCTCTCTCTCTCTCTCTCTCTCCAAGTTCTAACAAAATCCTAAGAGTATGCAACATTCTGAGGGGAAAGCTTTCTCACTGTGGTGCAGGATAATTAAAAGCAGCTTCATGTACTTCAGAATTAGGAAACTAATAACAAACCCACTTTGTTTACCCAAGAAAAGTCTCACATTCCTGTTACCTTGTGGACCAAAGAAAACATTGAAATTTTAATAATTTCGTAAAATTGGAAATATCACTAGACTTACAATGTCCTGTGAGGGGATTAAGACAAAGGAGACTTAAGTACACTTTTTGTTTATATTAAAGAGAAGGCTTTATAGCACTGAGCAATGTCGAAAGACAAGCTAGCACAAGATCAGTGGGATGAACTCTAAAGACTGTAGAAAAAAACTGAAGTGAAAACAACACCAAGAAAGAAAATGTACAATAGACAATATTAACCAATATAAAATTCTGTTTTTAAAAACACTGCAATAAAACAAGTGTCTGATGAAACTGGTTAATAAGTAAAGAAATGAGAGAATAAGAAGACATAAGAGAAAATATGAAGAATCAAAAAAGATATTATTCTGGGCATGGTGATGTACGTCTGCAATTCCAGGACTAGAGATGGCAATGAGGTCCAGCTTAGTCATAGTAAGAGAGTTGTGTAAGTACTGAGTAAGTAGTAAGACACTAGTAAGTCCTCCCCTCAAAACCAAACCAAAACAAAATAAAACAAAAACAAAAACAAAAAAATCGCAAAGCAATGAAAGCAAGCAAACAAGGCGAAAAAGAATAACAACAAGAAATGAAGGAGGTTAGTGATGAAAAGAATAATAATACCATACACAACTTTATTCTTATTTTAAAACTACAATTCCTGTTTCACTGTTGGTAATTTTCTTATTGTTCAATCTACTTTATGCAGTTAATTTATGTTTTCAAGTACCTACTTTTTCCACACACCCTTTTATACTCCAGGTTTTAGTAGTGAACAAGTTAGTTACATCTCTTTTCTTGTGAAATGTTCTTTCAGGGGCAGCGGAAAAATGACAGACACAGGGTAGTTGGTGTCAATATCGGTGGTGGGTGATGTCAGTGTAGGTGGTGGGTGGTGACAGTGTAGGTGGTGGGTGGTGACAGTGTAGGTGGTGGGTGGTGTCAGTGTAGGTGGTGGGTGGTGACAGTGTAGGTGGTGGGTGGTGACAGTGTAGGTGGTGGGTGGTGTCAGTGTGGTGGTGGTGGGTGGTGACAGTGTGGGTGGTGTGTGGTGACAGTGTATGTGGTGGGTGGTGACAGTGTAGGTGGTGGGTGGTGACAGTGTAGGTGGTGGGTGGTGACAGTGTAGGTGGTGTGTGGTGACAGTGTATGTGGTGGGTGGTGACAGTGTAGGTGGTGGGTGGTGACAGTGTAGGTGGTGGGTGGTGACAGTGTAGGTGGTGGATGGTGACAGTTAGGTGGTGTGTGGTGGATATTGTTTCCAACTCAGTGCTAAAAGTAAAAGTGCCTTTCAAGATGGAGCTGTGTATGTTGGGATATGACAGGTATAATGGGGCTGCTTATAAAGGTACCCGGGTGGTGCTGTTATAAACCAGAGCTCTCCAGAACACTCTGGGATGAGGGATCTTCCTGTCTGTGATGTCCAATGTGGCAGCAACTGAGCACAGGAGGCCAGAGCACCTGAAACGGGACTGTTGAGACAGAATCTGAGTTGTCAATTTTGATAAACTTTAGTTAGTTTTAATTTAAATGTGAGTTCATGTGTGTGTGTGAAACATGAAAAATTTGTTGCACTTACAAAGAAATTTACTCAACTACTCATAAAGGCTTAATTTACATCTTTTAAAAACATTCTCAGAAAAATATGACTTAAAGCACTGAAGTTTTAGTTTCCATTACAATATTATACAAAATTTTCAAGAAATATAAAGAGGAATTACTTCTCAAATTCCTTGGTAACAAAGTTAAGCAAGAATTACATAGATTTTATAGACCAATTTTACTTATGCACAGAAAAAGCAACACCAGCAGTAACTGCGTGTGACAGTGACCAGGGTGGCTTTGTCCTTGAAACAGCGTTAACAGAAATTTACTCACTGATCAGAACTCTCCTGAATAATGGGTCTGTTGGTTGGTTCTTGTCAACTTGACATAAATTTGACATATCTAGGAAGAAAGAGTCTTGATTGAGAAAGTTCCTCCATAAAATTGGCCTGTAGGCAAATCTGTGAGGTATTTCTTAATTAGTGATTAGTGTGGGATAGCACAGCCCACTGTGGGTAGTGCCACACCTACCCAGGCAGTCCTGGATGCTCTAAGAAAGCAGGGTGAACAAGCCTTGAGAGGCAAGCCAGGAAATAATGTTCCTTCACAGCCTCTGCTTCAGTTCTTGCCTCTGGGTTCTGCCTTGAGTTCCTGTCCTGACATTTCTCAGTGATGGACTGTTTCTGGAAGCGTAAGATAAAGTAAACTCCCTCCCCAAGTTGCTTTTAGTCATGGAGTCTCATCATAGCAACAGAAACCCTGAGTCAATGAACATAAAAATAAATCAAAGGCTTCATGGGTCCAAGTGAGCCAATCAATGCTATCTGTAGTATGCACATGACTGGAAAACAGAAAGTGGGAAAGATATGGGTGTTCCACTGAGTAAGTAACACTTGAGCATTTGGGAGAGCTCTGAGGATGGTAGAGAAAGGAGCTGTCACGTTTGGCAGGTGTCAACCTAATGAGAGTGGTGGGGAAGCCAAGGACAGGACTGAAGAACAAGAGACCAGATCTTATAGAGCCCAGAAGGCCAGGGCATGGGGTGAATATGTCGGGTGGACACTCACCTAACCCATTTCAAAACGGATGTCCTGCTTCTTGGTCTGTGAACAAGTCTGATGCTCTGTTGAAAAGGAGAGAAGTAAAATTAGCTAGAGAGGAGGCAACAGAGCTGAGATGCTGTGGATCCAAAGTGTGACCCTGGGCAAGTGTAAAGCTGTTTAAAGAGACAGCCATGCCTCTTGATCTCACTAGCAGACTATTACACAATGGACCCACCTGTGAAATGGAAAATTCCCCTGGAATTTCATGCTTAGAGAAGGAAAAGGCCCTAACCAGAGGGGTCCTTATCTCCCTGAAAGAGATTTTACACAGTACCAACAACCTACACCATCTTACAGGGTCACACTGAAGCCCAGGCAGCAATGTGTCAGTGACCGGAGGGACCACTCCGTGACAGGGACTGCTTGACTATATATGTCCCTGCCTTCTACTTAAACTTTAATCTTATTTCAGGACCCCAAAGACAGACTTAATGACTTCCCTAGATCTCTTTGTCCCTTTTCCAAATGTGGCCACACAGGATAAATCTCCCTTTCTGTTTGCTGTTGTCTCTTTTAATTGACTTACTGAGAAACAGTGACCAAATCAGGCTTAGGGCATAGAGTATGTCCTACCCCCAAATTCTATACCCAAGTACAACTCGGATGTGGATTGACCCTCTGGGATGTGGGCAGTATCCATGGTTATTGCCTTAACAACAGAATGATGGACTCCACATGGCTGTGCGTGACCTATCTACAGAAGTGTGAGAAGGTCGGGAACTCAGTTGAATGTGCAGAGTTTCTCATGCGTCTCGGGCCGGATGTTCAAAGGACAGCAGATCTGGTGAAGAGGGCAGAGGTCTGGCCTGGGGTTAACATTCGTGAGGGGTGGGTTGATAGATGACATCGAAAACTAAAACATAAATACACATCTCTCAAAATCTGCTCTAAACTAAACCCAAATAGAAAAGCAGAGATCAATTCCACCACCGAGTGTGGGGTTGTAGAAACCCCAAAGGAAAGAAAAGTGAACTGAATGTAAGTAACTGCATTTTAAGACTTTTCTGGTTAATTTTGTTGTGTGGTTCTTATTTTTATTTGCAGGATTATTTATAATAAAGTATAAAATTTTAAAACATAACTGAAGATTATCAGGTAAACATTTGAGAAAGAGAAAAAATTATTACACCAGAGATAAAGTCTAGAAATGAGTGGGTTGTTCACAATTGGAAAAACTATTTATAAATTCACACACTACTACAACTAAGAAAAACTTCAGTGGGTATAAACAGGAGGCATAAAAGGCATTTGAAGAAACCAGAAATATGCTTATTATAAAATCTAAAATCTGAAAATAGAAGTTCTAAAACATGCACACAGTAGGGCATCTTTCCTGAACCATTATTCACAGAACAAAACAAAACAGTGGAATGTTTGTGCCCAGGTCATGGATCAGCAAACGGCACTGTAGAGACAGACTCTGGGGTTGAGAGCATAAGCAAAGCGCAGCTCACAGCTGAGTGAGGAGGGTAAAGAAAGCCTAGAAACAGGCTACCGCTAACCACAGAATTACATACATGCATGTGCTCCTGTATTAAAACTCAGATAATTTCAAACTAACAGGCAAGAATTACTAGGGGACTGGTGAGATGGCCACCATGCCTCACAACTTGTGTTTGATCCTGGGATTCCCATAGTGGAAGGCAAGACTTATTTGGCTCCCCCATGATATGTCATGGTCTCCATGCGAGTCCCATGGTCTGTGGGTATATGGATGCACAAACATACACACAAGAAATAAGTAAAATATTATTTATATATTTGCCAAAATAAATATATATTTGTAAACTATGTATTTTTACAAAAGTTAAATATATACTCACTCTCTATAGACAATAGAAAGTAAGCTGTAGAGAACAGAGTTTAAAGTATTTGCCCCAAACCAGCTAGACTTTATACATATGACTGGGTTATATGCAAATCCTGTAGGTAATTATAAAATAAAATATATTTGAAGAATGTCACTAGAAACTGCATGCAAGGTGGAATAATTACAGTGTTCTTTGCATTGAGTTGGTGATCCATGCAAGTGTGGAGAGAACTTCTCAAGCAACTTTACAGAACAGCAGTGTCAGTCAGGTAAAGGCTAAGTGCAGAAAGACGTAGTTAAAACTCTGAAGTTTTAGGAAGCATGTGGCTTGTGGAAGGGCTGATGCAACTTAAAAGAATCCCAGCTACTCAGAGGGTGAGGCAGGGGATATTCAAGACCTATTCTCAAGGCAACCTGCTGAGACCCAGTTTCAAAATTAAGACGTAAAAAGAAGCACGGAGTTCTGCGGCCTGGAGTTGAACTCCTATTTCCACACAGCCAAAGTCCACTGGTAATGAGACGAAGCCAATGAGCGGTTATGTTAGTTCCTAGGCATCTGGAATTTCTGGCTTGCATGAGAAGAATTACTGAAGTAAGAAATGAACCCTTGTAGCCCCCAGTCCCAGTTGGTAGAATTCACCAGTGAACTTAACTGGACTTGATAGTTTCTGTTTTGGCAAATTACTATCAATTTAGGTTTTTCATTCAGACCATCAGTGTTTCCTTGTGTGATGTTTAGAACACTGTCTTCTTTATCTAACTACCCATGTGTGATTATAGAGTTGTTCTGCGCAAGCCTTTAATCCTTTTTGATGCCTGCGTAAGCCTAGACAACAATATCCATCACTACCAACATAGTAACTTGGGGTCCTTTCTCTATTATCTTAATTTAAGAGAATTATTGGCCTGATATTTTCGAAGAAATATTTGGAATATTAAGTTCCGATTTTTGATTTTGCTGGCTATGACTTCTTGCCTTGATTTCTCTGTGGTTTTTCTTGTTACTTAAATGAAATTCGAGTATGCTATAAATGTCCCCCAAACCTCTGTTTTTGATGTATTCTACACATCTGAATGTTAGTTCAAAATATTTTATGGGTGTTGTTGTTGTTGTTGTTGTTGTTGTTGTTGTAATTTGTAATTTGTAAAATTATTTGTGAGGTTTCTCTTTGACTCAAGTGCTCTTTGAAGTGTGTTTGGGACACTCGGGGCTTTCACAGGCCTTCTGCCTTCTTCCTATTCCTTTTCAGCCTTCAGCCTTCTCTGTGGCACTTGCAAACGGCCGCCATTCCACTAATTTTGATGAGGCCAGCCTAGTCCCTCCTTACCCTGCTTCCTGTTATCGTCTTCCACTCTCTCTGCCTCCTGCAGTCTTCAGTAGCGTTTGGACTTTGTTCCCTCTCTTCCTTCAACCCACCCACTGCACTTCTTTCTTTTATCCTTTCCAAATGTTGGTCCAGGGTTTGTGATATACATTTTTTAGTTATGATATTGTTTGTATTCCCTAACAACTTCGTACATGGGAACAATGTACTTTGTGCTGCCCATATACTCATGGAACTGAGACTAAACTACCAGGGGCCATGCTTAAAGAAAACTGACTCTCTCTCTCCCCCAGAAGCCATCGACTGTCCATAAATCTTCAGATAGAGGTCTGGGCTCATGAGTCTCTCATCCCCGAAGTTGGAATGTTGGCTGGTTTGATCCTGTGTTGGCAACAACAGCTGCTATGTGTTCCTACGAAGGGTAAACCTGTCATGCTCAGAAGGTGGTTTTGGTTCCATTCTCTGGGCCTCTGTCTCTCCACCTACTCTTCTGAGGTGGCTCCCGAGCCTTAGCAGGTGGTATCGTATGGATGTCCCATTTGTGGCCAAGCACTTCGAAGACACTTAATTCTCTGCCGTTTAGCCAGTTGTAAGCTTCTGTGTTAGCTGCCAGCACTGAACTAAGGAGCATCTCTGATGAGGCCTGAGTGCTGCCCCAGCCCATGGATGCAGAGAAACAGACCTAAAGGGCAGTTTGATATAATGCCCACTTGGCACACTATCAGTAATAGCTTTACCCTGGATGCCCATTAGTTTCCCAACCCTGGGTTCTTGGCCAGTTTCACAGTATCAGCCATGAATTCCCTCCTGCGGAACAGGCCCTGAATCCAATTAGAAAGTTGTTGGTGACCCCACAGTGTGCATTCCTGGCCGCCTATGCACACATCTTACGGCGATCATCTTTCTGCTTTCAGAGTTTATAGATGGGTAAGATTGCTGTGCTAGAGCCTGCATACCACCTTCCAGTGTTGTGAAAGCTAGCCAGTAGGGAGGAAGACTTCTGACCAGTACTGGTGTTGTTCCTCTCTGTTTGTTGACCAAAATGTATATGTGGCCTTTTTAGCAAGAGGGACTTACCATCAAGTTCTAGTAGATATCAAGAACACTAGCAGTATCCCGTGTTGCTTTACCATTTTATAACGTTCCTCTTAATTACTGGTTCTGTTTCCTGGAAGACCAGAGTCCTACTCAGAAAGTCTTCACCGGAAGTGTGCACTCTACTCTTTCTTCTAGAAGTCTCAGGGTTTTAAGATTTAGTGTTGAGATCTTTTACACATTTGAAATGGATTTGGGTGCAGAATGAGAGGGAAGGATCAAGTTTCATTCGACATTGTAGACAGCCCTTTTTGTCAGCACCATTTACAGATGTCTTTTCTCCAATACATGTTCTTGACACCTGTCTCAAAATTAAGGAGCCTATTGCTACATGAACTTATATCTAGGTCCCTAAGTCTATTCCACTGATCAATACGTCTGTTTTTTTGGCTGGTATGAGATTGTCTTACCACTGTGATTTTGTAGTATAAATTGAAACCAGAAGAGATGGATATCTGGAACTTATTAACCAACCTCACTAAATTAAGGGGCTCCAGGTTCAGTGAAAGACTTTGTATCAAAATCTAAGCAAAGAAAGTTAAGGAAGACACCTAAGATTGAACTTGGCCTTTGTGTGCATCCACACATGTACATATATATGTATATGTATACATATGTGTATGTATATTCATATGTAAATATATTCATATATACCACACACAGTATGCACATGCACATATATGAGAGCAAGCATGTAGTCAATTAAGCTTGTATTTCATCCTTACTTACTTTTTTCTTCAGTGTTCTTCCTTTCTTTACATTGGTCCAAATTTCTGGCTTATTTTGTTGGTTTTCTCTCTAAATATTTTTAAACAATTTTCCAGATAATTTTATCATCAACAAATTGGTTCTTTTTTGCCTTGGAAACACTTTGTTTTTCCTTCAAAGAACAATGCCAAAAGGCAAGTAATTCCAGCTTGCTTCTGTTGTCATTTGAAACCCTTTGAATCTGTTGCTATAATCTCTTCTTGTGTGTACGGTTGCTATAGAGAAGTTACCTTAAATTTGACTCCTGTTCTCCAGTGAGTAATATTTCAACCCATCTAACTTCTCTGAGGGTTTTTCAGCATCTTCTATAGCTTCAAATAATATACCTGAGCATCACACTGTGGTATATATTTTGTTTGGTGTTTTCTGAGCTTTCTGGATCTGTGGGCCTGTATGACATTAATTTGAGGAAAATTCTCAATACCTAGTGTTCAAATATTTCTTCTAATATTTCCCCTTCTAGTATTCACATTGTGTTTTAATCTTTTATGAATGTCCAGAGTCTTGGATACTCTGGGAAATTTTTTTCTGCTTTCACATTAGTTATGGCAGTTTCAACTGAAATATACCCAAGAATGGAGAGTTTTGCTTCAGACATATCTATTAATAATCTTACTAAGAGACATACTTCATTTTTGTTAAAATAACTTCAGTCCAGCTTTTCTGTGGATGTTTTTAGAGCGTCTGTCTCTGCTCACATGGCCCATATGCTCTGAATGCTGGCTTTCCTTATCTTTTAGAGCTCTTAATATGTTCAGCATGGTAGTTTTAAACTTCCAGTGTCATAATTTCTATGTTCTGCCATATCTGAGTTTGGGTCCAGTGTTTACACTGTCTCTTTCAAAATTTATGGCCTTTCAGTATGTTTTCTTGATACAACAGCACAGCATGCTGAGGAGACAATGTGCTAAGTAGACCTTTTTCCCATTGTAATCTAGGGTGGGCAGGAACGCTATGCTCTTGTGATTGGGTCTCAGACTTTCAGTGAGCATCGGACTGTGAATTTCACTAATCCTTCTTTCTTTCCTCAGGTAAACTTGAAGACTTCCAAAGTGATCTGAAATTAGACATTTCCCATCCCCAACCAGATGGGTTGTGATAGAACCCCAGCAAGTTAAGCTCTTGTTACCATTTTTCCTGAAGAGTATCTGGACACAAAAGAATATTCTGGTATATATCAGAATGCCCCCACCCCACTGACTGAGAGAAGTACAACCTGTGAGATCATAGTGCTTCCCCAAACAACAAACATAGCCATATCTCATCTTTAAATCAAATTCCCAATGTTTAGAAAACACCTATAACGCACATTGCTGAGATTTAAATTAGCACCATCTAGATCATTCTTCAGTGCAATAATATCTATCAGAGCCTGACCTATTTTCTTCACTGGGTCGCAAGGAGAAAGATTATGGATTAAAGACATTAACCAATGTCAATTTATGAACTTTGCTTATTTCTTAAATAAGCCTCACAGTAAAACAATTGATAAGATTTGATCTAATGAAATATAGATGACTCACAAATGATAATGATGTTTTGTTTATATCTGCTTGCATATGTACATGTGTATGTTTGATTCATGGATTGTGCTCAGGGCCCTAGGCACATTAACCATGCACTCTACCAGTTAGCTGACACCTCCTCCAACCCTCTGTCTAAATGTTTAAAAAAAATCATAATTTTCTACAGAATTACTAAAATATTTCTAGATTTGGGATATATCAATTTTAATTGATATTAAATGATTTGAAGATGCACAGTGACTGAAGATTAAAAGGACTCAAACATGGTGATGAGGGGATACTGATTATGTGTAACCATTAGTCCATGGCTTTACAACACTTAAAATTTTTCACGTTGAAATAGTAATTAAGAAAGTCACTTCGAGTAGTGAGGCCAAAGGCATGTGTGAGAAACTTGAAGGCTATGTTCATAACACATAGGTAGGACTATTTCTGCATTTATATCG
Source organism: Rattus rattus (assembly GCF_011064425.1). Taxonomy (NCBI): domain Eukaryota; kingdom Metazoa; phylum Chordata; class Mammalia; order Rodentia; family Muridae; genus Rattus; species Rattus rattus. Next base: position 29,630,150 of record NC_046159.1, on the reverse strand, counting down.
TATGTATGTGCAAGAATGCTCAAGTGGCACCCGTGACAATAAAAAGTATTAGAAATATGATTGTTTCCATCAACAGAAAATCAATGTAAGATCACATTTTATAGAATTCAATTCTGTCAGTTATTGTCAAAAAACAAGTACACAGATAATATGAAGAACTAAAAATGAAACAGAAAAGGTCCCCAGAGCAAGATTGATAAAGCATCAGCACATACTTCATAGTACAAATGACAACATGAGAGCCATGCACTACAGTAAGCTACAGCTCAATGAGGCTGTGTGCACAGGGACCATGAGATTGCCACAGAATGATGATGTGTGTTTGTAGTAAGTCCAGCAGAAGCAAAGCCACTGCACAGTCAGTCATGAAAAAGCTTAGCACATAAAGCTATATTCCATACATAATGCCCAATGAGAATAATCTGCTATGGTACTGGCAGGTTGACTACACTATACCATCATGGGCGGCCATTACTCTCAAGGTGGGCACAGTCCACTGCCATGGCTCTGATCTCTAAGTGACAGAGTCTGTCAAAGGATCCAAAAAACTACTAACAAGTGATCCAGAAGAGCCAACATCAAGGATGGAGAACCTCCTAATGGCCTGACTGAAGAAGAGACACTAAACTATACTCCTTCTGGTACTGTGATGATCCCAAGCCAAACCATGTGAAGGTTAAATCTACTGTTAACATGGGGTGGTGCAAGCAATTCAAATGTAGGCTTGTTGCACTACTTATATCAAAATGAGTGGCAAGCCAACTGGCACTGATGAAAGGCCACTGAAAGACCCAAATCCTGGATAGGTGGGCAATGGAGGAACATTGTATGCTGGAGCAAATCCATCATATGGATGAAGCTCTCTTTCCTGGAAACAGATATCTGGCTTCCACCCACAAAGCAGCCAGGGCAATGCCTGTCTTCAAGGCTCCAATGAATAGGACAATGGACTTGCTTGAGGTCAGTATGGCAGTCTACATACCAAAACTTTCCTTGGATTAGGAACAATGAGACTCCCAGGTCCTTCAAGCAGATCAATAAGCACGCACTGACAGTGGTTTGCAGGAGCAGTGAGAAGTCAGGGAGGTCTCAGCTGCTGGTCGAAGGGCCTCCCTGCTGCCGGCAAGATGTGAAAGCATTGTCTGGTGCTTACTGCACCTCAGAGGTTTTGCTAGTTGTTGATAATGCTTTGGCGCCTCCCATCTCCTCCTCCTCCTCTTCCTCCTCTTCCGCCTCCTCCTCCTCCTCCTTCTCCTCCCCCTCTTCCTCCTCCTCTTTCTCCTCCTCCTCTTGCCTCTTTACTAGTTCATTCTCTTTAAAAAAATGTACTCTTATCTCATATATTACATCCTGACCACAGTTTCTGTCCTTCCATTCCTCCAAGTTCCACCAACACACACAGCTCCTCTTTCTCCAAGATCCATCCCTCTGTTTCCCTTCAGAAGAGAGCGGACCTCTGAGGGATAACAACTGAACACGACATTGTTCCAGTAACAAAGCAGTGTTTCTTCCACACAGTGTGACCTCTTTGCTTCTGCCATTGCTTCAAGGAGTTATGGAAGATTTTAAGGTTTGTCACCTAAACAGGTCCTTTGCTGCAGTTGAGGAAGATTCTGGAGGGACTGAGCACCTATGACAACATCAGAAGCCTTGCTGGACTTTGGGTGACATCACTAAGGAACCGGCAAACGGTTCCTGAAGAAGACACTGAGGTTTGCCCATGACTTCAAAAGATTTAAAGAAGAGCAGGTTGCAAATCCCAGCCAGGCTGCACTGAAGGCCAGAGGCTTTCACTGGATGCAGTGACCACTCCTGCAGTGGGGTCATTCCTGATTTTGTACTATCTGCTTGTACACACACACACACACACACACACACACACACACACACACACACACACACACTCACTCACAGACACATCTCTGATGGGAAAAAAAGAAGCAGTTAAAACAATTCAGCAGGAATGTATTTCTGAAAATAGTGTCACCTTAAAACTACCCCTCAAGGAGAGCATCCGTTCTCAGCTGTTCAGAGGTCAAATGCTGTCATAGGGAATGACCTCCCTGTGTGCTGTTCTGCAGAAGACCTGGGATGCGACCTGGAGGTAAAAGAGCCTGACAGTGGTGATCACAGCCTTGGTAGTTCAAGGCTTATGTGTGTGCCTCAGCGTATTCGCAAAAACAAAGATGTTTTGGAAAATAAGAAGTATACCAACAATGTGTATTGTGCTGTTTCACAATGTGTTTGTGTTCCAAGTTAAGTGTTACAAGGGAACCAAAATTTAAACAACTCAGATCTATAAATTTAAGAAGTTAGAGTTAACTTGTCACTGAAGAGAGAAAAGCTGCATTTATTAAGTTAGTGTCACCTAAGCGTATGCGGCTCATGGTGTCCAGCAGCACATAGGGGACTCCCTGGCCTCACGTTCACCCTCATCATCTCCAACTGTCCCTGAGCAACTTCCAGCTCTGCTCACACGCATGCGCTCCATGTCAGGTTCTGTTTTTACCCCTCTATATCCCATTTGCACTGGGTTTTCTAAGTTTAAACACATCACAGAGTTTTATCCTGGAAACAGGAGGATGTCGCATGTGTGTGTAGTAAGCTATGTCCTCTAGTAGATGGGTTATGCTTTTTAGATTAAATTTAACCTTCTTTTTTAACTTTGTATTGGTTCTTTGTGAATTTCACATCATTCACTCCTATCCCACTCATTCTCCCCACCCCCACCCCTTGCAACCTTCTGAAAAAAAGAAAAAAGAGAGGAAAAAATATCTCATTGTGGAAGCTGTAGTGTGTCAGTGTGTCCACCCATTGTGTGCCTTTCTGTCCACACCGATTGCAAATACTCATTGCTATGACTCATTGGTCTGGTGTGAGGCTTCCGGCTTCTGCTCCTTTATCAATACTGGATCCTCACTGGGACTCCTCTCAGATCTCCTGTTGTTGCCCTGTGTCATGGAGATCCTGCAGCTTTGGATCTGCGGGAATGGCCCCTTCACACACTCCAGCAGTTCATCAATGGAGTAGATGTTGGGGTGGGTCAATTCAAAGCCACCATCTGTCCAGCACTTACACCACCAGAGCAAACACTCCTGCCCTACCCTAGCTGGCCCATGCAATGACACAGTCAGCAAGGGACAGAGCCAGCTCTCTCATGCACATGCCCTTGGAGCTGGCTCATTTGCACCCATGCCAATCAGGGGCAGCTCTACTGTGCAGCCCAGGCACAGCAAGTGATGGACAGGGACAGCTCTCCTGCTGTCATGATCCAAGGACATTTCTCCTGTCTGCCATAGATGGCAAGAGTGGGGGAGGACATCTCTCTTCCCATGTCACCACACAGCAGATAAGAAGTGAGGCTAGCTCTCCCACACTCATGTCTTCAGGGCACCCTCACATCTCCTCCCCCAACATCCCCACCAAGTTTACCTCTACTGTGGTGCTGCCTACGTGAGGGGCAGGACCCATTTGAGTGCTGCAGCTAGTGAGGGGCAAGGACAGCAACTCTGCTTTCATGACCCAGGGTGAGGTCTCCTGCCTTAAGCAGGTGACAAGGGTCCCAGGGTCTGGAGTGGGTGCTTCTATTTCTCTTCTATGCTACCGCAGTGGAGTGTCAGAGCCAGCTCACCCACAACTCCCTCAACCAGGGCCAGCTTTATTGTGCTTTCTGGGCAATATGCAGGGCCAGTTCCCCCATGATGCCCAGTGAGGGATGGGGCCAGTTTTGCCCAACCCACGGACACCAACATGTCCCTGCTGACAGCCCAGACCAGAGACATTTGCCTGGACTTTGAGGGCAGCAAACACCTGCTGCGGTAGACCACGGACCCAGACATGGCCCTCAGTAACACATAGTTCAGGTTCCAGATAGCATCGTGGTCTACCCACATTGGGCTCTTCTTCACACCCTGTTCTACAGTCCTGCCTCTCTTCACTGTGCCCACTCCTTCCGCTTCTCTTTCTCTTCCATTTCTCCACACTTATTGGCTCCTTTTAGTTTTGCCTGGGGCCTCTTTGTGTCTGGGGTTGTCTCAGGAGTGGTCTCAGGAGTTCTATGCCCTACCTGCCCATTATGGCACCAGACAAAGGTCATCCCAGGCGTGGTTTGGCCTGTGTAGTACCTGATTGGTTATCATATTAAGTTCCCTGTCCAGGCCCCATGACACAGGACTGGTGGTTGTCTCAGGCTCGATCCTTGCCTGGGCAGTATAGGTCCAGGCAAGGTTGTCTCATCTCGGGCTTGTTCCCTGCCCTGAGAGCCCATCCAGGCTAGTGTGGTGTTGGACCGGTGGTCATCTCACGCTAACCCCCTATGTGGGCCCCTGGCCCCAGACTGGTGCTTGTTTTGGGTTCACTCCCCACCTGGCCCACCTGCATAGCCCTATGCAGAGTTTGTCTTTCTTGGGCTCAATCCCTCAACCTTATTTCTGTTTAAAACTTTTTTTTAAGAAAGTATTTGTTTGTAGGGTCTGTTGTTTTTCCACAGCACATGTGTGGAGGTCAGAAGACAATATTCAGGACTCTATTCTTTCTTTCCTCTGTGTAGGTTTAAGGAGTCGAACTCATGTTGTCTAGCTTAGCAGCAAGCCATTTACTGGCAAAGCCATATTGCCACCCCCCACACTACATTTTTTTCAAACTCTGTGGGCAAATAGTGAAGAGGCAGAGATGCAGAGTTTGCCAGTATTAAAAGAGCCAAGGTCTCCCTATTAAGTCTATGACTAGTCTGTGTGTTCTCTTGGTGTTCTATTCAAAGTGACCCAGCTATTTCTACACATGGCTGAGGTGCCCTTATGACACTTGTTTTTAAGTGTCCCTTCTGTTTAGCATTTCATGACTAATAGACAAGAAATATATATTCACGTTATTTACAACCACATAGGCATTCAACACAGTTCAATTGTCTCTGTATTGTCATAAAACCAAGCTTGGCAAGGAGCTGAAGTATAGGCATTCAGTGTCTGAAAGTTACCAACCATGCCTCAGTATTTCTTCAATGTCCGAAATATTTTTGTACATTTTACTTAAATATACACAAGACTATTCTTCATATGCTATCTTACTAAAAAAAAAAAAAAGTAAATAAACTTCCAGAAAAAATGTCTGTTAGTAGCAATGGCTGATGGAAGACAAGTGAACTACATACAGCAGCACCTATCCGCACCCGGGGTTCCCTGCATATTCATAAAGAAAGGCAAAGGCAGGGAGACTATCAAAATTATGGCCACTTCATAGGAGGGGGGCATGATTAAGAAAGAAACCTCAAAGACCCTAGATGCTGCGACACTTATCAAGTGTTGGGAACAGGCATGGTCATCAATGCTGATACATAATTCATATACCATTTCCGATATTACTCGAAGGGAAAAAATAAAAAATTAGAGAGATAAGGGAAACATTTCTTCACAGCACTCCAATAAAAAACAGTAGAGATTGGATGCAGGGGACAGTGGACAAGCCTCACTTCAGGTGGGCAGCATGTGCAAGCAGGCCAGCGGGGTAGAAACACACATACCCTGGGTACCCAAGAGCAGTGTGGTGTTTACAAACACCTGCTGCTTGGCCCTGGGTAAGGAGCCAGGTATCTGAGCTGTAAAGCTTGTTTGTTCTTAGGGGACTTGGAAGAGGAACAAAGGTAAAGACAGGGCCAATAAATGAGAAGAACAATGAGTCTGCCTCACGACAAATATACCAAGGACAAATTCATTTTCCAGACACTCAGCTGCTGTGAGAAGCTGCCTTCCACTCTTTCCCTTGTCACATAGACAGGCTGACTGAGTTCCATCTGTGTCTGCATCTTTACTGCAAGCTCACTGAGCCCAAGCACCAGCCCTGTTGACTCAACAAACATTTGCCAACTTTCTGTTGTATGCATTCCCTAGGAGACAGCCGGGGAAGCACCAAAGTAAATGGAGCCCAGACTCATCTGCAAAGCAGCTCACGGAGAACATCAGAGGAGCCATAAGGGAGGAAGCGGTGCCAAGACAGGCAATCTCTCATTGCGCCATTTTCTCCTTTAGCAGCTTTTATGGGTCGGTCCTAGGCTGGTCTCAGGGGATAAATTCATATGTCTGAGGTTTGCACAGCCTTCAAAGTCTCACATCCTAATGGAAGGAGGCAGGAAGTTACCACAAAACATGGAAGCCCAATGATAAAGTTGTTCAAAGAGTGTTACTGAGACAGAAACATGACCTAGTAGAAGGATGGAAGGGGCCCAGTGTAGAAGTTTGGGGAATGGCTCTGAGATGAAATCTTACATATTTCATGTGAGTTAAACAGATGCAGAATATAGAGACTGAGTTCCCACCAGAAGACACGGTGTGCAAAAGACAACGAGGCCATAACCACCCTGTGCAATTGGAAACCAAGGAAGAAGAGCAGGAATGTCCTTGGCTTTCTTCTAGAGGGAAGCTAGGTTATAATTCTAAAAGCAATGAGGACTCCAGGCAAAGGCTTACCAAGCTACGTAACACTGGCTTTGTGGATAATTGTTTTGGAGAAGCCAAAATGAAATTAGAGGGGTCTCTGATGACCCAGAGAAATCAGCTAGGGATAAGATAGGATAGGATATTAGGATATTAGGATGTGCTTATATGGAAGGTCCCTAGATGTCTCTTGGGAGCTGTGTGAAAGTATAGAGTCCAAGTCTGCATATGCCCTCACTGTGGTGGGTCCAGACTACATTGCTGCCAGGTGGTGAGACAGGGACACTCTACCTCCAAGGTCCAGGAATGGATGAAGATGCAGTGATGGGCTAGCACAGAATGCACATGGGCTCTACATGCACTCCTCCAGCTTGCCGAGCTTAGTGGAAGGCATTTCCAACATGTTACAGCCCATCCTTCCTTATTCTCCAAGGGAACACAGTAGAGAAAGCAGCGTCTATGTGGGTGTAAATCAAATGCAAGGTGACTGACAGGAGATTGTGTCTAAATAATAGGTCAGACCTTTTCAGGCTCCATAAAAAGAGCCATAAAGATCAGTATCTCCAAAAACCTGAATTCCATTTTCCACTAAAGGAAATTTAAAATCACCTGGGGCTCCTGTCAACTTCATTTTATTGGTGGACATATGGGGAGGGAAGTAGACCATTTCTCATTCAGTCTGCGGATTACAGAAGCTAAGATCCCTGGACTTGTGCAGGTAAAAAGGATGTATGGGGTCAGTTACCTGCCTGCCCCCTTCAGAAAGTTGAAATAAATCTTACCAGGAATGTTACAAGAAAGAATTCCCTGAACAGCTTAATTGGAGACAAGCAGGACCAGTCAAACTTCAGTGACCACTCTGGAGAAATGGAGGAAATGGAACGGACCACAGAGCAGCAATGGAAGACTGCAAAGTATGAAATCACCAAGGGGACATAATCTTGTCTCTTAGGCCACTGTAGACTTTGAAAAGTGTTCTACAGACTTTGAAAGGAGGAAAGGCTATGTAACTAAAAGTGACCAGTTTAAACCTATCATCATCATCATCATCATCATCATCATCATCATCATCATCATCACAATCATCACAGTCATCACAATCATAATCACATCACTATCCTTATCATCATTATCAGGGACGAGAGAGCAGAAAATATTAAACTTAGACATTCTACCTGCATTAGTGAAAAACTTTGCCAATCAAATACATTTCAGAAATTAATTCAAAATTGACTTCTCCCTTCTGGTCTGCAACTCTGCCCAGAGCAGATCAGGCATGTGTGCCCCTCTCTCATACCCCACAACCTGCCTGTCCCCCAGAAGGTCTGACTTAACCAGGAACACAGCATACCTATCTCCCAGGAGGTCTGACTCAACCAGGGACACAGGAGGCCTCTGTAACCAGGGATATAGGAGGCCTCCCATAACCAGAGAGAGCACTGCCTGCCTCACAGGAGGCCTGATCTAACCCCAGTCACAGAACTCTTCCACCTCCAAGGAGGGACAGTCTCCAATCAGAAACACCTAGGCCAGTTAACACCAGATATAACCAGATGGCCAGAGGCAAAGCAAAGTAATTTGGCACCATCAGAACCCAGTTTTCCCACTACAGCAAGGCCCGGATTCCCTAACACATCTGAGAAGCAGGGTTCTAACCTAGAAACCCATCTCATGAAGATGATAGAGGTCTTCAAGGAGGATATAAATAACTCCCCTAGAGAAATACAGGAAAACACAGGCAAATAGGTTGAAGCCATTAAAGAGGAAATAAATAAATCCCTTAAAGAAATAAAGGAAGACACAACCAAACAAGTGAAGGATTGAACAAAACAGTCCAAGACCTAAAAATGGAAATAGAAACAATAAAGAAATCACAAATGGAGGAGATTCTGGGGATGGAAAACCTAGGGAAGAGATTAGGAGCTACAGATGCAAACATCACCAACAGAATACAAGAGATAGAAGAGAAAATCTCAGGCATAGAAAATACCATAGAAGATATCGACAGTCAAAGAAAATACAAGGAACAAAAAGCTCCTAACCCAAAACATCCAGGAAATACAGAACACAATGAAAAGACCAAACCTAAGAATAATAGGAATAAAAGAGAGTGAAGATTCCTAGTTCAAAGGGCCAGAAAATATCTTCAGCAAAACCATAGAAGAAAACTTCCCTAACTTAAAGAAAAACATGGCCATAAATGTACAAGAAGCCTATAGAAAACCAAATAGATTGGACCAGAAAAGAAAATCCTCCTGTCACATAATAATAAAAACACTAAATGCACAGAACAAAGAAAGAATAGTAAAAGCAGTAAAGGAAAATGGTCAAGTAACACATAAAGGTAGACCTATCAGAATTACACCAGACTTCTCAAAAAAAGACTCTAACAGCCAGAAGATCCTGAACAGTTGTCATGCAGACCCTAAAAGAACTCAAATGCCAGCCCAGGCTACCATACCCAGCAAACCTCTCAATCACCATAAATGGAGAAATCAAGATATTCAATAACAAAACCAATTTTAAACAACATCTTTCTGCTAATCCAGCCTACAGAGGATACTAGAAGGAAAATTCCAAAACAAGGAGAGTAACTACATACAACAAAACACAAGAAATTAATCTTCTCACAACAAACCCAAAAGAAGAGAACTACATAAACAACAACAATCTCCAAAAACAAACTAACAGGAGCCAACAATCATTGGTCTTTAATATCCCTCAACGTTAATGGACTGAGTTTCCCAATGAAAAATATAAGCTAAGAAACTGGATACATAAACAGGACCCAGCATTTTGCTGCCCACAAGAAACATTCCTCAGCGACAAAGACACACATTACCTCAAAGTAAGAGGCTGGAAAAGTTTTCCAAGCAAATGGTCCCAAGAAACAAGCTGGAGTAGACATTCTAATATCCAATAAAATGGACTTTCAAACAAAAGTTATCAAAGAGATGGGGAAAAACATTTCATACTAATCAAAGGAAAAATCCACCAAGTTGAAGTCTCAATTCTAAACATATATGTCCCAAATGCAGGGGCACCACATTCATAAATAAAACTTTATTAAAGCTCAAAATACACATTGAATCTCACACAATTATAATGGGAGACTTCAACACCCCACTCACCAATGGGCAAGTCACTGAAACAGAAACTAAATAGAGATACTATGAAACCAACAGAAGTTATAAACCAAATGGATTGATCAGATATATACAGAACATTTCACCCTAAAATGAAAGAATATAACTTCTTCTTAGCACCTCATGGTACCTTTTCCAAAACTGATCATATAACTGCACACGAAACAAGCCTCAACGTATATAAGAAGATTGAAATAATCCCATGCATTCTATCAGACCACTTTGGACAAAGGGTGGTAGTCAATAACAACAAAAGCAACAGAAAACCCACATGCTCACGGAAACTGAGCAACGCTCTACTCAATGATAACTTGGTCAAGGAAGAAATAAAGAAAGAAATTAAAAACTTTCTAGAATTTAATGAAAATGAAAGCATAGCACACACAAACTTATGGGACACAATGAAAACAGTGCTAAGAGGAAAACTCATAGCACTGGGTGCCTGGATAAAGAAATAAGAGAAATCTTACACTAGCAACTTTAACAGCACACCTGAAAGCTCTAGAAAAAAAGAAGCAAGCACCTATGATGGTTTGTATATCCTCCATCCAGAGAATGGCAGTGTTAGAGGGTGTGGCCCTGTTGGAGTAGGTAGAGCCTATTGGAGTAGGTATGTCACTGTGGGCATGGGCTTTGTCCTAGCTTCCTGGAAGTGAGTCTTCCACTAGCTGCCTTCAGAGGAAGGTATAAAACTCTTAGCTCCTCCTGTGCCACGCCTGCTTGGATGCTTCCATGTTCTTGCCTTGACAATGAACTGAACCTCTGAACTTGTAAGCCAGCCCCAGTTAAATGTTGCCTTTATAAGACTTGCCTTGGTCATGGTGCCTGTTCACAGCAGTAAAACTCTAACTAAGACAACACCCAAGAGGAGTAGAAGGCAGGAAATAATCAAACACAGGGCTGAAATCAATCAATTAGAATCAAAGAGATGCAAAGAATCGACAAAACCAAGAGCTGGTTCTTTGAGAAATCAAGAAGATTGATGAATTCTTAGCCAAACTAACTAAAGGGCACAGAAACAGTATCCAAAGTAAAAAAAATCAGAAATGAAAAGGGAGATATAACAATAGAAACTGAGGAAGTTCAAAAAAGAACATCAGATCTTACTACAAAAGCCTATACTCAACAAAACTGGAAAATCTAGATGAAATGGATAATTTCCTAGACAGATACCATGTACCAAATTTAAATCAAGATTAAGAAAACTAAACAGTCTCATAAATCCTAAGGCAATAAAAACAGTCATTAAAAGACTTCCAATCAAAAAAGCCCAGGACCAGACGATTTTAGTGCAGAATTCTATCAGACTTTCAAAGAAGACCTCATACCAATACTCTTGAAACTATTCCATAAAATAGAAACAGAAGGAGCACTACCAAATTCATTCTATGAAACCACAGTTACTCTGATACCTAAACCACACAAAGACCCAACAAAGAAAGAGAACTTCAGACAATTCTGCTTATGAATATCAATGCAAAAATACTCAGTAAAAATCTTGCAAACAGAATCCAAAAACACATCAAAATGATCATTCACAATCTACTAGGCTTCGTGCCAGGGATGCAGGGATGGTTCAATATACGAAAATCCATCAACACAATCCACTATATAAACAAACTCAAGAAAAAAAATCCTATGATCATCTCATTAGATTCTGAAAAAGCCTTTTACAAAATACAACAACCCTTCATATTAAAAGTCTTGGAGAGATCAGGAATTCAAGGTGCATACTTAAACACAATAAAAGCAATATACAGAAAACCAACAACCAACATCAAAATAAATGGAAAGAAACTGGAAGCAATCCCACAAGACAAGACTGCACACTCTATTTATTCAATATAGTACTTGAAGTTCTAGCTAGAGCAATTAGACAACAAAAGAAGGTCAAAGGGATACAAATTGAAAAGGAAGAAATCAAGATATCAGTATTTCTGGATAATATGATAGGAAGATATGATAAGTGACCCCAAAATTCTACCAGAGAATGCCTACAGTTGATAAACAACTTCAGCAAACTGGCTGGATATAAAATCCAAACAAGTCAGTAGCGTCCCCTTATACAACTGATAAAAGGACCAGGAAAGAAAGTAAGGAAACAACACTCTTCACAATAGTCATAAATAATATAAAATATATTCATGTAACTCTAACCAAGAAAGTAAAATATTTGCATGACAAGAACTTCAAGTCTCTGAAGAAAGAAATTAAAGAAGACCTCAGAAGATGGAAAGATCTCCCATGCTCATGGATCAGTAGTATTAACATAGTAAAATTGGACATCTTACCAAAAGCAATCTACAGATTCAATGTGATCCCCATTAAAATCTCAACTTAATCCTTCACAGAGATAGGAGCAATTTTCAACTTCATTTGGAATAACATTAAACACGGGATAGTGAAATAAATTCTCAACAATAAAAGAAGTTCTGGTGGAATCACCATCCTTGACTTCGAGTTCTACTATGGAGGAATAGTAATAATGGTACTGGTGGAGATACAGACAAGTTGATCAATGGAATAGAACTGAAGACCCAGAAATTAACCCACACAGCTATGCTCACTTGAGCTTTGACAAAGGAGCTAAAACCATCCAGAGGAAAAAGAAATTATTTTCAACAAATGGTGCTGGTTCAACTGGCATTCTGTAGAATAAAAATTGATCCATTTTTCATCTCCTTGTACAAAGCTCAAGTCCACGTGGACAAAGAACCTCCACATAGAACAGGATATACTGAATCTAATAGAAGAAAAACTGGGAGAGAGGCTTGAACACATTGGCACAGGGGAAATTTTCCTGAACAGAACAGCAAGGGCTCAGGCTCTAACCACACCACTTTAGGCTCTGAGAACATGCAGCACTACCAGCCCCTCCACCAGTTTACTTCTCAAGTCCATTTGCTTGGAATATCGCTTTCCGATCCTTTACTTTGAGGTAATGTCTGTTGTTGAACTATGTTTCCTGTATGTAGTAGAAGGGTGAATTCTGTTTTAACATCCATTCTGTTAACCTCTTTTTATTGGTGAATTGAGGTCATTCATATTGAGAGATTTCAATGAAAAGTGGTGGGTAATTCCTTGTATTTTGTTTTTGGTGTTGGTCATAATGGTGGTGGTGGTGGTGGTGGTGGTGGTGGTGGTGTGTGTGTGTGTATGAGAGAGAGAGAGCTTCTTTTCATTTTGTAGATTAATATGAGATTATTCACTTCTTTCACTTTCTTGTATATATTTAATTTTCTTGGTTTGAATTTTTCTCTAGCACCTTGTGTAGATAGATATTGTCTTTGTAGATATTGGTATTTGCAAATAGATATTGTTTAAATATAACTTTATTTTGTAGTGCCTTATTTTCTCCATTTTTGGTCATTAAAATCTTTGTGGCTATAGAAATCTGGGCTAGCCTCTGTACCTTTTAGAGTCTGCAGCACATGTGTCCAAACCTTTTTGACTTTCATAGAGTACACTGAGAAGACAAGTATAATTCTAATAGGTCTGCTTTTACATGTTATTTGTTTTTTGTTGTTTTTTTATGATGCAGTTTTTCATTTTTCCTTGATCTATATGTTTAGTGCTTTGATTATTATGTTGCAAAAGGACCTATTTTTTGTCCAGTATATGTGGTACTCTGGATGATTCTTGTAACTTAATAGACATCTTCTTCTTTAGGAAGACATTTTAGGTTACTAAAATGTTCATTCATGATATTTTCTAGACCTTCAAGCTGGTATTCTCCTTCTATTCCAATCATTTGTAGTTTGTGCCTTCTCAGTGTTGCAGAGTTCCTGGTTCTTTAGTGCCAGGAAACTTTTGACTCAACTTTTTTTGACCAATGTATCTGGGTTTGTTGTTGTTGTTGTCGTCATCGTCATCCTCGCTGTTGTTCTAGTCACCATTAGGGCCTGAGAGTCTCTCTTCCGTTTCTAGTCTGTGGGTGAACCTTGCCTCTGTACTTGTCACTGTACAGTCAATTCCACTGGTCTACTCTTGGGGACTTAACAACTGCTTAAGTCAGCACCTGCCTCCATCACCATCTGCCCTTGCTAGGTCACATATGTGAGTCATATAAAAGGACCACCAGCCACCGAAGCTTTCTCTCTTTGTTCTCTATCTCTGTGCTCTGCATATACCTGTTCTCTTCTCCATTTCTCTGCTATCATCTCTCTCTCTCTCTCTCTATTTCTCTCTCTCTCTTCCCCCACACCCCCCCCACTGTCTACCTGTCTACGGGTCCTCTTGAGTACCTCTATCCCTTACCCATGTGGTCATTCTTCTCCCTTCCACCAAACAATATCTTTTCACCAGATCTGTTAAATGTTTTAATTCCACTGGATCTGCTGTAGCTTGGTTCTGTTGGTGACACATTTTCCTGGCTGCTATCCATTATGTTCCTATGTTGGTGTCTAGGCATCTGGGTTTGAGGTGATTATTGGTCTAGATACTGATTTCTGGGTTTGTCTTGTCTGGGTGGGAGTTTCGTTCCTGGGTTATTCTTTGCTCACTGGATTTTCAGAGAGTGTGTTGGCTGAGTGTTGCTTCTTTGAGTGAATTGTTTGGTGTGTATGCTCAAGAGGGAATGTTTGCTAATGTTGAAAGCTGGGGGAAGAGGACACCAGGAACAGATGATCTTAGCAATCTACAAGGAGACAAAGTCAGGATAGAGGTTAAGCTGCCTCTGGTATTCTATCTAGTCCAGTGCTAGGGGCAACTGTGAAAACTGGGTCTGGCACACCAGATGGTGTGGTATATCTATAGACAGCCTATATGGTCACCTGACAGGCATGTCATGTGGTTGAGCAGAGAGAGTCTGATCAGGGGGAGGGTGTGACATAGAGATGAAGTCAGAAATGAAGGACAGGTGCGGGTGGTCTGTGGGATCTAGAGGAGGCATGGACATGGGCAGAGGAAGCTTCCACTGGTCTTCCGTTCCAGTGCTAAGAGTAGCTGAGATTTAGGTCTGGGGTAGCATATAGTGCAGTAGGAATTTAGACAGACTACCTAGTCTTCTGGCAGGCATGGCCTGTGATTGAACAGGAGCTATCAGCCTAGAGTTAGGGGCTCAGACACACAGAAAAGGCAAGGAGGTAAGGGCAGACGGTGTGGTCTGTGGTATCTACAGGAGGTCTGGACTCAGGGAGAGGAAGCTGCTGCACTAGTGGCAACCCTGAGTATTAGATCTAAGGCTCCAGGCTGGTACTGGCTCTGCCAAGCATGGTCCTGGGTTTGGCTCTCCATACATGAGGGCCTCATGAAGAGGCTTGCCTTCACCATAACAGTGTTTTCCTTTTTCATAGAGTTGTCACCTGGTAGAACTGCGCTTTTCTCAAGCCTTTATGGCACACCAGGTCTTAATGTTGGTTGTGACCCTATAACGACCCCTTAAGCTGCTTGTTAGAGGCCTGTTCTTTGATATGAGGATAGGATGAGTGGCTACTTCTAAATAAGGGGTGTCTCCTTTGTCATGGTTTAGAGAAATTCTGGGGAGCAAACACATTTATCCTAGCCTCCTCATCTCTAACCGGCCTGGTCAGCACACTACTTATCCAAGGCGTGTTTTAGAGGCAGTCCTCTCCGCTAACTCTACTGTGCTTACTGTCTCCTAAGGGTTGGTAAATTCTTTACAATATTGACTCTTCTCTGTCACATCTCAGGTTAATAGTGGAGCGCTATCCAACCCACGAGATGCCCTTTACAAGCTCCACAAAATTAACTCCAAATGGACCTTACACTTAAATGTTAAATGCTAAGTGCTGAACTTGTAGAAGATACTAGAAAAACTAGGGCTCTCGAGGTTTTGCATCCTGCCAAGGATATTTCTACGCACAAGTGCCTGTTCCAAAGATTTTGCCCAGATGCAGCCCCCATGGTGAAGCTATTTAGAGGCCACCACTGGATCTAGCAAGTGAGTAGCACCACAAGGGACCTCACAGGTGGCTGCTTCTGGCTGTTGCTTCCCACTCAGCCCCAGGGGGACCTGACACACCAGCTGCAGCTGGTGGGCTACCTGCTCCTCCCCATTGTGAGCAGTGTCCTTTGCTCACCATTTCAAGACTTCAGAATGTGCCTGAGCTTCCCTGACAGTGCCAGGTAGCATAGCTCAGAACATAACACAACAAACCATTCATGACTGTTGGGCTCCAGAGCAGAACCTACAGCATGGCCCCCGGAAGAACCCTCCTCCTTTTCTGACTGTCAGGTCCACCTGCAGGCTCTGATTGGCCAGTGAGTCTTGAGTGACATGAACAGCTTCCTTAGGGTTAGCGTATACCGAAGGCACTCAGCAGAGTTGCTCCTGGCTCAGGCTTCCCACGCAGGGCCAGACTTTTTCCAGCTGTGCTGAGAATCAGTCCAAGGCGGAAAGCAGAGTGTGACAAGATGTTCTGCTCTTGCACATGGCTTTTGCAATCTTTCTCCATACAGCCAATTTGTCTCTCTTAATTTTCCAAAGGGACTCCTCTAGCTTTCTCCCCTAGGCCTTAGGTGGCCTGCTGTGTGTCCCCAGTTTCCAAAGGATTATTAGTTTGGTTTCCCAAGCCCTTTGAAGAAGTTTGAAGTGCTAAGGATTTTACCTACAGCCTTAGGCATGTGTCAGTCAGGGTCACTGGTGCTGGGATAAAACACTAGGACTAAAGCCACTTGGAAAGGAAAGGGTTCACTTGGCTTACACATCCATGAGTCACAGTTCATTGAGGAAAGCCAAATCAGGGGCTCAAATCAGGCAGGAACCTGGAGGCAGGAGCTGATGCAGAGGCCATGGAGGGGTGCTGCTTACTGGTTTGCTTCTCATGACTTAGCTTTCTTATAGAACACAAGACCACCACCACGGGTGTCCCCACCCACAAGAGGCTGGGACCTCCCCTCTTAATCAGTAATTAAGAAAATACCTACAAACCTACCTATAGTCATTCGAGGTCCCCTCCCTCTCAATAATTCTAGTCTGTGACAAGGTGACACAAAATTAGCCAGCACAGCATGCTAGACAAAAGCTTTCTACTGCACTACATTCCCAGTCCCGGGTTGTGACATCACAAAGATGAACACTTTACACAGTGTATCAGATGGTGTGTCTAGGTGGGACACACACACACACACACACACACACACACACACACACACACACACACACTAGTTTCTGAGTACGGTCTGCTTTCCAGGGACCAGAACTCCACACTGCAGACACCTGCTGCCTCAGCCACTGAGCAGGTCGAAGGACAAGTTGAATCATCCGAGAGACCTAGCATTTTGAAACTGTCTAATCCAGCCTAAACTGCTATTTTTGAGTTCTGCCCAAGCTGGTGATGAAGGCCTCTATTGTCTTTAACACATTTCCTGGATGAGAACAAAGCCTCTTACTCTTGTCTTCCTCATGGGACTCCTCAAGGTGCTTCTGAACCAGTTATTTTCTTTGCTTGGAAGGGAGTTCTGGTCACTGATGCAAAGCTTCACTTTCGAACCTGAGTAAATCAGTTTTCAGCGCTGCTTTGTAATTCCCTCGCACTTCGAAGTTTCAAACGTTCTAGATGATCTGATATTAAATAGCATTCCATGGGAGAAAGTGCTGTGTGAAGATTTCACTTAGTGGTTAGACATGAAAAGCTCAAATAATTTTACAGTCTGATTAGTAAACCCCGTGCCTGTGTTCTTTCACCCTACTACGATCTTCAGCCCTGTCCTCCTGAAGGACTTGCAGCCTTCCCCGGGTGGCCTGCATTTTAGTCATCATGTCGCTTTATCATGGAAATTCTCATCTGTGAAACTTCTGTAGGTTAATTATCTGAGTTTATTATAATTTTCATTTTTCATGTATACTATTTGGCAACTAGGATACAGGATTTTATTTCCTGAAAGAACTATAAATACTCACAGATAAGGCAGTTATAATTGAGGATCTTCACTGCCTAGGTACAACCTGTGTCAATTCAAAACGCAACAAGTAATAGCAACAAAATTAAACATAATTAACGCAATTTTACTGTTTTTAATAGAGATCAATTAGACAATTATAACCTTTCTCAGGTTCATTAGTTTGTTAGCAGGTGACTTCAATACCCTGTCACTACTAATATGTCATCCAGACAAAAACTAAACAGAGAAAGTCTGGAGTTAAACCACCTCATTGACCAAATGTGCCTAACAGACACCTACAGAGCATTCCACCTGACACACGAAAGAAAGCTTTTTCTTCTTCTTTGTGCCCACAGGGCTTTCTCCAAAACTGACCACATAGTAGGACAAACAAGTCTACTTGGCATCAAGTCTCAACAAATACAGAAAACTTGAATAGCATCTGGTGTCTCTCTGGCCACTGTGGAATAAGGCTGGATCTCAGCAAGAGTGGGGACAGCAGAACGTGGACACGTACAGGACACGTACAGACTAACAGAAGCGAAACAGCTCACTCCTGAGTGGGGACTGGGCCAAGGTGAAAAGCAAGAAGGAATTTTAAAACATTTTAGAATTTAATGAAAATTAAAGAACAATATTTGTAAATTTTCCAGACATGATGAAGGCAATGATGTCAAAGACAGACAAAAATCACTGAAAGAAGAGACACTACATATAAACTTCTCCATGTACGTGGCACGGAATTTTAAAATAGTAATAAATAAAGGCCAAGAATATACAGAAAATCTCATGTCATAATAAAAGGGTTATCTTAAGAAAGCAAAATTGATTTGTCATGCAAGAATTATTATTGAAAATAAAATTAGAATGAAGGAAGAAAATTAAAATGAACGAATGTACGTAAAATTAAAACATCACCCCCAATAAATACACATGTACTGTATCTAATACGTTTTCTTGAGAAAATTCAGAATAAACTTGGAAGGCAAGGATCTTTCTCAATCTGAAGAAGGTTAGCTATAAAAAACATTATACTTAGTAGAGAATGACTATCAGCCTTCCCTTAAGATCAGGAATGAAGAAAGAATGGTTGCCTCACCATTTCTAGGTGATACTTTACCAAAGTATCAAAAAGGGCAGTTTCCAAGGAAAAGAAACAAAAGAAATTCATGGAAGAAAAAGGTTAAAACTGCTAGCATTTGCACATAATACGTCTATAAATGCAGAAAGGTGTAAATGTTTTTTTAAAAATTACTAGAAATCTAGAACAAAATTATGAGGAGAAAGGCATAATGGGGACATCAAGGTCAAATCATTTGTTTTTCCTACTACTCCAAGTTTTGTTGTTATGATTGGAAAAGCAGTCCACATGTGAACTATAACTGCAACTCATTCTGTGGTATCACCAAAACTAATAAAACAATTAAGAACCCACTCTGTTAAGGAGTGTAACACGATTATTATAGAGCAACAACAAACTTTCAAGAGAAGTTATAGAAGACTTAAATAACCAGAGAAATCCACGAATTGAAAGAGTCAATATTGTTAGTACAGGATCTCATATAGATCCTTAGAAAAAGCAAAGAAGAAGAGAAGGGGAGGAGGGGGAAACAGAGGAGGAGGGGATAAAAGAAGTAGAATAAAAAGAGGAGGAGGAGGAGGAGGTGGAGGAGGTGGAGGAGTAGGAGGAGGAAGAGGAAGAAGAAGAAGAAGAAGAAGAAGAAGAAGAAGAAGAAGAAGAAGAAGAAGAAGAAGAAGAAGAGGAGGAGGAGGAGGAGGAGGAGGAGGAGGAGGAGGGGGAGGGGGAGGAGGAGAGGAGGAGGGGAGGGGGGAGGAGGAGGAGGAGGGGGAGGGGAGGAGGAGGAGGAGGAAGAAGAAGAAGAAGAAGAAGAAGAAGAAGAAGAAGAAGAAGAAGAAGAAGAAGAAGAAGAAGAAGAAGAAGAAGAAGAAGAAGAAGAAGAAGTTAATTAATCTAAAACACACCTAGAGACAAAGATAAAGAAGATCTGGGTATGATGATTAGAAAAGAAATTCCGAAAAGAAAGACTAGAGCTCAGTTATAGAGAGGATAATATTAAACATAAACTACCAAGCACATTAATTCAAAGGGCTTGAGGTTATCAAACTGGATGCAAATATAAAAACCAAATATGCAGTTTCCAAGAAACAGGATTCAAAGTAAGAAACAAATAATCTTAAAGTAGACAACCCAAGATAAATTACATATATTAATCAAAAGATTTATGTCGTAAGATTTACAGCAGCTTTATGTACATACAGGGAAAACCTGGAAATGACCCAGAACATATTACTGCTATGTGCGATGGAACTGCTTTTCAAATGTGAAATGTGAAATGCTCTGACATGCTTTGTCACACGTCTCCACTTTTCTTCATTCTGTGTACTTAGCCACAATAAACACTAACATTAATTTCACTACTGCCAATTTTCAACTCTTTGTCCAACCGTAATGGGATGAGGAGGGGAGATGCAGGATAACGTCTTCTATTTTTGAAAATCAGTAAACTAATCCTGTCCAATACAGCAGTTCCTCTATTCCCTAAGAATGCTTTCCAAAGAGCTTTAGATATCTGAGTTCACATATACACGGATGATAGACAGATGATGATAATGAAGAAGATGATGATGACAATAGATGGATGAATGGATAGATAGATAGATAGATAGATAGATAGATAGATAGATAGATAGATAGATAGATGAGGCACTTTAATTAGGGGCTAGTTTCTGAGATAATAGTTCTAAGTTGACATATCCTGATTATCACATCTAATTCTTCCCACATTTTAAACCTCCATCCTTTCCTTAGATGCCATGTGAAAGTCTCCCTGTCTAAGGCAGACTCCTGGGAGTACAGTTCACCAAGGGTGAGACTGAGCTGTATAACCAAGTAGAAGATTCGGCCAGGTGCAGGTCAGGCTGACAAGAACACAACCACCAAGTCACAGATGGCTGGTGCTGAGGGAGGGGAACCGCTATATTATGAGGTGTACAGAGACGAGCTAGTATCCCAAACACATCCATCCTGTGGTACCTGCACACATCTGGCTCCAATTGCCCCCTTTCCCTTTCCATGGAGGAGAGAGAGAGAAACGGAGGGGGAGGGAGGGGAGAGAGAGAGAGAGAGAGAGAGAGAGAGAGAGAGAGAGAGAGAGAGAGAGAGAGAGAATGTAATAGCCATCTATTCAGCAAGGACAGAGAGGTGTCCGATGACAGGATGACAGACAGGGACAAGTTAAAGAAGAGACTGTTATTGAAAAAGTGCATTTTCTGAGGCTCCCAAGGTCATTTCTGCAAGAGAAGGGGAACAGCACACATTTCCTCTTAGCTTTTCTCAAGCAATAAATGTTAACTTTTTTAAGAGGAATGGGATGAACTTTTGACTCTGATTTATGCAGATCATCAATCTGCCTCCAGTTAGAGGTCAGTGGTCTCACAGTCTCCTCTTGTCTCTTCCTCACAGTCTCACAATCCTTTTGGTGACCGAATGTCTATGGTTTTCACCTCCACCTCATTCCAGACCAGGCCTCCCACTATATTGGCCACGTGGTCCTGAAGGCTCTACAGCCCTTGTGCCGTGGACTCATGCTCACTCCCCTTCCTTCTTCCCTCCCACTTGTTGTGTGACCCTATTGTGAGCATAAACCTCCAGACAGGGATCAACAGCAGACCAAAGGGAGGAAACCACAGCAGTTCAATCTGGTGGACTGGAGAGTTTGATTAGGCTTACAGGAATACAGATGAAGGGCTACTTATAGGAACATAAATGACTCAAGGATAACTACATTGCCAAAGCTCCCGCCCCCTCCACCCCCAGCATAGGTGACAGCTCATGAATGCTGGAAACCTGGAATGCATTGCACAGTCATTTGGAAACTATCCCTTCTGGAGAGTTTGGCTTGTCTGAGTGTCTCAGCAGTCCTTACAGCTTATGTCAGTTTGGGGAGGAAATGGCCTAGTGAATCTGCTCGGTTTCAAGGACTTCCTGAAGAGTTTATTTACCTCCTCCATTTAACGGACATTCCTGTAGAATAGACCATTTCACCTCTTTTTACAGCATCTTCTTGTTTCCCATTCCTTTTAACATAGGTCTTAGCAGTCTTCCCTCAAAGACGGAAGGATTTCACCTTGGAGGAAATTGGTACACACAGGCTTCCTTTCTCTTACCACAGACTTTGCTTTCTACAGCACACGTTGCACTGACAGAACTCTTCCTAATCTGAATCCTATGCACCCTTCTTCTTCTGGCTCTCAGAATCCATTGTGTGAATTACCATCATTCTCAAAGTCAGAAAACATGACTGACCATGCAACATCCCTGTGGCGATTACATTTGTAACCTCTTAGCCTCACTTCCTGTACCTGGAGAAAGTAAATAATTAGAGGGTTCCTAGAAGTTCACAGATGCTTTTCAAATGCTTACTGTCGTTTCTTGAATCTAAGTTCCAGGATACTACCCTAAGTACCTTTTCCTCTTGAGCCTTCCCACTGTTACGGTGCTACCACCCAGGGTAGGCTGGGAACTTCGTGAAAGGAACAGCAACCTTCTAGCTAGTAACAGATTCACAACCCTGATGAAAGATACAATGTATTACAGCTCTGTGGAGAAATAACCCTTTATTCCCAGAAGTCCCACAGCCCAGAGGATGGGAACACAGCCCAGCAGCTCAGGACTCCATTCTGCAAACCAGAATCTGATGTGATTTCTTTATAGAGACGTAAGTAGCAGGACTATGAAGTTTCACCACCTCACAGTGACGATGGTTTTCTGCACTTGCTTGCCATCCTCTAACAGCCTCCGGAATAGTTGGCCCAACAGGTGCCTAAGGGCCTGGGGTGCATATGTAGCAGTGGCCTGACTGCAGAAGGAGAGTGGAAATGTAAACACAGCCACTGCCACATGGACTGTAACTCTAGAAAAATACCCAGCTGATTGTGGCAGTTCAAACTGGGCAAGCATCCTCCCATTGCATACAGGTAAGAAGCTCCACTTTCTTTTGGCTGTCTGGTGAGAAGTATTTGATTCAGTCTCTCCCAATAACCAAATGGAATGTTTTTTGCAAACAAGCTCACTAGAAAATGAGTTCACTGAATCCCTAAGATTTCATTTCTACATGGAAAATGAAAGCACACAAGCAAGCAAGCAAGCAAACGAGCAAAAAAGCAAACAGCCTGTCAACCATGCAGCCCCACCACACGGCTAGATTATAGGACACATTCCTCTCACAGATTGTCACTTGGTTGATTGTCCCTGGTCATGAATCATCTGTGAGAAATTTCTCCAGAGGCAAAGCAGACCTTTTTCCAAAGAGAGAAAAGACAGTGCTCCTGATATGTGTTGTCAGCTGCTGGACTTGACACCACGCCTGCTCCAGATTCCACATCAGCCAGAGGGACTTCTCTGTAGTCATATGCCTCACAACCATTTTATTTGTCTATGGCAACTCCACAACCTACCTGTGCAGAGAAGGGAGGACCAGGACATCTCCTAACAGACACGGCGTCCATGCTCCCCCACCACCACCCTCAGCAGATGGCTTTCTTATTTGCCTGTTTCCTACTCACAGGTGAAAGAGACAATGTGCTTGAAACTGTCTTGGAACTGGTATGGTGCTCTGCAGTAAAGCACTTATCTAACAGGCATGAGGCCCTAGGTTTAATCCCCGGGATAGCTAAGAAAACAAACATACAAACAAACAAACAAAAAACCTACAAAGCAAACACTGTCCAACACTTTCCACTGTGCTCTAGCTAGCATGGAGCCACCCCAAAGGCCCACAGTACTGAGAGGTTTCAATCATCACTCTCATAAATTCCTGGGATATCTGTACAAGTCTGTCTGGCTGCTCCTTCTTCGACTCTGGCTTATCGCATGTTCCCTCATCAGCCTGTCTAACACAAATGTGTCCTCACCGCCTTTGAGTCTCTTCTTCCACCTAAGTTCTCATCCTTTGGCGTTTTCCCTTTCGGTAGATAGATTACAGTGGTTCTGTGACCATGCTGTGTCTGCTTCCATCCATAGAACCTTACTGGAACAGACAGAGAGGACGAGGTAATGGGCTCACTGGGTCCCATGTAGCTTGGTGCCTTGACTTGACTGAGACAGTAAGGAAATGAAGAAAGGACAGACACTGAAGACACCATGGGCACAGAAGAGAAAGGGTTGGGTATTCAGTGCATACTCTGAGGGAATCATAACAATTACTGCAACAGCCTGGACCTCCAGCAGGAAAAAGCTAAAGTCCCTAGTTTTGAGCATATTGATCAATAATTTATAAACACGTGGACTTTGACTTCGCCAACCTCCCGTGGGTCTGAGGCATTGGTCCAAAGAACGCACCCTCTTAGGAATTATCTGACCTCTCACATTCAGTCATCAACCTTCTGAGACAGTTTTCAAAGGTCAAAGGCAGTCACAGTGATGTCCCCCACGGATGTCAACTCTTCTCATGTGTCTTCATTTCAGGAGAGACTGGGAATCAAAAGCGCATTTAATAAGACTCATCTCACGTTCCTGACAAACATCAAATGCAAGTGGACAGACGTGCTTTGTGCTTTAATAGTTGCAATCTGTACATGTAACTCCTCAGTGGACAGAACAGCTGTGCATCTCTACACGAAACTCCACCGTTTGGGGGATCATTGAAAAGGTTCTTTCTGAAGTTGAGGTTAGTAAAACAGGAAATCTTGTACAAAAGCTACAGAATTTTATCATGAAAGTTTGGAGCATTTGGAAGCCTAGTTTTCATTCAGAGGCAAATAAGAGGAACTGGAATGTGAAGTTTCTTGGGTTCCTTCAAAGTTTTATTAACAATCTCCTGATCGAAGATGATATTATATATATTATATTAATCTGTTTTGTTTTGTTGTCAATATAGCAAAATACCTGAAGTTAGGTGCTTTATAATGTAAAGGGGGTTACTTTGTTCATGAGTTTTGCCTTAGTTAAGGTTTCATTTCTGTGAAGGGACAACATGACCAAGGTAATTCTTACAGAGGAAAACATTTAATTGGGGCTGGCTTACAGTTTTAGGGGTTCGGTCCGTTATGTCATGGTGTTCCCACCATGCATGGTGGCATCCAGGCAGACATGGTGCTGGAAGGGCCGAGAGTTCAATATCTTGACTGGAAGGCAGCCAGGAGGAGGCTTTCATCTGCACTCGTCAGAGCCTGAGCATAGGAGGAGACCTCAAAGCTCATCTGCAAGGTGACGCACTTTCAGCAAGGCCACATCTTCTAATAGTGCCACTCCCTGTGAGTCAAGCATTCAAACACATGAAAATGTGGTGGCCATACCTCCCAGATCTCTGATGGAATTTTTGTCATCTGTAGCACAACACTGCTGGGGTATTATTGAAGGAATCACCGGGCAGAGACAGAGATCTCACGGTTAGACAGAAGGCCAGAGCACTCCATGGGCCAGTCTCTCTCTCTCTCTCCTCTCTCTCTCCCTCCTCCCTCCTCCTCTCCTCCTCCCTCCCTCCCTCCTCCCCCTCTCCCCTCCCTCCCTCCTTTCCTCCTTTCCTCTCTCCCTCCCTTTCTTCTTAACAACCCACTCCGAGGGGTACTAATTGGAACTTCACTCATTCTTTGTGAATGCAGCACCCATTACCCAAAAGATCTCATCACCTCACAGTGGACCCTGCCTCTTAAAGGTTCCACCAACACGAGGATCAAGCTTTCAGCACATGAACGTTTAGGAGAAAAATTATGTCGAAAAGGATGATGGCAGTGGGGTCTCCTGGCTCTCTTTTGTTTGATTTTGTTTTCTTCACCTGTTTGCCTTTGGTTTGTGTTCATTTCCATATCAGCATCCCATCTTAGTAAAATATTAACCCTAAGAGAATCGCAGGAGAGCCCCATGTTCCCATCAACCTGAAAACAGATAAATCAGCACTGTGAAAATGGATCCGAAGGTCCAAAAGCCTAGGGAAACCTGCATAAACTGACTGAAGAAGACGGCTGAGATAGTACTTGATAAGGAAAGTCAAAGAGATGAGAAACCTCTGGATGCCCGTTTGGGGTCATGTGCAAATAATCATCTAAAACATTATTACAGAAGGAAGCAGGTGGTACTAGTCAATGGAAAATTTTTTATTTTACCTATTATGCAAGCTGTTCATAAAACTACTTTTGTTTTTCTTCTTGTGCAAAATGAGCACCATCCACTCCATGGTTGCAAAGGATAGGGTGGGCTGACCCCAGACCATGCTCAGGGGTGTACCTGAGGACCAAGTCCTCTCACAGGAGGAACTGCAAATGAAGAGCAAAGAGTAAAGGTGAATTTGAAGTGGTACAGACACACCCCACGGATGCCTGTGTCCAAACACTCCCCTGTCTGAGTCTGCACAGTGACAGACACAGTGACAGTCACATAGTGCCTTAGGCCAGCAGAACTCACTCCTGTTAGCCTCAGGAGCTGCTCAAATACAGATCTAACACACCTTACTGCAGAACAGGCCTGTGCTTACCTAATCCCTACTCTTGCCCCACAGTAACATCCCCTGCCCTAGCCAGCACAGGATGGCAGTTATGTCACATTCTCCTAGGGCTGTGCTAGCGGCATATGTCACTTCACTCCTGCAGTCCTCAGCAGCGGCTGAGATACACATGTGTGAGGAGCAGCGACTTCTGAGTAAGCCTGAGTGGCTTAGGAAGCAGCAGAGTCCTCCCCCAAGCCACTGCTGCTGAGGTCAGGGCAAGCCTCTGGGAACTTGTCAAAAGGGTCATTGCCTCTTTGCAGTGGGGGTCCTTGTTAATCCTTTACTGGGAATTTAACTGGCACCACCTTGGGGACAGCATGTGTTTATAAAATAATACACAAGTGCAGACACTCATTAGCACCGTCAGTGCCTTTAGAATGATAAACAGTGGAGACGGCTCAGTCAAAATGCTTCTGCAGCTAATGCCAAATTAACTTTTCTATGCCCTGCCAAGAAGAAATATGGGGAGCAATGAAGGTTTTACGGTGGTCTCTAATCTCACAATTAAACAAAGTCTGAGAGAAGGGGACAGTGCGTTATACTTTAATTGAAGTGTAGGAACAAAAATAAGCACCAGAGGACAGAGGACCCTCCAGTGACAAGCCCCCATGTGTCTATGAATTAGCACTAACACTCCACGTGGCATCTCTGAACTTAATCTTTTATCAGGATCAATGACCAGCCATCTATGGGATTGCTTCCTCAGGGCCCTGTTAGTCCTACAGCCACCCAGAGAGGAGCATCTGAATTCTATGGGTGATTGAGTTCAGGCCCTCAGCCTACCTTCAGGAATTAAGTAATGCCATTCGAAAGTAGACATTTGCAGGAGAAAAACAAGGAAGAGTATCTTTAGCCCAGTTTCTCAGAAGGAAAGAGGAGGAAGAGAGGGGGGAAGGCTGATGATTTTCCTGTCTAAACCAGACTTGGTTTTCCTCAGAACACCCAGTGGTATCTCACATGAGCACATCTGAGATGCTCCCAGAGCTCTGGAAGTCAGATGTCCCCTTCTTGTCTTTAATTATCAGGAAGGGCCAGTATGATCGGGGTCAGGGTATACAAAAGCCGTTGCTCTAAAGAATCCTGAGTATTATAGAATAGAATGGTTTTCCCAAGGTTGGATTATGGTCTCCCATTCATTCTCTGAAAACTTAGATAAACACATTTGGTTCCCAACACTCTGTGCATACAGGCCAACGTGGAGCTCCCTGTTTGTGCTTTAGACACAGTTTCCTTCCTGTACCCTTCGGTATCTGCGAACTTAAAACTCCTTTGACAAAAATTTAGGTCTCAGGCCTCATTTTAGCCAAGGAAGGGATGATCTGAGGACACGATCTGGGTCTCTGATGGACAGGTCTGCAATGTTGTGGGCATTCACTCCTTCGCCACCATTCCTCAGTGTTACTACTCATAAGCACTTTACACACTGAGTCTAGATAAGGCCACCCAGCTTGTTTTCCTGAACACAGGCAGACTCTGCAAAGCGTGTGGGCCTGGAGATTCACCTGTCTGTGACTCCGTAAGCTGGAGACTGAGAGCCTCTAAGTTCTCCCATCCCAGGCAGTCAGTTAACCACAGAGGCAGCAAGGCTGCCTTACTCAAAGCAACCCTCTGGCAGGCAGCTAATTCCCCCATGCTGTTAGCCGCTAGGCTTTTGCCATACTGGATTGGATATTTAGACTCCAAGTCTAAATCTTGATACCTCATTCTGTGTGGTTTTAGGAGAAAGTGACTTTTCTTCTTCTTCTTCTTCTTCTTCTTCTTCTTCTTCTTCTTCTTCTTCTTCTTCTTCTTCTTCTTCTTCTTCTTCTTCTCCTCCTCCTCCTCCTCCTCCTCCTCCTCCTCCTTCTTCTTCTTCTCCTCCTTCTTCTTCTTTTCTTCTTCTTCTTCTTCTTCTTCTTCTTCTTCTTCTTCTTCTTCTTCTTCTTCTTCTTCTTCTTCTTCTTCTTCTCCTCCTCCTTCTCCTCCTCCTCCTCCTCCTCTTTTTCTTCTTCTTCTTCCTCCTCCTCCTCCTCCTCCTCCTCTTCTTCTTCTTCTTCTTCTTCTTGCTTTTTCTTTTTTTTCTCTTCCTTCTGCTCCTTCTTCTTCTTCTTCTTCCTTCTTCTTCTTCTTCTTCTTCTTCTTCTTCTTCTCCTCCTTCTTCTCCCTCTTCTCCTTCTTCTTCTTCTTCTTCTCCTCCTCCTTCTCCTCCTCCTCCTCCTCTTCCTCCTCCTCCTCCTCCTCCTTCTTCTTCTTCTTCTTGGTGATTTGTCCTCCACTTATCGTCAACTGCTAGGCAAACGGCCTCTCGGGAGCCTTCCTGGGTGGTGGGGACACACAATGTCTAGCAGGGGAATGAGCAAGGTTCTCTAGCTTTAGCACATGGTCCAACCAGCAGAGGACTTGCTTCAGGGTTGCCCTGTGGTGGTTAAGACCCTAGTTCAGTAGATGAAGCTGGGACCTGTAGCAAGGGCTTGCAACAGGTTCTCCAGGAAATCTGGACTTGCTAGTCCAGAGGCCATGCTGTGTGAACCTGTGCCCGAAAACACTGGGTGCCTGAGTGTGGAAATCCAAAAGTACCTGGGGTTATGGAATGGGTTCTTTTACCTGGAGAAGCTGATTCCAGACTAAGAGATAGTTCTGACTTGGGGGCTAAAACCAGCACATTCCCTGATCCAGACACTGTTGTGCCACTGTGTGGTACAGGTAGGATATGGTCTCAATAGCCATTCTTCTGACTTTAGCTACCCCTTCCCTGCCCCACAGAACTGGTCCAATTCAGCTCCAGCCAGTACTTATTCTCACCCAACCTCACTTTACCTATGGTGAATCGTACCTTCTCCTTGCCTGAGAAAAACTAGTCTCATGTCAGCTTTCTCAGAAGACAACTAGCTAGCTAGCTAGCTAGCTAGGTAGATAGGTAGGTAGGTAGGTAGATAGATAGATAGATAGATAGATAGATAGATAGATAGATAGATAGATAGATAGATATTATTCAGAGATAGGTTCAAGAATATTCTTTACATCATTGGAATCATCGAGTACTAGGCAGCAGTTAACAGAGATGGTTGCAGTGTTGCTAAATGCATTCGTATGAATGACCCCAATACACAAATACACAGAGGACAAATGAAAGTGACAGAAGAACAGACCCAGGATTTTTTTCTAAAAAAAAAATCTTCAAAGATAAAGTGCATAGAAATATATATTTTTTATTAAAATAGATTTTTTCATATAATATATTCTGATTATAGTTCCCCTTCCCCAACTCCTCCCAGATCCTCCCAACTTCCCCATTTAGCCAAATCTATACTTTTTCTTTCTCACTATAATAATAATATTAATATTAATAATAATAGTAATAATAATCTTAAAAACTAAGCTAGACTATAACATTTTTAAAAGTAAAAAGAGAGTCAAATAAAATGCACAAGAAACATAGACATAGAGTCACATACATTCAAATACTGAGAAAACCCATTAAAACAAAATCAGAAACCATAATATATAGGAAAAGATTTTTAAGGGGGGAAAAGCCCAGACAAAGCATTATGAGACAAAAATCCACAAAATATGGTTAAATTAGTTTTGTGTTGGCCATCTACGAAAGGGCATAGAAAGGGCACTGTCCCAACTCACCCTTGTGGCCCCACCCTTAAATATGGTTTGTATTCCTGGTGAGACTCTGTTAGAGAAAACTAATTTGTCCTTTGTTAGCAGTTGTCAGTTAGAGATGGTTTCTGGGTTAAAGATGGGGGCTTGCGACTACTTGCTCTGTCAGCACTGGGGTCCCATCTGAGTTAGACCTGTGCAGGCCCTGAATATGCCGCTACAGGCTCTGTGAGGTCATACGTGCATCAGTCCAGTTGTGTCTAAAAGCCTGTTTTCTTGCTGTCTTCCTTCCCCACTGGCTTTTACAATCTCTCTGCCTCTTCTGCAGCCTTCCTTGAGCACTGACAGGGAGAGCTTTGATGGAGACACTCAATTGAGGACTGAGTGTTCCAAGGTCTCTCACGCTCTACACACTGTCCCGTTGAGTCTCTGTATTTGTTCCCATCCACTGCAGAAGGAAGCTTCTCTGATGATGGCCGAGGAAGACACTGATGTATAAATATAGAAGAATGTCATTAGGAATCATGTTGATAGCAGAGCAGTAGTAAGTGGTTTTCCCCTAGGACCATAGCCCATCTACTCTCAGATTCTTGGCCACCAGAGTAGTGTCTCACATGGTTCCACCTCATGGAGTGGGCTGTAATTCTAGTCAGAGAGTGGTTGGTTACACCCACAACTTCTGTGCCATGACCACATCCCTGCATCTGAAACACCAAACTTCAAACATCTGGAGACTGAAACATTTGCAGCTGGGTTTGTATTTATTGGCTCAAAAGGATTCACAGATTTGAAACATTGACTGTGTTATCTGGAAGTTTTGAGTATACGCTCATATATTATGGAATAATTTTTAAAAGAAATGTGGCAAAGAAGGAAATGACCCTCAAGATACACAGACTCCTATAGTACATTGACACTCATCCCTGAATCTAGCCCCAATTTCTTCTCTTCCATCTAAAGGAATAACCTTCGGACTTCATCATTTTCCCACCATCCAGCTGAGCCCTGACACTCCATCATTGTCTGCACTTCCTTAATATTCCTCTGTCTTCCAAATGCTGGAACCAAACCCTACTCTGACTGAGGTCACCTAAGAGGATACTCAGAACACTGGACACTGTCCCAACTCACCCTTGTGGCCCCTCTGGCTGCTTCCTTCTCTTCTGCTACTCCCTATGTTAAAGCTATGTATGTCTTATAGGTGCCATTTTCCCCACAGTTTTTCTGCAATGCTTTCACGAGAGTCACATGAACAATAAGGAGAGAGCCTGGAAAACAATATCATTGCCGCAAGCTAATAGATACTTGGTAATCAGGCTGTTCTCTCGACCTCCCTTCTAGATCTCTAGAGAAACACTTTTGATATTTTATTGCTTACTGGTGCACATTTTTTATCAGGCTAATAACTAGCAATGTAGGCCCTTCTTCTATGACAAATATCAGATAACATCTCCATCACACTGTATCTCCTAATTACTGCTTGTATGTGGAAAGGGTTTGTTTTAATCAATTTGTGCCACTTCATTAAACTATTTATTATCAGATTTATGATAATCTCGAGTTTAGTTCCACGGTTTTAAGAGAGAAATTTGAATGCTCTTTTCCAAAAAGTTATCTTTCCATTGATAATTCTCTTGATTTGTATTGACTTCAAAGCCATGTGAAATTACAGTGGTCATGGACAACTATTCTCTTCTCTTTCTTGATTTTTATTTTCAGAGCTGCATCATGATCTGCTTAGAAAGCATAACTTTACCAGAGTTCGTAACCAAAAAATACTCTACTTTGGTCCTTAGAGGAATATTTTAGAGTGAAAAAACATGGTGTTGATTTTCATAAGATTATTTAAGCAGTTATTTTATGTTCTGCTGTTCACATTTCTTAACATTAACCTTTTGTTCACAGGCCTCATAGGACAGACTGATGGTAAACCTTAAGTTGCATGTTCTTTTCGGGGGGAGGGGTTCTAGCTACTCTTTTGATCATGAGTTTCTTATCTCTAACAGATACTTGAAAATAGTGGGATATGTCTGAAGACTGTAATCTCTAATTCTTTTATTAGAAAGCATAACAAATAAGCACTTAAATACCTCTCTTGATAGTGTTAGTAGACCTTAGCTCTCTGATTAGTTTTTTCAATGTTCATTTCTAGGAAGGGACACCTCATAATACAGATAAGACTTTGAATCACCGTGAATGAAGGTCCAGGATGAAGACTTGGTTATAGGTAACTGAGATTGTATTCCCAAACTATATTCCTGAGCAAAGAGACTCTGGGCTGGTGGGACTTTCATCAGAATGAGGGTTTCTTAGATACTTGAGCTATTTAAAATCCTGCCCTGTGATTGAGTCAACAATGTGCTTCCAAGTCCTAGTGACATTCCAAGCCTGAGACCTAGCTTTGGCAAGTAGAATAAACAGGGCCATACACTTTGGCATGGGATCATACAATTTGCTTCCTCTCATGGTCCACAGTATTACAGTCTTTTGTACAGATTTGCTGACTTATGTTTATTAAACGAAGAGTATGTTTCTAATAGTAGTAAGCTTTGATTTGGTGAAGGAAGGGGAGTGTACAGCCCCACCCTCTGTCCTACCTCCACAGTGTGAAAGCTATGCTATTTTTTCATGCCTCCCATGGCCACTGCTCAAGAGCTGCCTGTGATATGGAAAGACACGTGACAGTGGGAAAGGGTATTTGCAAACCACGTATCTGAGAACGCACTAGAGTCTACAATAGGAAGAGCTCTCAAAAATTCAACAGCCTTAGAAGAGACAACTTGCTTCGGAATGAACGAAAATGTCCATTTTACTGAAGATGATCAATTGGGGATGATTGCTGCATGAAATATGATCATCACTGGTAGACCTTAAAGAAATGCTAATAGATGTCAAACTGAGAAATTCCTATGTCAGTCATAATAGCTGTGGTAAAGATCAGTGGCATTATCATCATTATGCTGATGAAGAGCTGGACTAACCACTTCACTTTTATGTGATTGTAGGACTGTCAGATGACACGGCCATGGAATATGATTTTTTTTTCAAATTAGGGACCAAATATGACATGGCACTTGCCTTGGTCCTTCCACCCTGAAAATTGAAGAGTTATGTGACAGAATAACTTATCTGTGAATGTTCCTTGTGGCTTTACTCATAATGGCTAAAACCAGGAGACAGCCCAGTTGCTCTTCCAGTGGATGAATCATTAAACGAGCAGTCAGAGCTCTTCAAAGGAATAAACCCAATAGAAAGGAACAAAGGAGAGGAAGAGGAGAGAGATAAGAAGAAGGACATAGAGAAAGCAAAGAAGTGAGGGCTTCAGTGTTTTATGGCCACAAAGACAGGATCTGGTGATATGGTCCAGTCTGAAGTCAAAGCTCATAAAATGACAATGGTTTAATTCAAACCTGAAGGCAGAAACTGCCCAAGGCTTTGGCTGGGAGACCAACCAATGGCAAACATCTCTCTCGTGGGGGGACAGTGAGCATTTTTGTTCCTGTCAAGTCCTCCACTGGATGAGATCCTCACACATTCTGAAAGGTGCCATACCTGTGTATTTAAACCTCATTTCATTTCATCTGCGGTAGTGTTGCTGTGACTAAGTAGCTGGGCAACTGGCAACACAGTAAAGTTGACACACAGATAAACCACACTACTGAAACATACTTTGCAATGAAAGGGGGGACGGGGGACTGTCACCATTCAGCAGAGCTTGGGTAATTCTCGAGTGAATTATGTGACATTTTACAAAATCTCAAAAGGCTGTGCTACGTGGTGTGATTCTGATTATATAATACTCTCTCTTACAGTATTTAACTACCTTCCACTGAGCTGCATCTTCTGCCTTTTGGCCTTTTGAGATAGGATCTCATTATGCAGTCTAGAATGTTCTCCAACTTTCTATCCCTCTCCCTCTGTCTCCTGAGTTCTGGGCATTGCATGATCCACCATGATTGATTCACATAGCATTAATACATGGGGGAGAATATTACATGATTGTAGAATAGCTTAGTGGAGTTGCAATGGGTGCTTGTGACAAAAGGAAGTAAGAGCAATCTGAGAAACAGTTGCACTCCAAGCACTGGCCTCTGACTTGAGGATCCTGCTAGATGTAAGAGCCAATTACACAAACAATCAAATAATGAAGAAATAACACACACGTGCACACATGCACACACACAAACACATGTATGCACGCACAAACACATACATGCACCCACAGATGTACAAATGCATGTGCACATATATGCACATGCAAACACATGCACACATGAATGAGCACACATTTGCACACACACGTGCATGCATAAGCACACAAATGCACACGCAGACACACATGCACACACATGCACACATATATAGACACATACACAAGCACAAATACATGAACATACATACATATGCACATACACACAGACACATAGACACATGCACATGTGCACTAGCACACATAAGCACACATATGCACACACAAACACATATCACACATACATGAGCACACATTTTCACACAAGATACACACACATAGACACACATATTCATGCATGCACAAGCACACACAGACACATGCACAAAGACACACAGACACAGACACACAGGGAAAACCTAAGAACCTAACTCTCTACCTAACTCTCTGGCCATGCACTTTGCACTCTGAGACTCCTCCTAATGGACTGTGCTTCAGCCTATCCCTTCTGCTTCCCACTGTGGGCAACCATGCTACCACCACATGCTGCCAGCCGGCCTCAGGCAGGGCAGCCATAGTATGATTTCCTTTCATTTTGCTCTGTTTCCTCTGGAGACAGTAGGAATCACTTAGAGGGTTCTTGGCAGCCACCAAACTTTCTGATGTAAGTGATCTCATGGGCAACCTGGGCATAGAATATTAATGTTCTCCAGGCGATTTTTGTAAAATGTGAGATCCACTATTCAAGGGCTTCCAAACACTAACTGTCCATCACCGCATGCCTAGTTCCAAAGCAAGGCCTTATGTGTAGTCAACAGTAAATGAGTAAATGCTTCTCAGTGCAAGGATAGTGATGCACCACTATCTTCTCGGGAACCCTTGGGTCACAGAGTCTATGAACCTCTCCAGACGCAAAGGCTGAAGAGGGTAGCTCAATCTTTGGTGTACATAATCTTCGGAGGCCCTGTTCCTCCCCTGTGCTTTGGCCTGAGAAACTGCATCCCTGGGGCAGAAGCCCAAGTGAGCTGGTCTGGCTCACACGGCCTGTTCTTATTCCCTGAAGCATAGCAGACACAACCTTTGGAGCTCGAGTTTGGCAGACTTAGATTTTTCCCTTTAGAGCTAGAGCCAGGATGTCAGATGCAGTGAACTGCAAAAGAATCCACATTCTACCAATGCCAGGACACATGTTCTTAGCATGGCTGGTGTGCTACTGCCATCAGCCAGTATGGCTTAGAGGGAAAGTGCCATTGGCGAGGTCAACCAAGACCCAGGTGATGGAGAAGCACACCCAGCATCCCTGTACCTACACCTGATATGCTCCAGTCAGATGCTCTTACTATCACAACTCAGGAAGAAAAATACTCAAAATGTGAGAAGGCAGACTTGTCTCCTCTCACTGAAATATATTTTCTTGATGGAATGGTTGGGATCTTTTGACATAGAATCCAAAATAGAGAATTTAGGACCCCAAAATATCACCAATGACATCATCTTCTATGTAGGCAAAAGAACGGATGAGTTAAGTGTTCGAAGTTCAGGGTCAAATGCCTAGCTTCTGTCATCTCTGGGAACAGAACTCCTGATGCCTAGAGAACACTTTGTAAAACCTACTTCAACATCTTTCAACAAACAGCCACCATAATGAGGATCGTTCTCTCATATGAAGAGGCATGAAGCCCAGAGCTTACCTCCTCCCTCTGCCTCAGGCACAGGGGCAACATAGTCTTAAAATAGCTTTGAGAAATCACTTTAGAGTTGGCAGCGGTGTTTTGACTCTGAGACAGTTGTGTGACAATTAGGAGATCTACAAAATAATTACGTCAGGCTCATTTAGGGTTTGGAATATGAGATCAATGTCCTCAAATAAGCCCCATTGCTTTAAGTTTGATTTGAAAGCATCAGGGAAAACACACCCTATTTAAGAAGCTAGTTAGTTCTTGGTGTTGACCACTAAAAGGACCTGGAACAGTTAAAATCCCACAGTAGTGGGCATCAGAGATACCCCAATCATGGTTTCTGAGATTCATTTTCCACCCGGATAGCCAGTGTCTTAGAAGCTGGATGATGTAGGTCATGGTCAGGAATGTACCTGTGAGCCGGAAGCATCTCTTTGGGAAGACAAGGATGCCATCTTCATTCAGAAAGTGTTAGGGATGGAGAAGAGACAGAACTACGGAGGCTGCTCTGGGACAGAATTCTGCCAATTCCTGAATTTCCAATAAACTGTAACAGAGTCACGCAGAGAGAAGGACAGTAGATGGGTGAGGATTTCTTTAAAAGAAATGGTTCTAGAGAAACAGACTAAAAGGAGTAGAAGAACTACCATGTGGCAGACAGGGAGGCTGGTGACTGAACCTTCCGTGGACCTCTACACTGAGTCCAGAGGTGGCCCTACACTGATCTCAGCTGTCACTATGAAGGATGGGAAAAAGTGGTTCTTGAATATTACTTCACTTGTGGCTTTATTTTAATGTGCGAATGAGAAAAGTTTATACTTTTAAACACTAGGAGTGAAGAGTCCAATGGCAATTGAGAAGTGGAAGACAGAGGACAGAGCCCTGGTGCCAACACAGATAAAACGGAAATCCTCAGTGTCATCCAAGACACACAGCATCAGATCACCCAGCCCTGGGTGGATACACAGCGTCAGATCACCCAGGACCTAGGTAGAAACTTAATCAGAGCTTTGCTCAGGTAAGGAGGGGAAGACGTACAACTTACAGCATAAAACCTTCAAGGTGAGGCTGGCACATGCTAAATTTTGAGCTGGCATTAGAAGGGTAAAGTGTGGCTTAGGGAATGAGGAAAACCTTGTCAGCAAGAGGGAAAAGGGGAGATCAGAGCTGTTTTAGGGAGGGATTGAGCAAGGACCGACCTGCTGACATCTACCTTTTGGAAGGGGAGGGTGGGGGTTATGAAGTAGAGAACTTTTAACTCTTTCCCAAGACAAATATGGAATATTTATAATATACATTCTGATAACACACACACACACACACACACACACACACACACACACACAGAGGCCACCCTTTGGCTTTTGTATAGCGCAGTGGTTCTCAACCTTCCAAATTCTGTGACTGCTTAATACAGTCATGTTATTATAGTGACCCCATAAAATTATTTTTTGTTGCTATTTCATCATTATAACTTTGCTACTGTTATGAATTATAGTATAAATATCTGTGCTTGCTGATAGTCTTCGGCAACATCTTTGAAACAGTCCTTTACTCTCAAAGGGGTTGCAACCCACAGGTTGAGAACTCTGGTATAGCCTTAAGTCTAGAAACCAGAATCTAACAAGCTAACACGGGGGTAAACAATCAGAACAATACCAGAGGTGTGGCAAATGCCAAGCAGGGAATGAGGAGGCTCATGGTCTTTTGGTTTAGATGGAAAGTACTAGAAAGCCATCCCTAATGGTTGGGCTTAGGTAGAATAAAGCCAGCCAGGCCTGGGAAGAGTGTCCTTGGACAAGGACTGGTCCTTGCAGATGAGTCTTGTGGGGAAACAAGGAACCACAGCCTAGAGATGGAGAAAGGAGACAACAGTCTTCATTGAGCATCTCTAAGCCCATGGGGCCTTGTGAAAGGCTAGAATCTAATTAAACGTAAGAGGCATTTCAGGCATTTAAGTATAGAAGTTACCACATCTGTGAAAGATAAAGAGATGTCACCGAGCAGTACCAGCTACTCCTTATAATGTCATAGAATGTCTTTACAAAAATCCCCCGGGCCTACTCCCCTGCTGTAGAAAATGTGCTGTGATTGATCCAGAGTGGAACCAGGATTCATGTTTGCCATGATTTTCTTTGAACTCAACACTGACCTGGTGAGGCGCTCCTGCAGCTGACGAACACCTGGGCTTCAGGAAGATGCACAGCCATTTCCTCGTGCAAACTCCAAGACTTGGGCCTCCAACCCCCTGTCCACAGCACTTTTACTCTGGGATATGACCTGATTTCCTTTTAAAACCATCTCCATATTGTTTAGCCAAGGAGGGATTTAAGGTAAGGGCAGCACTAACTCCTTGACCTCAGGGGAGGCACCATAAGCCAAGCTCTGCTTCCTTAGGTGTCTGGCATTCTCCAGTGCAATCCACATGGCATAGGGACCCAGGGTATGGTTCTGGCAGTGTCCACTTTCACAACAGCATGTAGGTTCAAAACCCCACCTACACAAACATTCCCATACACATGATCTGCAGGAGATGGTCCTTCTTTCTGTTTACCTAAATCTTCCTTATTAGAGATGATTTCTTGACTAATGTTCTTAAGGTTTTCTCTTTGAACGTAAAATATCAGTAAGTTTTTCCTTGGTAAAATTAGTAAATTTTATATAGTGCACTTAGAACTTTATGGCTGGTAGAGTTCTGTGACGGTAAACAGTGGGCATGAAGGAACAGATTGCAAACTCTGGTGTTAGGCTCCTGGGCCCAGGTTGCCTTTCACTCCCTAGGCCACTCGTGCATGCACACTATTGGCTTCTTGCTCCTGACCCAGAGTTCTAGCAGGGAGCAGGCAATGTGCCTGCCCTCAGCTCCTGTGGCCCCTTCAGGAACAAGCTTGCCCCACAGCGGCCATGCTGTGAAGACCATCACAGAGGATGGTCTCAACCCACTGCCAGGCTCACGCAGCTAAGAAACACCAGATGCTCAGCTCGGGGCATGGGTTAGGCTGGCGTCCCCATCCTTCACTTCCCATACCCATCCAGGAGCAGGTCT
This sequence comes from Rattus rattus, assembly GCF_011064425.1. Classification (NCBI taxonomy): domain Eukaryota; kingdom Metazoa; phylum Chordata; class Mammalia; order Rodentia; family Muridae; genus Rattus; species Rattus rattus. Next base: position 29,591,725 of record NC_046159.1, on the reverse strand, counting down.
AAGTCTGTTCCTTGGAGTGACGGAGCGGAAGCTGGATGAGCAGGGAGCTGAAAAGTCTTCAAGGTCAACCTCTCCCAAGCCTGTACTAGTCTAACCCAGTGTTACTTTCTTCTCATGGCGTGTGAGGTGGGCAAAGCCTGGGGTGGGGTGTGAGGGAGGATGTCTTCAAGGGCAGGGATGCCTTCCTATTTGTTACAAGATTAAGGTGGAGGCTCAGAGTTCGCTGTTTCCCTGAATGCGTTTATCCTCATTTTAGGTCCAGAGTTGCTTCCTGCTGGGATCTGTCTGCTGATTGAAGGGACAATCACACGGTCGAAGTCCTAAACAGCTTTCTTCTTTTCGGTCTTCTAGGAGGTGCCACATCTTCTGAGGCTCTCAGCAAAGCCCACCGGGTTTTGGAGTCAGGTTTCCGTGTCTAGCGCTCATTATCATCTTCCTAGCAGGAGCTAAGGCTGGCTTGTTAAGGATGAGCACAGCCCTAAACTCCCCAAGGTGATCGCTCACATGGGGAGATGCTAGCTGCCAGGCCATAATCACCTGCCCTAGCTTAGGATCTGCAGACACGACCCTTGCTTCCTCTGCTCCAAGCCCTCTACCGTGGCACAGTTGTGCCATGCACAAGCTGTATGGCCCCAGACACTCTTACCCACTAACCTTGAGATGTACAACTCACTCACTCCTTCCAGCAGCTCTCTTCTGGTAACCAGCCCATGCCTACCACGCACTCCTCATCCAGTAACAGAGCTGGTTGAAGGACTGAGTACTCCAGGGACACAGTTCCACCACGTGGGTCTAAGTAAGACTGATTCTGACCATTACTTCTTCAAGAAGTTTTTTCTTCCATTCAAGGTTGCTGTGTTGGAGTCCCAAGAACACTCAGCAGTATTCTCTTAGGCCTCCAGACATGGTGATGGGTGGCCTGGCTCCATAAACTATGAGGAAGCATGTGGTCATCCAACCCCTGCAAGCTAATGCCACGCCCTGGTCCTAACCTGGCTGAATACCTTCCCAGGCTTCTGTGGCGCTAAGCTGAAACACAGGCTGCCCCAACCCACGCTGTAAGCTAGGCAGCTACGGCAAGCATTACACATCAGCAAGAACTGGGGGGGAGGGGGAGACCTTCCTCTCTCACCACACTTCGCATTCCTGACTCTATAGACATGCCTTGTTACTATGTAAAAAGCAAACTCCAAGTGGCCCATCCTTTCTGTGGTGTGTCTGAGAAAAAAAATAGCCTGTCAGCTGCTAGCATAGGCACCCATTTGAAACTTAATACAGTGAGAAATTGATTTTGTGTCTAGGTACTGCAGTTTTAGATTTTATGCACAATGTCACATATTGTTACGTTTTCATCCTCTGGGCCTCTGAAGCCTCTGATATTCTTGATTCAAACGGCTGTGCTTGGCTCCTGGTTCTTGAGTTACCTTTTCATCTAGTGTGAGCCTCCCCTGGCTATTTCTCTCCCCTCTGCTGCAGAATTGTTCCCCGCGCAGGCCTGAGGAGTCCTGAGGTGGATGACAAGACACGTAGTTGCCCTGGATCAGGGTGTGTGGCGTCTCTCCTGAGCCCCGGCACTGATATGTATGGCGGCAGGGTTGGCTGCGAGAAGTGTTTTAGATAAATGGAAAATGTACATCCCTGTAAGTAGAATGTGAAGACATATTTATTTGTTGTTTTGTGGACATTTTCCAGGATTACAAAGTGATTCAAGGCTCAGCACCATAATGGGTGGCCATTAAACATCTGGCTATGACTAGGTGCCCTCGGAAGCAACAGTTGAATTCCAACAGGAATAAATTCTGACAGAGGTCCAATGAAGCATCCTTTTCAGACTCAGCATATCCTTGTCCAGGCCACGTGCCTTGAAAAAGAGAGCTTTCTGGAATGGATGAGTGTGCATATCAGTCCTCAGTTAAGGTTTAGATGAGATGCTGTTTCCACAGACTATGACCAGATCTGCAATGGTTTCCCCTCTGAAACTCATGCTGAAATGTGTCTGCCAGTGTGGCAACATTGGGGGTCACCAGTCATGGAGGCAGAGCCCTTCTGAGTGGAGCTTTTCTTATGGAGATAGCTGGGCTTCTATGAGAGCACTTCTCTGTGTCTTTCATTCATGCATAGGCGCGCACACGCGCACACACACACACACACACACACACACACACACATCTATGTCACTGGTGTTTTTCACTACATGAGTCAAAACAGCACAAGGACCTCACCAGAAGCCTAGACAAATGCAAAATCATTTTATTTTCTTGGCCTTCCCAGCTTCCAGACTATTAACCAAACTAAACCTCTATTTTTTATAACGCGCCTATTCAGTGTCAGTGAACCCTGTTATAGTGGGATAAGAAAAGGCTCATTTGACTTGATCCTCTTTCAAGGGTGAACTAGCCAGTGTCATGTGCATGCAGCGATGCTCCAAGCACATTGTTCCGGTGCAACAACTCCTTAAGGAGCTTTGGCCAGAGTCTTGCCTCTGAACATGCCACAAAGCAGCATTTCCCTCATTACTGCAGACGTTGACTCCCACAGAAGCCTGGCAAGACGCTTCCAGTCCACATCCTCTCATCAGATGGAGCCCAAGTTGGAACAGGGTTTGGAGGTAGTCAGAGGGCCAGACCAGGGCTCCTAAAGGACCCTGAGACCTGGGGCTCTTCTAGATTTGCCTGCACCATCAACACAGAAGGTGCTGGTAGAGGGGGAAAGAGTCCATCTGTAAGGCACTCAGCTCCCCAAAGAAGCAACTATCTAAGTCCTGACAGCATTGAACACTGGGCTGTAAGGAAGAAGGCAAAGGGAGTGGTGTGTCTACATTTTGGGGGACTCTGAATAAAACCTATTTTACAGAGAGATTTAACCTGAAGCCCCTGAATTTACCACAATGGGAGGCAAACTACCTGGTAACCAAGCTCCAAGCACAGTGCAAAGACGACCATTCAGCTCCCTCTTTCTCCAAAGAGGAGCTGAGAGGGGATTGGGTAAAGAAGGTTGAACTCGGGTCAGACCCGTGTCCAGCTTGCTCCACACCGTCCATATACAACGCCCCTGGGCTATCAGTGCCCTGGAGTGGGGGTGAGCTGAGCTTTCACCACAATCAAAATCTAATGAGCTCCTACGGGCTCTGCCAAACCCTGTAGGCATCTGGAAAGAATTGTGGGCTCGGCTGGGAACTATGCTTAAAACGACCTTTTCCTGTGACACGCTGCTTTCTAAATGGCACGTCATGGCAGTTTGAGTCTGAGTTTTAGGGGCTGACGTTTTCACAAATTCACACTGACTAGGAAGGAAGGGGAAAGATACAGCGTCAAGGAGCTCAGTGTGCAGAGAAGTACTGCCTGTCCCCAGCAACTGTCCCGGCAGCGGGGAGCAGAAATGCCACCCTTCCCTGGAAGAAGCCCAGGTCTGACAGGGCTGCCAATGGGTGTCTGTATATTTTCAGACCTCACCAATTGGCTTTGTGTTTAACACACAAACACAATGTGCTCGGATGCTGCTGCCTTTGGCTAAGAGAGATGGCTCATGTTTCCTCCCTTAGACTAGCAGCTGTAGAGAGGGAGGCTAACATTCCTGAGGGATGGGCATGCAGAAAGAAAGCCCTACAGGAGGACCATAAATTCCTGAGAGGTCAGAAGATGGTGTCAACTAGGACCATCCTTTTCATGATGAATCGCCTGCTGACCCACCGGGATGGGCAGTGGGAATCTCAGATGGGGAGCCAACAAGGATGATTAAATTTTAGACTCTGCTGTTAGCCTGTGGTATTAGGTATGATGGGTGCGCTGGGTGCATTTTGAACTGCTATTCATGACCCCATCAAAGTGGAGAGGCATCTGTGTTCCTCTCTGTCTGCTGAGGTTGTGCCTCACACATATACGTACACAGCAGGCATTTGCTTCTCCTTCCACACGTACCTGACTATCTTTCTGGGTCCCACCCTGAGCACTGAGGCATGCTGAGGGAAATGCATTAAGTTTGCTCTGATGGCTGAGGAAACTTGCCGAGTCTCCTGGTCCCCAGATCTCACTTCCAGAGTCCCTTACATCTTCTTGTCTGTCGTCCTTCTCTCTGGGGAATGTATCCCAAGTTCCTGGAAGGCGCTGATCTGTGCACTTCTCTGTTGCCTCGGTACAGTGTTATGGGCTCCTCCCCTTCTCTGCCAGCCCCTGTTTTCATGCTTTCCACAGACTGCTCAGCTCAGGAGCATGTGTCTGTCTGCATCTCTGTATATTGTATGGTGAGCCCATGTCAGCTGCTGCGGCCCCACTGACCTCTCTTACCTACCACACTCCCATAAACCCTTTTCTTCTAGAGAAGCAACCCAGTTGAGTCCCCTACAACTGATTAGAGCATGTGTCTGTGCAGACTGTGCCACCCCTAGGGAGCCCATCATGAGAACTCATCTGTTAAGCTACGACCTCACCAAGCCATGTATCCTTAATTCTATTCCCTCCCCAAGACAGGGGATCCTAGCTTTCTCCACCACAGTGCCTCCATCAGAAGCAATTGCAACTGCAGGAACAACTAAGTGGGGTACGAAGCCTCTCACCCCCGTGGGTTCTCGGCAGTACTGAGAAGCTGCTTCCTCAGCCTCCCATGTGTCAGTCACAAATTGTGCTTATTTCATGCCTGAAAAGTCCTATGACTGCCAGAGGTAGCAATCTCACTGTGGCAGTCATAAGTCTACTGGGACCCTGAGATGATGCCCCACTATCCCCTCCTGTCAGGTGACAGGAGTTCTTCAGGCTGGGGATGGGTTTTCATTTCCGAGTTCCTTGTAGTCATTTGCACCCTTCATGACCGAACAACCTCCTTCCTCCAGGTGAAACTCCAGGGAAACATTTGGTGTACCAGATGCTTTAAAGCAAATTCTCCAGAAAGTGAATGGCCTTTCTTTTGACCATACTGGAATATTTTCCATTCTACCTCAGGCACTATGTTTTTGGGTCTTTTCCTCCTGATTTTCTCCCTGTGGAGGGCTGACAGTTATAGATAAAAAAAAAAAAAAAAAAAATTGCCCATTTTCAATATAGCTTTTAATCTAAAACTTAACCAGCTTAGTGTGTGTGCTTTTGAGAAAGTTGGTCGAACAGCCAACACCTACCCACCTCACAGAATTATGGAGAAGCAGTAAAGTATCCCAGGCTTCATGCCGCATTGATGCCACACATTCAGGGACTTCTGGGACACCGCCTGCTTCATAACCCTCTATTCCCTTGAGTCTGTGCTACAGCTTGACAAATTGTTTGGAACTTTTGATGAAAATATGCTCAAAATGTGTACAGTGGGAGGGACTGAGGCACAAGCATGTTTCCAAGGCATCCATGCTCCCTGTGTTTCTATGGCATCTGTGCTCCCTGTCACTCATCCCCAGGCTTCCTCCCAGCACTCACGTCCTCTCCCATTCAACACCTGCCTCCCTGTACCAGGACCACCATGTTCTAAAGCCTCGACTGATTCCAAGTGACGCTTGCAAAGACACCATCAAAAGCCAGGCTTCACCCTCTTCCTGTCTAAGTCCTTTTCCATCCTTTCACTTAATACGGCATGAATTTCAAATTAGACACGCCCTTCCTGTGTCTAAGAACAATACCATAGGAGCCTTCAAATTTTATTGTCTGGAAAATACTGAGGAACGTTGCCAGGTTCAAAAATGGCATTTTTCCTTTGAGAGTCATCAGTTCTGGACATTTTTTTTTCTTGCCTTGTCTCATCAATACTATATTTACCCAGTGCTCACATTAGATAATATGATTTTTTACTTATTCCTTTATTTTATGTGTGGCTGTTGTGCTTGCATCTATTGGTGTACACCATGTTCATACAATGCTTCAGATGCCAGAGAGGGCACTGGCTCTCCTGGAACTGGAGTTATAGGTGGTTGGGACCCACCATGTGGGTACTGGAAACTAAAACCAGGTCCTTTGCAAAAGTAGGAAAGTCAATCACTCCAACTCCCAAGATAATATTATTTTAAAAAGAGAAAAGCAACAAATTTTTTAAAAACAAGACAAAAGCCATAGACTACCCCACTCTAGGTTTTTCTTCTTTGTGCATACTGCAGTAAGAATATTGTGGGAATTGACTTGTCACAGGAATATTTAATAATAACTCAAGAGTATACATGTTGAAAACTGTCTAGAATTTCATTTAGGAAAGAAATCTTCTGGAAGCACAAAAGACCTTGTGTGGTGTGACTGCTGTACAAGCAAAGCGTGATGAGGACATGGCTACAGCAAGAAAGAACCCAGAGCCTAAACAGCTCGCAGCCGAGTGGCCCCGGACCTCCACGACCTAGACCTACGGGTACTTGGACCCATCCAGCCTGCACTATGTTTGTCCAGTGAGTGAAGCCCATGCATGATTGGAGAAACTCAGAGTTGGCAGTTAAGAAGGAAGAGAAGTATGGATATACTTACACTGACTCCTGTTCAAAAGCGCCGACCACAAAATAAAAGTCACTTGGCAAACGCGGAGTGAGCGAGGAGGAGGGCTGACCTCCTAAAACGAGGATGTGATGAGGCGTGTTTACTCATAGGCCATCTGCAAGGCTGTCACAGTGAGGAAGGGATGCTGAGCGCCAAACTGATGCCGCGTGGGCGTCATTTGAACATTCGCCTCTCTGGGCAACAGAGAGCAGCAACAGACTGTTCCGATTGAGACAAACCTTTCCCCTACTTTTTCCTCTGTAACTTGCTTAAGTTGACACGTTTGTTGTCCCCCCACCCCTCACTTGACAATGACATCTGGAGAACACTCATTATGTTCTCAATATTTAATATAGAATTAAGGCTGAATTAATTAAAATGGTGCTTTAGGCAGTTTACTTATCTCCACTAACAACAGCCTCCCCAGCCTGACTCACTCACGGTGGAAATCAACAGACACTTAGGGTGTCGCTGATACAGAAAAAGTGAAGACAGGGTATTTGGGGAGCCCCCTCCACTCCCAATTCCCGCCAATGTGCTATCAGCATTGCCCGCTCTTCGTGGAGCTTTCGTGCACTCTGACCTCCATCCCCGTGCTGTTGCTTCTTGGAAGTGTGGGTGCTATGCAGGAAGGATGTCAGGAATGTGTTTACAAAATCTCCAGGAGAAGACTTCTAGGAAGACTTGAGAAACAGATATCCCAGCCCGGGGGCTGCGAACAGACAGAGGCAGCTTCCTACGGAGAAAGGATGACATTGAGAAGTCTAAGAAAAAATTCATGGAGTCGCTGGGAAACAAATGGTTCTAACCACCGTCTGAGAGAGTCACTCGAAAGATCGGTGCTGGAGACTGTGATGAGAAGAGACATGACCTTCCCTGAAGGACACTAAAACAGTTGAAATGGTGAAGAGATTCCTTGCAAGTCGTGCTTTAAAAACACCATCGTCACCGTTACATCATTTGTTCTTTGAAGCATCTTGAGAAGCAGACAGCTTTATTTCCAGTTTAGACAGAAGACAAATAATAAAAGGGAAATGGCGAGTTTCTCCAACAGGCAAGTCAAAACTTGCACACAGACTGTGTCTACATCCTCCTCAGCCACTGTCTGTAACTTGAGTTCTGATCATTACCTCACTGGCTTGTTGTGAAATAAGTAATTAAAACAATGCCTAGAACTTAATGGATGATGTCGCTGGCTGCGGGTTTCTATTATAATAGAATTGCTAAAAAACTGTTCTGTGAAGATAATTGAACTTGAATAGACTGCTCCAAAACCAAGCTGCCAATGCAAGTAGTGTGTACATTAAGGCTAAAATCCAAGCTCTTCCCATGATCAAAAGAGAGCTCTGGGGAGATAGAAAACTGGTATGAGTTTTGGGCTTCCATCTCAAAAATAATAAAAGTTTTAAAAATGTCAGTGTAGTTACCAGTCTGCTCTCAACGGGCTACTGCTACTCATAATTGAGAAAGGCAGGACCTGCTGCCAGTAAAAACCGATACAATAAACTCAGGTCCATTCACACAACAGAACCATCGGAAACATCAGGAAATGATGGGCAAATCTCCACATTGTTTTCATGCCTGTCCTGGATATTGTTTGAAGTGAGCGAAGCAAGACAGACAAGAAGACAGGTGTGAGACAACTACTCATTCAAAAGCAAGGCCAGTAAACACATGCATATGATTGATCAACACATACATACTCTGTGTAATACAACCAGGTTAACACTTTGCATATACAATACAAATATATTACAAAAGGATAAAGTAGTCAAAATATATCTGTGTGAGAAATTACAAAATACTAACATATGTTAGATGTAAAAAATTCTCAAAGAATAGAACATGTTCGGCCTGACTGATCTGATATAGACTCCAGTTCACATCATACCTGACAGTGAAGATGACCGCTGTCCCTGTGAGTAGACAGGACAGGGGAGTGCCTACCTCTCCATTCCTCCAGCCAGTGAAATAAAAATCTCATATGGTATGAATTGTCTCCAGAAAAACATCCTTTACAGTTGCCAAAAGTACTTCTAGAAGGACAACAAAAGGCTTTGTCATGGTTACAGTACACAAGATAAACATACAAAGACCATACTTCCACATCAAACAGGTGGAAGTCAAAATTTAAAATATGCTACCTTTTATAAATGCTCACAAAACAATTAGTCAACAGAATATGGACAAAGTTTGTGGCTAAAAAGTAAAAAGTGCCAATGGAAGAAACAGAAGACCTAATTCCATGAAGAGCTTCACCCATTTCCTGGGTTGGGAGATTCCTTGAAAGTAAAAATTCCAAATCCTCTTTGTTTTATGTGCAGGTCTAATACCATCCTCGTGAAAACTATCATAAGAATAGATATTAAAAACCTGATTATCTGAAAACAAAAGAACTATACAGCTCAAATAATTTTGAAAAGGAGGAATAGAATGAAAGTCTGCCTGCTTTATGAGTAGTTATGGGCAGTTAAGAGCCTGTGGTATTGGCAGAGAAATAAACACATAGGCTAATGGAGCTGAAGAAGCAGCCTCTAAATACATCCGAGGATAGCCCAAACTTTGACAGAGATGTAAAAGCAATTCGACAGAGGAAAGACAGTCCTTCTGCAAACGGTACTGAAGAAAGTGAGGTCAACTGACAATGTCCTTGCAGCTTAGTAAAGAACAGAAAGAACAAACTTCAATGTAAAATGTAAAGAATAAGACTGTCAAAACGAAAAGACCAGTGGAATAGCTCGGTGGTTAGGAGCACTTCTTGCCTTGTGGAGGACACAGATTCAGGTACCATCGCCCACATGGTGGCTCAAAACCATTAGTAACTCCGGTTCCAGGGGAGCCAATGCCCTCTTCCGACATTCTCAAGCACCAGGCACCCACGCTGTGCACATTCACACATGCACCGATGCCATGCACATAATGCACCCATGTTGTGCACATACATGCACCCAGGCAAAACAGTCACACATAAAATTTAAAAACAAAACTGTCAAAGGAATATTGAGAACACAGAAATGCTACTTTGCCCAAGGAAATATTCAACAGAAAAGCTACTCTGAAATTATTCAGCAGTTCTTTACATCACACACATACATCCCCTCTTAGATATTTATCTGGAGATATTATATGCATGAAATGTTTTAATGCGGATTTTCACAGCACCTTTGTTCATAATAGCCAAAAAAAAGTGGAACGGCCCTTCAGTGAGTGACAGGTGAAGGCATGCCGTGTTGACCTGTGCCATGGACCAAACTCGGCAGTAAGGAACCTGCTAGTAACAGGAGCGTGGGTTCAGCCATGACAAGCTAGACCAAAGGGAAAGGACCGATCATAAAACGTTCATGCAGTATGACCCCCGTGTGTAATATTCTTTTTAAAACTAATTTTAGTAATTCTTTAAGAACTTCTTATAATGTATTCAATATTCACCCTAAACTCTTCCCATTTAATCTCTGACATTCTTACTCTGTAACTTTATGTCCTTCATGGTTTTACTTTAATAACCCGAGAACTCCAGTGTGTGTTCTCTGTATAATCCTGAGTGTGGCCGAGCTACCACGGAGGGGGCCATTAAAGGAAATTGACTCTCCCTCCCCCAGAAGCCATCAGCTGCTCAGAGCTTCTCAGTTAGAGATGAGAGCTCGAGTCTTTTCCTTCTCCGTGCTAGAATTTTGATTGGCTCGTTCCTGTGCTTTTCTTGTGTATAATCACACCCACTGTGGGTGTACTGATGCTTTGGTCCTGCAAGGTGCAGAAGACACTGTTCTGCTCCTGTTCTCCCCAACTTCGGGCTCTTACGGTCTTATTAACCCCCTTTCGTTGATTGGCCGTAAGTTTGAGGAGTGGTGTCCTCTACACAGCTTTCATCCACTACACAAATAAACCTCGCTGATGAGGTCTCAGCATTCTCTAATCCACAGCTATAAAAATACAGAATTAGAGGGTAGCCTGGTACCACATCCGTTCAACACAGGTGGAGCAGTAGACTAACACCTGGAGCCAAAGACCTTCCCAACCCTGGGTCCTTGCCTAGATTTTCAGTACCAGATATGTGTTCCCTTCAATCAGAAATCATTTGTTAGCCCCATGACATTCATACCATGATTGCACCCATGTTCCTATCTGGTCAGAGTAGTCTTTTTTTTTCTTTTCTTTCCATTTTTTTTCCAGTACAGAGTTCAAAGCTGAGTCAGACTGTAGATGACTTTCCTCCCAGCAGCCTGCATATCATGTAGTACTGTGAAAGCCAGCCAACAGGGGGACAAGCTTCCTGACCAACACTGACAGATGTCTTCATGCCCTTTGACTAAAGGGAGTGCTGTCTTCAGCAGTAGGATCGTACCATTGCGTGTTTGTGTGCAACCAAGAGTAATAGCAATATCCTGCATTGTGTTGTGGGTCTCTGAAATACCTCTAATCAACAACATAAAGAACAGCAGTATTACCCACCCTTGGCATAGGCTTCTCCATTAGCAACCTAGGTCTTATATGATGAGCATAATCCCGTGTAGGGTAACTGTGGAGAAACTGTTTTCTATGAAGTGTGTGTGTGTGTGTGTGTGTGTGTGTGTGTGTGATATGTTCTTAGCTTGCTTTTCAAGCATCCTTAGATGCTTGAAACAAAACATTGCCCTACCCCCTCATCCCTTTCCCTACTTAAACTTTCCTGTCTCACCATTCCCTCTTTTTTCTTCACGTTACCCGTGTTCCACTACCCTCTGTCTCTTAAGATCTTGCCTCTTCCTTCCCACCAATGAGCCCTTCCTAGTTTTCTGGCTTCCACAAGTACTCCAAGTTAAAGACACACATTAAAAGACTTGACACTCAGGTCCACAAATGACTGACAGATGATAGCTGTTCTCCTTGCTGTGTGTATCTTACTCCGTGTGTTCTCCAGCTCCATCTGTTTACCTGCCCATCTCATATTTGGTTTTCTTCACAGCTCCATAAAACCCCGTTGTACATAAATACCACATTTTCACTATCCTTCTAGTCAGCTGCACGGACATCTAGGCTATCTCTGTGCTTAGCTACTGTGAATAAAACAACATTGAATATGGGCAATAGTAAGAAATGGAGCGTTTTATACAAGCCCAGGAGTGGTCTATCTACGTCATCTAGTACATCTATTTCTAGGTTGGTTGATTTCTGCTGGAATTGCTACACTGGCTTCTCTATCATGCACTCGCACCAATCGTGTTTGAATTTTCCCAATTCCACAGGCCCTTGGCATCATTTGTCAAATATTAGCACAGCTACTCCTGGCTATTTCTTGGTCTCATTTGCTTAAAATAACTTTTTTATTCACTTACTCTGAGGGAGTGTCTATTCTTGATAATGATGTGTGTTTCTTTTCTCTTTTTCTTTTTTAAGATTTATTTATTTTATATATGTGAGTACACTGTCGCTGTGTTCAGACACACCAAAAGAGGGCATTAGATCCCATTACACACGGTTGTGAACCACCATGGAATTGAACTCAGGACCTCTGGAAGAGCAACCAGTGCTCTTAACCACTGAGTCATATCTCTTAGACAAAAAAAAAAATCCTGTTTTCTAATCCAATCTGCTTGTCTGCATCTCTTTGACAAGGGGTTAAGGATGTTATTATTAAGCATTATTATTGAACAATGTGCATTTATTTCTACCTTCCTTGTTTTTACAGCCTATTCTTAGATATCTTTTGATTAACTCTCCTGAAAATTTTACAGGAAATTTCTCCTGAAATGTTTTCATTGTGACCTTGTGGGTGTGTTTATCTTTATCTTCAGACTAAAATATCCCTTTCAAAACCCTCTGTAGATGTGGCTTAGTTCTTATAAACTCCTTTCTTTGTTTTGTCTTGCTATATTTTACTTCTCCTTCAAACTTAATAGTTTTTCAGTATTATATTGTGGGTTAGCACCTGTCTTTCAGAACTTGAAATACATCTTCCCAGGCCCTTCTGAGTTTATAAGTGATCTCTCTCTCTCTCTCTCTCTCTCTCTACTATTTTTGAGATTTATTTATTTATTTTATATGTGTGGGTACACTGTCACTGTCTTCAGACACACCAGAAGAGGGCATTGGATCTTATCACAGATGTCTGTGAACCACTCGTGGGTTCTGGGTCTTGAACTCAGGACCTCTGGAAGAGCAGCTGGTGCTCTTAACCTCTGCTCCATCTCTCCAGCCCCTTCCACTTTCTCTCTTACTTCTTTTTTATTGTATTTTTACTTGTACAGAGTGCTGAGCCATTTCCACTGTAGGAGAGGCTTTCCACTGAGGGATTTTTTTTTTTGACTTATTGATATTTTCCTTTCCAACATAATTTGTTTGGGCTTCCTTCAGCAACTCTGCTTCTCTTTTTATATCTCTGACTTCTTCATTCCATTCAGTTCTGTCTTGTTCTCTTGAAGTATACTCAGGCCTTGTTTGGATTTCTTAAATTGTTCTTTTGAATTCTTCATCTGGTGGTTCTTCCAAGTCATTTCCATGAGTTATTGCTTTGAGAAGAGTGATTTGTGGAGTAGATATGTTGTCTGGTTTTTATGCCTCCTATATTTCTACCCTTGGACTTGTACACCTGTACTTAGTTTGATGGTTGAGTCTTTTTCTTTCTTTCTGCCTTTCTTTCTTTCTTTCCTATTTCTTATGTTTAAAATTCTAATCACCTATTTTCCTCTCAGTGCTAGTAATTTGAGGTTCAGTTGAGGACTAAGTCCTATAGGGCTGAAGTGTCCTTCCCGCTGTAGGACTAGTATTTAGGGCAAAAGGCTCTACCTAGAGTCTTCTTCTGATTGCCAAGTACTGTCCTCTGTCAGAGCCTTCTACCTGGGTCTAAAGTTTTTCTCTCTTGTGGAATTCTATATATACCTGTAGACCTTACCCAGAGTCAGCTCTGGTCTTCACACTGATCTCTAAGCTACTGCTGTTGCTATTAGGAATGTTCCTGCATATCTGTGGGCCTAACAGTGTTGAAGCTGGCTCTCATCCTGGACCTGAAGATTCCTTTGATGCAAGAGGTTCCACACTCCCAAGCAACCATAAGTGTTACCTCTGTTGAGGACCGTCCTGCTCCCTGGGTCTCCAGCAATTGATGAAACTGCTGGGAGATGTGGAACTTCATGAGCATCTGTGGGTCTAACCTGGAGTTGAATTCTGATTGGTATTCTTGAAAGAATGCATGTAGGCACAGAGAACAATGCTTCCGGAAATCAAGCAGAGTAAGGGAAAATCTAAAAGGACACAAAGATGCTTTCAGTGATAGGAATATTCCACATTAGCAGCAGAATCCCATTTGTGCTGCTGTCCTGGGTGAGCTGTGATGTATTTTACACTTTGTGTTGCATAGTGCACTGTGCTGTACCTAGCATGATACCTGGTTGGAATTTGCAGACTGTTACCTTTGGTGGATTCTGAATGAGAGATACACAGGATTGGTCTTTGCTATTTCTTATAACAACTCAAAGGTTCACCAACAGATTAATGAATATAAAGTAGATACAAGTGAATATATATATACATATATATACATGATCATACATACATTATTCAATCTTAAGAATAAATACCATCTGATACATGCTACAACATGCATACACATGGAAGACACTCTGCAAAATAAAATAAGCTACATGCAAGAAGATAAATATGAGATACTTGAGTACTCATCTTTTTAGAGATAAAAGGTAGAAGCATGGAAAGTTATTCGGTGGAGGGTAAAGGGAGGTGTTTCATTACCTATCGCTGTGATAAAATATTCCTGACAAAAGCAACTTAGGGAGGAAAGGGTTTGTTGGCCCACTGTTCCAGGCTAACAGTTCATCCTTACGGGCAAGTCAAAGCGGCAGGAACTTGAAGTAGCAGATCACACTACATCCACAGTCAAGAGCACAGCACAGTGAACTAAGTCATGTATGCCCAACTTACTGTCCTTCCCATTCAGGCAAGGAACCAGCCCATGAAATGGATCCTCTCCCCTCAATCAGCCCAGTTAGGAAAACCCCTCATGGGCCTGCCTGCCAACCAACCTAGTAAATAATTCTTTATTGAGATCCCATTCCCAGGTGGTTCTAGACCATGTCAAATTGACCATGAAAACCACTAATACATACAGAGCTTCACTGGGGGATGATATAAACCATCTAGAATTGACAGCGGTGATCATTGTAAAGCTCTGAGAATAGTGTCAATGTTAATGAGTGGTACTCTTAAAGTGACATTGTATATACTCCACAGAGAATACACATTACTACAATATAAAAATCACACACACACACACACACACACACACACACACACACACACACACACGCCAAAGCCAGCAGAACAGCACCAAAGAGATTTAAAGGTCATGATTCGGAGAAGAGAACAAGATGAGGGAACGGGGAAGTAGATGCAATAGCCTTTCCATTGGCAGACTGACTTGGTAAAGACTTGTTGCATAATTATAGTATAATTATATTTAAGATGTAAAATCCCTACAGAACAAAAGGTCACTGACAGAAATACGTCGCACTTTGCTGGCTCATGGCATAAATACACAGAAGAAAAAGACTGTAAAAAACAAATCACAAAAGTGTAAATGTTTTCATCATTGTCCTGGGCTGTTCGGAGCCAACCATTCATGTGCAGTAAAGACAACGCAAGTGAAGGGGTTTATTGGAGTTCCAGGGAACTGACACTTTCATCATGAGAGGATAAAGAAACAAATAAACCAGAAATTGGGAGAGGTGACAATTCTGTAGTCTCCCAAACTGTGAGTTCTGCAGAGGTCCACACAGACTTCTTTCTAAGTCAGACAAAAAGCCTTGCAAGTAATTCATCATGCAAGCAAAGCACCTCTGTAAGGTGAGGGAAGGCAGGGTGCGTGGAACGGGCAGGATTTCTACAGTACACTGCTCCTTGAGTCTGTGCTTTACCGTGGACTCCAGACTGAGCACAGAGTCCGGCAACCCTAGCTGGCAACGTGCGCAGAGAAGGCAAGAGAAAGCTTGCCCTCCCAGACCACAGACAGACAATAGATAGCAGGCAGAGTTATGCTGCGTCTCTGTTCCACGCTCAGCAGCAGCTCCTGTGCCTGTTGAGTGAGCCAAGAGCTACCAAGAAATTCAGGCAGCACCATGTAAAGGGAATATGGACGCCAACTAAGCTGGCGCCAGATTCCTGAGTCGCAGTACCAAGAGAGCCAATAAAACGTTTACCTTGAACCTTAGATTTACAGACTTATGAGTTAATGGCTTTCTTGGGCCTACAGCGACTTTGTTTCATCGTCCTAATGGAGGTGTGTGCTCATATCTTCCGCTAGGGGGCGCCAACAGCGTTCGCTAATGACATTGCCTACAATCGGTAGCCTCATATGATTACTTAAATAACACTCCAGACTGGGACTGATTGGTTTTTTCAAGACGCTTCAGGGCACCCCTGCCCACAGGGCATGCGGTCAGCTGTGCTCGGGGGCTTCCTATATGTGGCAGAGAGGAACTGTGTGCCATAAAACAAGATGCTGCCATTGACTGAGACTTGGGAGGAGCCTCTGAGGGAGATCATCTGTGGAGTAGCTGGGCCACTCAGCTGCCCAAAGGGCGCAGAGAAGACACAGATGCCAGCTGACAGGGACTCCCTAGCCCTGAAGTAGGGGGGAGACAGACTGAACCACGTTCCTGAAGAGCTGCCTTTTGATGGCCCTGATGGCCGATTCCCGCCCTTTACTCAGAGGTTTTTGCATCTTACTTTATGGGATTCTGTGGTCTGAAATACTCCATAAATCACCATGCGCCTTTCAGAGTCTCTCTATACGCCTCATTCGCACGTCCTGACAGCTCCCGCACCAGGAAGAGGTCTGTTTGGTGGCTGATGAGACCTGGCCAGGCCCTCTGAGCTCCCACAGATAAATCTATCAGTCACCTGACCGGCCCACGCCCGTTTCCCAGCTCGGATCTATGTGCAGAGCTTGGGGCTGGATGATCAAAAGTCTGAAAATGTTTAATAACACCAACACTTTGCAGATTCCGAAGAGGGGCAGTTCCAGATTCCCCGGGCATCCTGGAAAGTAAACAGTGGTGCAGCAACGGTGTTAAAGCCCGTGCACATTTTCTTGGCTCGTGTACAAAGTCTGGTATTAATCTGAGTAGGCCTAAAACAAAGGCTTAATGTGAGGCATTAAGCTATTCTGACCTTAGGGACTGGCATCAGGCTGGAGTAGTAGACAGAGAGCCGTGGGAACGGCCCACATAGACAGCTTTGACTATGAGCTACTGCCCTGCTAGACCACACACTCCTAACCACCAGCCCACCTTACCTTACAAGACAAATGCTTGAGAAGTACCTGAGCCAGGCAGTCTGTCTTTCTTTACGGGTACAGTTTACAAGGTAGGACCACACCCTCTTTTGTCCCTATGTGCTAGATTGAAAGGATGGGCTCAGGGCAAAAACCAAAGACATGTATCAGCAGGAGAATGACTGTTGGGTGTCTTTAGAGCCCTAAAACATGTTAGTTCTCCTAGGACTGGCAGGACTTTTCTCTCCTTCCTAACTGTCCTCCTACCTTGGGCAGACCCTGCTGAGCCCCCACCGGGTTTTACATAAAGCCAGTCCTCTCCACACTTCCTTTCAGCTTGGAAGTCACAGCTGCGAATTCACTCCAAACAAGAGGAAGTGGTACTCCGAAATTCCATCTTTGTTCCCGGTCTGATGACTCATTCCCTAACGACAGGCATTGGACACTGCAGCAGTCCACAGATACACGGAGTAGCCTGCACGTCCCAATATGCAGCTTCCTAATCCAGGTATAAACCGCTTCTCTGTCCCTGTCCAAACACCTGCATCCCTTCCATGACTGTATCTGCACAGAAGGCAGATTGTTCTAGCTGGTTCGCCTCTGCTTTTGACCTTTGTCTGGTAACTGACCTTATCTCTCAGTTATGTCATGATCCCAGGAGCTTACAACATAAGGCCCGAGTCCTCCCTGTGTGGCTAGGCAACCTTGCATAACCTCAACTGCCCCCACTTATTAAATGAGTCTAATAAGAGCACCCACCTCCAAGATTTGTTGTATTTATAAAATTACATAATGCCCTGAACACGGCCATTCCTGACTGTAATAGAAAAAAGGTTATGTGTTCCTGACTCAAGTCAGGCAGGGTGCCATGATGGACTGTCTTTAACGTGTGTCCCTCTCAGGAGCCTGAGCCACTTATTCAGAAATGCCCAGTTGATGGCTTAGTGCTGCTTTATCCTGATAGTTGGTGCATTATTTCCCAACTGGGTTCCAGGGAACACCACTGTGGTGGTTTGAATGAAAATGGTTCCCATAGGCTTATAGAAAGTGACACTATTAGGTGTGGCCTTATGGGGAAAAAATATGTCACTGGGTGTGGACTTTGAGGTTTCAGATGCTCAAGCCAGGCCCAGTGGCTCACCTTCTCCTGCTGCTGCCTGCAGATTCAGTTGTAGAGCTCAGCTCCTCTCCAGCACCGTGTCTGTCTGTGCGCTGCCACGATTCTTTCTAGGATGACAATGGAACAAACCTCTGAACTGTAAGCCAGCACCATTAAATGCTTTCCTTTATAAGAGTCGCCATGGCCGTGGTGTCTCTTCACAACAATGTAAAACCCTAAGACACTCAAGCAATATGATTGGCAGATATGACATTAGAGGACATTGTGCATTGTTGCCTAAGTACTACCAAGGGCATGGTTTTACTCTTTGATAAGAGGAGAAAAGCACCTAATTTTATAGTTGCCCACCAGCCTCACACATCGATTTCCTCCCCAGACACACCATTTGATGAGCTTGCCTCCTCAGCCTTCACCTTCCTTTCTTCTTGCTGTTTGATGTCGAGCATAAAGGACAGGGGAGCCTAGAACACAGTCCTAAACCTCCCATCAGGACAAGGTTAGCCTTCTGTGTGAGGACAGCCATCCAGCAGCACGTTCATCCAGACCATGTTTCTTCATCTGGACCTTGATCAATATTTATTCTCCTCAAAAGGGAAGCTTGGGAAGGTTGAGTGTGGTGTGTCAGTAATCCTACCACTTGTGGCCTAAGGTAGGAGGATCCTGAGTTTTCTGTAGCTGGGGCTGTACAGAAAGACCCAAGAAAAAGAAAGGATAGAAGGAAGAAGGGAAGGAAAGAGGGAGAGGGAGGGGGAGGGAAGGAGGGAGGGAGGGAAGGAGGGAGGGAGGAGAGAGAGAGAGAGAGAGAGGAGAGAGTAAAACTTACAACTGGTATCCAGAATGAAAGTGAGAGGCAAGCACACCGGTTAGACATGTCTTGTCCATCTCCGTCACTAGAGCTAACACCACCGGCTCAGAAATTTAATCTCACCCTGTGCTGCCCCTTTCCTGCTGCAGTGTGACAAATACAGCAGGTCCCTACAGCAGAGTCCTCATAACAGAAGCATGCCAGCATCCCCATGGTGGAATGCTGCCCCACACAGATGCTCGGCAGCCCTCCTGAGTGTGCACGCAGGACTGTCTTCTGTGATGGCTCAGTGCAGTCCGACTTCACTTGGATGACACAGCAGCCACATAAACACTCCGGGCAGAGGACTTTATTCTCATCTGAATGTCAATAGGTGTGATTCGAGTGTAGAAAAACCAAATGACTTCAACCAGGAGTCCTCTGGGTTCCAAAATATGTTCTCATTTGCCTAGACAGAGAAAAAGAACTGTATTCAGGAGCAAGGAGCATTGGGTGAGAAAGCCTAACAGGATTTTACACAATCCTCCCTGTCCTCAAAGCAGAATATAACTCAGGCTTATGTTGGAGAGCTATACCAGACTGCTCAGGACAGGTGAGGCTTACCACTCACTGCTCACCTAGAGCAGAGGGTCTCTCTCTCTCTCTCTCTCTCTCTCTCTCTCTCTCTCTCTCTCTCTCTCTCTCTCTCTCTCTCTTTCTCTCTCTCTCTTCACCCTCAGATCTTCACACTTTCCCGAACTCTATAATGGACTGTATTCATCTTCCCATCCTCTGAAAGTGGCATTGAGCCCAGTGGCCACATGTTTATGAGCACTGAGAGAACCGATGTGCATTTTCCTCCATGGATCATTCCGCGCTCATTCTGCCCTGGAGACTGTGTACAGTTGGCTTTCAAAGCCAGCCCCATTAGGCTCCACCATTCCACAGCCTCGGTGTAATATCTCAAGGAACTCTCCCGAGTAAGGCTTGCTGCGCACTCACTCCTAATTACGCGCACCATCACAGGACATATCTGGAGTGACACGAGATTCTGTGCTGGAAACACTCATCACGTAGCCGAAATTATTATACAAAAATATTGCTCTGACTCTGGTGTCGTTGGAAAGTGGGAGACTTGCAAGATTTAGTGAGAGGGAAGCTATATATATAACTTGTTTGGATGAAGTTAACCTCTGCATGGACTTCCTTGGGGACCCAATGCATTTATCACACACCAAAGCTATTAGTGCCACGGCAGATTGTTGTAACATAACACACGCTTGCTGTCATCAGCCCGCAGTAACGCAAATCCAAGATGTTCACTTGGAATGGCACGGGATGTTTAGCAGTTCCAGCCCAATGCCCACTAAATTCACTGCACACGTCCACATACTCCTAGAACTCACCTCACATCTGTAAATGCACAAAGTAAAATATCTACAAGAAAATTGAAAAGCACCATAAAATATCTGGGGTTTTTTTCCCCCTAAATATCCAGATGTTCGACTTTGCTTAGTGAAAGCCTCTATAACTTTTACTGCTTTCTTGTCCCCATATTTAATCTCTGTTTGGGAGGCTATGGACCCGTGTAGGATGCTTTCCCATCCAAGGCTCAGACATGAAGCTCGAACTTGAAAATGACTTCTAAGTAACCCCACGGCTTCTTTTCTAGGCTCATCGTCAGTCTTGATGGGCCCAGGACACACTGCGGAAAGCGGTCTGGAAGGCTGAAACCAACGAGCATCAGGAACATGAAAATCAGGGTCACTACAGGATCTCAAGGATGTATGCTCTCACCTCTGCTGAGTGTTAGGTGGGAAAGCCTTGCTCTCGAGTAGCAAATGTCAATATCTTACGTGTCCTACAAAGAAAAGGCCATCCATGAGAGTCGAAGGAAGTCACTGCTGGCCAGGCGATCGCAGTAGCCTAGTCTTAATAATATTCTGAAGACGGGGGGCTGCTTCCAAATTCTTTGTCTGTGATGTAACCTCCTATCCAGGAGTCCCCAGGGAAACCCTTTCCAAGTAGATTCTTCTGTCTTACCCAAATGACATTTGAGAGCTACTTTTCTGGGTTATAAATCTCCACTCCATACTAATCTGTCGCCTCACCAACCTTCTCCCATTGCCTTGTGTCCCTTAAACAGTGTGTAGCAACCTTACATGGAGTCACACACCTGAATGGGGTCTCAAAAACTTGACAGTGCTAAAAGATTTTTTGGAATGTGCAGCAACCAAGGCCTAATTCAAAGTCAAACATACAATGAACGTGAGGTGTGTGTTTCTGTGGTAGCGCACACCTTCACGGCAGCCGTAGTTCTGAACAACATCGTGCGTTCTACAGCCACTCCGTAGCTCCTCACACTGCCTGAAACAACTGAGCTTAGATCCAAGACGATTATGCATTCTGGATTAAAGTGGTTTTGTGATACAGGCATGTTTTCTGCTCGTCTAGAAGTATAATGGTTTAATTACAGAAAACCAATATTTTTACTATCTTACCATTCTCCCTCAACTAAGTACCTAGGCAGTGTATTTTCCGATTGTGTTGTACTAGGATGTTTGATTTTAAAACTTGCTATTTCAGTTGCTGACTTGAGTTTCAGCTTAAAAAATAAATCATTAAGTGAGTTTTGGCTTAGAAGGGAGGACAATTTCTAACAATCTTTGAAATGCTCCTAGACATGCTTCTGTTTGATACTATGTGTCCTTTGTACCAATTGAGGAAAGTCTGTTTTGGAAGTGGGACATATATACAATGTAATACCTCTCAGCCATGAGAATGATAGAATTCTGGGGATTTTTTTTCCTTTTCAATTAACGTTATTATAAAAACAAAAGAAAACAACAACAACAACAACAACGACAAAAGCAAACCTTGGGAAGTCAAGAACACCACACTGAAATTAAGCAGACCCAGAGACTACACATCTCAGTGAACTACACGGTTAGGACAGGGATTCTCAAACTGGGGAGCTGCACAGTGCACTCTCACACTCTCACCTCTGAGTGTATTTCTATGCACTTACCTACCACCAGAAGTGAGAAATCTGTGACAGAGTCGGAACTAGAAAAACAACTAGCTGTATAGCCTCTTTCATAACTCAAGTTCATCCTATTTAAATTTTAGTTAAATTTTTACTTTTTGAGACTTTCATGAGTCCTATATTTACGATTTACATCGTCGCCACTCCCTTCCCCTTTCCAACTCCTCCCATAATGCCCCCCTTCCCTCTATTTCTTACTGCGTTAGTGCCTTCCTTGTTCAATACTGTTGTATTCACAGTGTTATCATTTTCACTTCAGTCATCAAATTCGATTTCTGAAACTTCAGTAAATAAAGATTATGCATTTCAGTTCTTTTCCTTTTTCTTCCCGTGCCTTGTGGTTTTTCTTTTTCCATTTGTGTGTTCTTTGCAGAAATCCCTAAACCCGTGTCTCATGGGAAGCACTACTAACACTTACGTTTCTTCGTTTAACTTAGATAACTTCATTCCCAAATAATCTTGCTACGCACAGACTCGCCAGCTGAGACCTTTTCTTCCTTCTGAACTATAAATTAACTGCCAGTCCCTTGATTTAAAAAACATTCCTGCGCCCTGGAATAGAAGTGAAATTCCTCAAGAAAGGGAACTTGAAAATCTGTAGTAGGTACCACAAGCACTAAGAGACTCAATGCTTTTATACTAAACCAAGAATGAACTGGGGGCCGTATGTCTCTGTCATGCTGCTCCACTCAATGCTGCAAGTGCTGGGCCATGGAGTGACACAATCGAGCAGGCACATGTCACCTAACTTATGACAGAAGACTTACATGGAACTGTCTCAAAATCGACTAGCATGAAAATCCCTGACTTACTAACTGGATTCACCAGAGCAATCAGTACAAGAAAAAAAAATCAACTGAATATCTATACATCAATAATGAAAAAAATCCAAAGATAAAATCAAAATGCCAATTCTGACTCTTTTGGTCCAAGAAGGGATAAGAGAGTAAGAAGCAAATTTGATCAAAGACATAGAAGATGCATGTTATTCCATGAACTGTAGGATATGGCTGAAATATAGACCTCGGTAAGCTTGAAACACGCCCTGTGCTCATAGATTAGGGTGCTTGGTGTATAAAGTTGCATCACTCCCCAAATTTGT
The DNA here is from genome assembly GCF_011064425.1 of Rattus rattus. Lineage (NCBI taxonomy): Eukaryota > Metazoa > Chordata > Mammalia > Rodentia > Muridae > Rattus > Rattus rattus. The sequence continues at coordinate 29,568,981 of NC_046159.1, read as the reverse complement.
CTGCATATTGAATGCAATTATTATCAAAATAATAAGTATGTTTCAAAATATTTTAATAAAAATGAACACACTTATCCTAGAGACTTATAATGCCCCAAACAATCCTGAAAAATACAAAAGTTGGAAGTTTCACTTTCCTACTTCTAAACTTATTAAAAATCTGCAGTAATCAAAACAGCATGGAGACACAGATTGAACGCAGTGACCCTTACTGTGTATTGATTGTTGACCAGGGGGCCAAGGCAATTCAATGAGGAAGTCTAATATTTTCTTTTTTATCTTTTTTTTAAATGTATGAGTGTTTTTCTTTCGTGTATGTGTACCATGTGTGATCCTAATCCCAGAAGAGGGCATTGGATCACCTGGAACTGGAGTTACAGATGGTTGTGAGAGCTGTGTGTGTGTGTGTGTGTGTGTGTGTGTGTGTGTGTGTGTGTGTGTGTGTGTGTGTGTGTGTGTGTGCTGGAATAGAACCCAGAACAGCAAATGTTCTTTTCTTTTAACTTTTTATTGGTTCTTTGTGAATTTCATATCATGCACCCCAATCCCACTCATCTCTCCCTCCCCTCGTACCTGCCCTCCACCCTTGCTTCCTGCCCCTGAACAGAGAAAAGGTTGTGGAAGCTGCAGTGTTTCACGGGGTGTCTCTCAGTGTACCTTTTTGTCCACACTTAATGACTGGTTGGTCTGGTAAGAGGCCTCTGGCTTCTGCTACTCTGTCAATATTGGATCCTCACTGGGCCTCCTCTCAGATATCCCATTGCTTCCCTGTGTCATGCAGAGCCTGTAGTTTTAGATCTGTAGGACTGACCCCTTCATGTACTCCAAAAGTTCATTGATGGTGTAGATGTTGGGGTGAGCCAATTCAAAGCCTCCATCTGGACCTGAGAGGTATCTGAGCTGGTCAGCCTGTGGGTCTCTACTCTCATGTCTTCCTGGCTGACTCACCAGTGAAACACAGCCTCCCTGCCCCCCCTAACCAGGGACTGCTAAACCATGCTGCCCAGGCAAGGAACAGGGCCTGCTCTCCTGGGTGTTTAGCAGATGGGGGACACGCCCTCCCACACACATAAAAATGCATAAATGTACATTAGAATCTGCATAGGAAAGAGAATATGTAGCCTTTCTGTTATGGTTTGTATATGCTCAGCCTAGGGAGTGGCACTATTAGAAGGTGTGGCCTTGTTAGAGTAGGTGTGTCACTGGATGTGAGCTTTAAGACCCTCATCCTAGCTGCCTGGAAGCCAGTATTCTGCTAGCAGCCTTCACATGAAGATGTAGAACTCTCAGCTCCACCAGCACCATGCCTGCCTGGACGCTGCCATGCTCCTGCCTTGATGATAATGGACTGAACCTCTGAACCTCTAAGCCAGCCCCAGTTAAATGTTGTCCTTTATAAGAGTTGCCTTGGTCATGGTGTCTGTTCACAGCAGCAAAACCTTAAGACACTTTCTCTTTCTAACGTTAGGTGCTGGTTCCACCTATTTTCCCAGAAATTAATTTTTTTTCTTTTCTTTTCTTTTATGGCTGAATAAAATTCTGCTGTGTGTGGTTCCACGTGTTCTTTCTCATCTCATCTACTGACAAACATCTAAGCTGATTTCATTTCCTTGCTGTGTGGACAGAGCAACAGTAGACACGAATGAAGAAGGATCTCTACAGTAGGAGACATGTTTTTAGCTTTTTGGGAAGCCTCCACCCCATTTTCCAGTGGCTGTCGTCCTGGTTTACAGTCCCAAGAACAGGGCACAGGCTCCTCTTTGCACACATTCTCCCCAACATTTGCTGTTACTTGTGTTCCTAGTAATAGACATACTATGTTCATATCTTATATCTGAAGAAAGAGCTCACATCCAAGATAAATAAGGAATATTGAAACTCCACACGAAACTAAGCAGTACAATGAAGAGTAGGCAGAGGATTAGAATAGGCCTCTCTTCAATGCAGAAAGTAGTGGATTAATACGTTAAAAGGATCTAAGCATCGGTATCGTTAGAAAAATTGCAAGTCAAACCAGAATGAGATACTGTTTCCCACAGTGAGGCTGGCTGTAATAGTAACAGGTATAGACAGTGGAAAGTTCTGGGAAGGGCATGAAGAAACTGGAATCCTCATTCATCATTGAGGGAAGATGTAAACAGTGCGTTCACATGGGGGGAAATTGGCAGTTTCTCAAAATACTAAACATAGATATAGAGTTACTTATGAGCCAGAAACCCAACTCCAAGCTAAAGTATAGACCCAAGAGAACTAAAACTATATGTTTATACAAAAACTTTTACACAAATGTACCTAGGATACTATTCATAAAATAGCCCTAAGTGGAAACAACTCAATGTCCGTCAAGCAAGAAATAGATAAACAAAGAACATTATGCCTACACAAGAAATATTATTCAGACATAAGAGATGAAATACAATATCAATATGTGATAGACAGAGTGACCACTGGAATGAAAGAAAAGGAAGGTTGGAATGAGCTAAAATAGGGGAAAGGCTACATAGTCCATGACATCATTTGTGTGAAGTGTCCAGAAGATATAAATACATAGTGACGAACAGTATCTTGGTGAATATGAGTTGGAGGCCTACAGGAAAGCGGATCAACAGGCAAAGATATGGGGTTCCTTTGAGTGGTGGTGACCATATTCTTGTGTTAAATGTGGTGATAAGTGAACTGCCCTATAGCCTTTGAGTTGTGTAACTCAAGAGGTTGAATGTACATTATGGAAGTTATGGATGCATATAGGGCTCCTAACTATGGGAGCCGTGACTCTCTTGCCTGCTCTTGAAACTCTTTTCTTCCTATTGGGCTGCCTTGTCCAGCCTTGATATGAGGGCTTATGCCTCATCTTATTGTATCTGGTTTTGTCCTGTTTCGCTGTCATCTCTTGGAGGCCTGTTCTTTTCTGAAGAGGAAACAGAGGAGTAGTAGATCTGAGGGAGTAGGAGGTGAGGGGGAGCTTGGAGGAGTGGAGAAGGGGGAGCTGTGATCAGGTTGTATTGTGTGAGAAAAGAATCTATTTTCGATAAAAAATATAAAATTTAAATTTAAAAAAGAATATTTAAATGACAATATTTGTAAATAATCATGGCGTACACCGTGACATTTTGATGCCTAAATTGTGGAATGATTAAGTTAATTAGAGTAGAGGCTGGAGAGATGGCTCAGCGGTTAAGAGCACTGACTGCTCTTCCAGAGATCCTGAGTTCAATTCCCAGCAACCACGCGGTGGCTCACAACCATCTATAATGGGATCTGATGCCCTCTTCTGGTGTGTCTGAAGACAGCTACAGTGTACTCACATACATAAAATAAATAATAAAAAAAAAGTTAGAGTAGCCTACATCTTAGATACTTCATTTTACTTGTTTTTAAGTAGTGTACCAACATTGCAAGGAAGCAGTGAGCTGGGTTCTCACCACGGTCCTGCTTGGTCAATGACCTTTATTTTAAATGACAGTTTCATACACATTTGTGGAGTGCAGGATGACAATTCAGTAGCTTATAAATAGACAATAAAGAAGCATTCTAAGGGAACAGCATGTCACTTGCTCCTGGTTTCTGTTGCTCTGACGAGAACAGTCAGTAGACATTCTTCCATGGGTAAGGTTACGTCTCACTTAAGGTGAGTTTGTCCTACAGCCTCTGGCATTCTTTTCCCTCTTCATTACTGAAGATCCATCTCTGCTGAGCCCATATAAGAGCTTTTCAAAGTTTCTGCAATGATCTAGCTGTCTAGGACTTCCCTTGAAATCCCAGGCAAGCTCCTGTTTTATTCTCAAGATAAAACCAAAGTCTGTCATCCATTTTCTTTATGAGGTGTATTCAACTCACAGTTCCGCAGGCCCGACATCCAGGGGCTGCAGCCAGTGAGGGCCTTCAAGCCCACAGAGAGCACTGAAGCAGCGTGAGAGGCCATAAGGCAAGACAGAGTGAGTTTGTTAGCTTCCGTCTCTCCTCCTCTTCTTTCAAAGCCACCAGTGTCATGATGGGATAGGAAGCACCATTATGACCTCATCTAAGCCCAGTGATCTCCCAAAGGCCCCGCCTTTAAATACCATCGAGTTATGAATCTGTGGATTGTTTCCAAAGCATGAATGCTGGGGAACATATTCAGAGCATGCTAGAACTTTAGGCAGCTGGGGTGCTAGGAGTAGCCTTTCTTCCCTCCCTGTCATGCTAGCTAAGCTGAACCAATCTTTGAGGCAACTCTAATAGCCACTACACTCTCGAAGTACAGCATTTCCGAGGAAGCTCCAACTTGGAACAAAAGGCTCGCTGTTTTCTGGGGCCTTTTCCTCAGAGACTTTGGGAGCCACCTGTGTGTTAGCAGCGGATGCTCTGTTTTTGTCTTAGGACAGCGTTCCTTCTGTCTCACTGGTTCTCTGGGTGAGCCCTTTCCATCTCGCGTGTAAGTCACATTTATCTGGAGACAATGGACTAGAGTTCTCTCGCCCAGAACTCTCAACAGGGTAATTGTTCCAGTTTCTTCTATCAACAGCAGAGACCCCGACCAGGTGGCCCAAGAAATCGCTCTAAGCCACTTTCCTCTGTCATTGCTGGCTTGCAACTTCTCACTTCAACAATCTGCTCCTGACCGCTCTCACTAGTCCTTTCCTCTCTCTGTAGCAGCCCAGCCTCCCAAGTTTCAACTTCCCAGAATCCATTGGAGACACCCTGACTCGCACTCCTGCAGGGCCCTGTGGTTTACCCACTCAGAACAGATCTGACTGGATTTGGATTCCTTGGTGCATCCAGATCCCTCCCTAGAACACTGACTCCAGGAAATGGCCCGTCTCCTCTGTCTCTATTCCCTGGGTACCCAAAACAAATACATGGTGAATAGCTGCATGTATGTATCAGCGATTTGAAGCTGTGAAGACATTCAAGGAGAAAGGGACTGATAGCTAATAAAACAATGAGCTATGCTGAAAGGGCTTCAACACCGATCAGATGTGCTCTCCTGAGGAATCTCTCCATGCACGTGTGGAGGGAAAAGCCTTGAGAGTATCACCAAATACTTGGCAGCAAACTCAGCGGCCATTCTTCCCTCTGCTGAGGAACTGGCTGGCTCTGCTGTAACTAAGGAGGGAGTGACAGGCAGCTCCATCTGTCTGCACTCCAAATCCTGGTTGGCTGAGGACCCTCCAAGAGTTGACTTTAGTTTTCTTGACAGTACAAATGTATTTCTTCTACTTATTGGCAAGACCAATAATTTCTTTGCCATATTCTTTCTTAATAGTGCCTAGAAAAATACAATAACCTTGCTCAGTGTTTGAATTTACAGTGATGTCACCGGAAAAATAAGAGTTTTAAAACACACGCACCTACTTTAAAAGCATCTTTCTCCAAGATCTGCAGTTGTACATAGATTCTCCCACAGGTTGCTTCCAAGGTTTGATTGCCCCCAAGGCCTGGAAGTAATACATGTATTTATCTCTGTGCTTGGTGGAATAGTACCTCCCCAACTGCCAAATTCCACATCTAGCCTATGAAATAAAAAGATAGCGGGTCTCCCTGCTTTGAAGGCAGATAATGAATATTAAAGAGCAAAATCAGGATAAAAGGCCTGGCTGTTGACAGGGCCCCACTGCACTACTAATTTCTCTTTTTAGCTAAAAAAGACCAGTGCACTATTGTGAAACATATATTTGGTCTTTGTGCAGAATTCCTGAGATACAATTCCTAAGTTCCTAAAGCCTGTACATTGTATGTTCTATATTACTATGTTAGCAAATGGACAGAAGGCTGAGGCATTTCAAGATGGTATTTGGTCCCCAGAAAGACCAAGGCAGATTGGTCCCACCTCCAGGGAAGGGGCGGGGCAATGACTTAACCAATCATGACTATAAAGGAGGCCTTTATGAAACCCAAGGCAGGGTAGTAGCAGCTTGTCAATAATGGAGCTCCTGGAGGCCAGCAGAATGGTAAGATCTCCAAAGAGATCCATAGCAACAGAAGCTCTTCAAGGTCTCACCACTAACATACTTTATCTACGAGTTAAGTATCTCTTGTGTGGCAGTTTCTAGACAAATTCGATATTGGGGGAGGCTCATGAAACTCAGGATAGAAGCAAACTTCCTATGTCAGGGAAAGCTGAAGCATCGAGGATTCGCAAGGCCCCTCCCTGAGGTTCCAGAAGCAATAAACAACTGGTGGGCAGGGAAGACTTTGAGCAACTGAGCTGCCTTGGGTTGGGACATTCTTTGACCTGTAGAACTGCTGCAAGTCATGCAGGGAGTTCCAGGGTTCCAGCTCCCATTAGCGGCTAAGGTGGCTTTCAATGGCTGGTCTGCCTCTGAGTTGTTCATGCTCCTGTAAGTAACCCAAACAAACTCATTGGCCAACCAAGTTGAACTTTGGTACTTTGTGGGTGCTTGATTCTGTTATCCATTCTCTATGTCACACAATTTGCTTGGCATCCTAACAGAGACAGAGCAGAGACGAGGGTAAGATTTGGGGGAAAGGGGTTGGGGATTTAGCTCAGTGGTAGAGCACTTGCCTAGCAAGCGCAAGGCCCTGGGTTCAGTCCCCAGCTCCGAAAAAAAGAAAAGAAAAAAAAAGGAGTGAAGCATTCGCATTTTGGGCTGGAGAGATGGCTCAGTGGTTAAGAGCACTGACTCCTCTTCCACAGGTCCTGAGTTCAAACCCCAGCAACCACATGGTGGCTCACAACCATCTGTAAAGAGATCCGATGCCCTCTTCTGGTGTGTCTGAAGATAGCTAATAAAAAATCTTAAAAAAAAAAATGGGGGAAAACTTACATGCTCTTGGCTCTGAATAGTAAACCAGGCAACCAGGGCTGAAGAGCCTGAGGGTAGACATCTGTGGAGACAATTCTGACACAACCATCCTTCCCTGTGTGGTGTGAGTCCCAGTGGGCAGTGCAATGTGTAACCAGAATGGAATCATCTGAGGGAGTGTGTGTTGGGGCAAGCTCTGCGTGTCAGTCTTCTGTGTGATATGAAGGGTCATGCCTGAGTGGGACCAGCTACAGCAGTAGAGAGAATCCTTGAGAATGGATGCATGTTTACAGCAGATATTTCAGTCCTTGCCGGACTGGGAAGCTTCTGTGGCGTTGCATTGTTCCTACTTGTGGTAAGGGATGCACCTGAGGCAGATGGCTGCTCTGAGAGACCATGTTTGTGTAAAGGAGTTACGGCAGGGATGGGACATGTGACTGTCATCCTCCACAGAAGCCTGTGATTTGGCAGATGAGGTAAATGAAGGGGAGGCTGAGATGTGGGCACTGGCTTCTCATTTCTACAGCTTGGGAGAAGCGAAAGAACAGGGCAGTGCGAGTTAGACCTGTTCATAAAAGCTCTTCTTGAAATGGAAAAGTTTGGAACCCAGGGAGAAATTGAAGAGTGAGGAAGAAAAGAACAGGGTCATTGTGGTGCATGTTGTCACCTCTCAGGCCTGACCTTTAATTGAGAGGAAGAGGAAGCTCACGATTTAACATGCAGATAGAGCTTAATTTAAAAATTATGAGGGCCGAGGTATACTCTGTACCTAAACTGCTTGAACTGGGAAAGACTTTTAAATGAGCAATGAAGAAGCAGGGTGTCTTCTAGGTTGTGACATTATGAGCCACAGGAGAGGAGAATACTGAATAGTGCGGGAGCAGAAAAACACGAGTCTGTCTATCCCTTCTTAAGACAAAGACAAAATAACCTGATACAGCAAGGGTCTCAGGCCATAGTAAACTGTATCCTATGAGCCACTGAATATACTTGGTTATCAATGGCTGAGGTCTCCATAAATAGCAAGGAGTGGAAGACAAGAGAGGAAGGACAGTTCTGCTCAGAAAACTGGGCATGCAAAGAGATTCCAAGTTTACTGGACTTGATAGGACTACATTCCCTAGAAAGTTAAGGGAAAGTTAATCAAGGGCCTTGAGACGTGAGCTAGGAGGCTCAAGGGCAGGTCTGACTGGCTTTGACTGGCGTATGAATAATCTGAGAAGTGAGGCGATCCTCAGGAGGTGGAAAAAGAGCAAAGCAGAGCAAGGGGACTGTGCAGGTCACCCATAGGCAGATGTGGAGAGCTTGGTGTTGAACTGGAGTTCTGAAGGAAGATATCGACAGAGAACCAATGCTGGGCTAGGAAGCTTCCAGAAGACTTGAAAGCCTGAGCAACAGTCCACAGGAGGCATAAAAAAAACTCAAAAAACCAAAACAACAACAACGAAAAACCCACAGTGAGTGAAAAAGCCTGAGCTTCCAGGGCTGGGAAGTCATGCTCCCAGAGCAGGCTGTGCACATTTTTCTCCAGCAGGAAAATATGCTGATGTTGGAACTCCTTCACCAGCCCAGATGTGGCTGAGGGGGAGAAAATGGGAGTGGCCACAGCTGTAGTACCGCTCCTCACATCCTGCCATACCAAAGACCATCAGAACAATCAACTGCAGCTGAAGGAGAAACAATGGCTTGACTTTAGCCCAGAGCCCTCAGAACGGAGAACACTGGCCAGCTCAGGACCCTGCTCCTCTTGGCTTCAGGCAAATCAGAGCAGTGAGAGCCAAACCCTCCTATCCCTTAAGAGGTAGGGAAATGAGGAGGCCCAGTGCAGTATCATGGTGTGAAGAAAATGAAACAGCTCACCGGAATGTCTGAGGATTAGAACGCGTGCTTAACACGGCAAAGCAAAACAAAAGCTTGTGTCTAGGGAGGTTCTAGGTGTCCGTGAGAAGGCCACTGCTATTGGGTACAATACATTCTAGGTGTCCGTGAGAAGGCCACTGCTACTGGGTACAATACATTCTAGGTGTCCGTGAGAAGGCCACTGCTACTGGGTACAATACATTCTAGGTGTCCGTGAGAAGGCCACTGCTAAACTGTGCCTCAAACTGCCTTCTAAGCACTTGTGCTTATGACTAGAGATTACTGTTGTTGTCGACAGTGATGGGTCATGGAAGGAGATGTCTGTCTTGTAATGGAGGGTGTGCCACAGAGATTTCCAATCATTGATGAAGCTTCTGGCAACATATGATTGTTCCCGGGCATAGGATGCCCGTAGATGGCTTAGGGAGCATGAAAGAGAGGGTGGAATGACTCTACGAGCCAGAGGAAGGGAGACTTCCATAGCAATGTACTCAGTTGAAATACCCCATCCAGGAGGAGGCTCATGAGATTCAAGAAGTAAATGAACTTTACAAGTGCGAGAGTGACAAGGCCCCTTCCCAAAATCATAGAAGAGTAAACAGTGGCCAAATGGGGAGACTTTGGCCCACTGACCTGCATGGGAAGGACTCTCTGACTCATCAAGATGGCTTTAAGTTATGCTCCAGGCTCTCAGATTTCACGAGTTGTAGCCCATAACAGGTTTTCAGGGTACAGCCACTGTTGAGTCATCTGCCATAAGTAACCCCTCACTCCTTCTCCTCTAAGTGACCACAGAAAGCTCATGGGCTGACCAAGCCAGACCTCGATAGTATTCTTACTTTGGCCTCTTAGTAGTTTCCTACGTGGGATGAGTTGTCATTTCTTCACTTCTCTCCAGGAATAATGTCATACAAACAATATGTCATAAATCACCCTTCCAAATTAATTAGTAAGCGTGTTACCCTGAATACTGTGAGTCAATGCTATGTCGTGGGAATCTTGCCAGCAGGTCATAAGCAAGGTAGAAAAATATCCCGAGGACTGTGATTGACCTCTGAGGTGGGAATGGGACCGGGGGAGTCTGGGGCACAAAGCTCTCAGCCTGAGACTCTGAGAGTGGCAGCCTGGGTGGGATTAGAGGGTACCCAGGTACTGTCTGTGGCAGAAGCAACTGCCTCTCCCTACAAACTGGGGGTCACACCCACCTTCCATGGGGGAGTGAAGGAGAAGCTCTGTCTGGCCTTGTCCTCTTTCTTGAGAAACCACAGCTCTGTTTGCATTCCAGCTGGAGAGCAGGCAGGTGACCCGGATTTGGCCAATTTCTTGAATTCAGTATGTTGAAACTGGAAAGAGGTGCATACATTTAGAGCTGAGAAAATCCCCAAGGCAGCCAAAGAAAGACGCAGCAATCACATCCAGAAAGTCGTTCCTGTGGTTGCTTATCTGGGCTGTTTTCCCGTTGCCCAATCTCACCTGGTTCCAGTCAGTTCTGCAGTCTTGCCTACCCATGAACTCTGGGTATGGCCCTATGAGTCCAGGACATTCCTCTGCTGCTTAAATTATCCAGGACCTGGATCTGGCTTTGGCAACTAAACTTCTGCCCTGAGCCCTCTCTTGGAGTGGAAAATCCATAGCAACCTGGCAGGTCCTGTCAGCCTCACCTCTGAGCTCACTTCTGGACCGGACTCAGAATCAGAACCAACAAAGAGCTATTGACTAGATTAAGTCCGAATGTAAAGCATATGTGTGTGTGTGTCTGTGTGTGTGTGTGTGTGTGTCTGTGTATGTATGTGTGTGTGCTTGTGTGTGTGAGTGTATGTCTATGTGTCTCTGCGTGTATATGTGTATATGTACGTGTGTGTGTGTGTCTGTGTGTCTCTGTGTGTATGTGTGTGTGTGTGCTTGCATGTATGAGTGTATGTCTATGTGTCTCTCGTGTATATGTGTGTATGTACGTGTGTGTGTGTCTGTGTGTATGTGTGTGTGTATGCTTGCATGTATGAGTGTATGTCTATGTGTCTCTGCGTGTATATGTGTGTGTATGTTTGTGTGTGTATGTCTATGTGTCTCTGCATGTATATGTGTGTGTGTGTGTATCTGAGTGTCTCTACCTGTATATGTGTGTATGTGTGTCTGCATATTTGTATGTGTGTGTGCATGTATGTGTGTATATATGTGTTTGTATGTGGTTATGTAGGTAGGTACACATATGTATATGTGTGTGTAAGTATGCATTTACATTTGGGATGTTGTGCCTTCAAGTCAGAGGATTTGGAAGGCCTATCCTAGTTTCAGGAACTCTGCTTGTCACGGAGACGCCCTTGAGTCTATTTGTTCAGTCTCTGGCATGAAGCAGAGGTTCCAGTCACTTGTCTTTCTCCTGGGTAATGCTGAACAGCTGCTCTGAAGTGAGCCCCAGATGAAGCCCTTATAACTCTCCTCCAAATGAAATGTAATAAAGATGACTTTCCCTTTCATAAACAAGGCCAAGAAGCTTGCCAAGGGATCTTGTCTTCTCCCTGCTTGGGCAACTCGCTGGCATCCCAGACAAGGCGAGGAGAGGGCAAATGCTCCTTAGGGACACCACCCCCATCCAGGCAGCTGCCGTTGCACTCCCCCCAAACTGCTGTGAGGTCAGTAGCTGCTGGGCAGGGCATGCTTTGCACCTCTGCAGAACCAGGCTGATCCTGCCTTTCCAATTACTCCTCCCGACTGCACTGTGGAGGGTGGAGACCCAGTGGCTGGGAGTCTGCAGTCTAAGGAACGAGACAGATGCAAGGGCACATTTTTCAGACAGATGACAGCATGAACACATGTAGAACAGTCTAGAGGTGCAAGGAGGAGTTGGGGTGATGTTAAGAAGGGAAAGTGCCTTGCATGAGGTCTGTAGGGAAGAAGGCACGTGGTCTTCTTTTCTTGGGGGACCTAGAGGATTACAGTTGAACCTCTTCATAGAAAACTTCAATATGGAAGCCATGATTTTCCATTAGCTGGATGTGAACCCTTGCATCTTTATTAGGCCTGATTGAATGAAATACCTAATAATCTTAGAGACAATCATGCTCCTACCACTCAGACATATGCAAGGGGAAGAAAATGGGTTTGTGTGTTTATCAGTATTGCCATTATATTCTTACAGAGTCTGTATCTTCATATATAGATAAGGATTCTTATGAATATCAACACTGTTGTGTGCACAGCACATTTGGAACTAGTCTTTCTCCTTCGAATACAACCCTTCTCCAAATCATTGCCTGATTCTTCCAGGTCACATTTAGCAGTTGGGTACTACTTCGTCACATTCCTGTAAAGAATGTGCGTTCATCACCTTTGGACCATGTGCCCTTTAGCCCAGTGCACCTAAGGTGCTTGGTAAATGTTGAATACGTGAATGGTTAGAGCTGTGTGGTCAGATCAATGACCATACATAATTCCCTTCATGCCTACCGAGACCTTGACAACATTATGCTAAGTCACGAAAATCAACCACAAATGTTGATCATGCTGTGGTCTATTGTTCTATCTATATGAACCATTCCAAACAGACAAATCTACAGAATCAAAATGTGACCACATAGAAATGGGGCCAGGTCTCCGGGGAGAGTGATTGCTAATGGGGTTCTTTTCAAGGGAGTGATGTAAGTGCCTTGAGATGGATGATGGTGATGATGTCACATGCTGTGAATATTTCAGAGAGCATTGTGTCATAGGCTTGAAATAGGTAAATAGGCTTGGTGTATGAATTACATATCGACAAAGTTGTTATCTACAAAGAAGAGAGGAAGAGAGGATGGACTAAAAGCGTTGGAACAGGGAGCCAGGGTTGGCTTGGCCACTTCTCCCAGAGCAACTTGTAATTGTCCCTGGGAGCCACAGGGTTCTTCATCAGCACTTCTGAGCAAGAGCTGCCCTAAATCACTGAGAGGAATGTGTCTTTAAACAAGCAGCTCACCTGCCTCAGGTATGCTCTGTCTCCACACAGATTAGCAGATGACTCCTGCTTTATTGATCCTTAGGTACCTTCTGGGTATTGATTCACTTAGAACTCTGCTGCTAGAGTCAGGAAGCCCCACTTCCTAGCCCAAGAATCTCAACAACCCCAATCTCCCCACTATAAATGTCACCGGTGATAAATTGGAGGTTGGTCTCCAATAGGAAATGGTGGAACCCTATATCAGGAAAGGAAGAAAGCAAGACCAGGCAAAGCTCTCAGACTGCTCTCAGCTAGGTGCCTTAGGCTGGAGAGAAGGGGGAGGGGGCAAAATAAAGGATGGGGTTAGGGATGCCTTTTCTAAAGCCCCCATCCCATCCTTGTGGTCTGTATCTACCACAGGATGGAAACACCAGAGAGAAGCAAGTGACCTCACAGTGATGAGTTAGAGATGCAGAGAAAAGATACTTGCTTTTTCCTTTGTGGAATGTCTGTCCCACTGAACCAACACAGGACCCTCAGGGGCCCATGGGTATGGCCTGGCTACCAGAACTCTCAGAACTCAAGAAGGAAGCCTGAAGACTTTGAGGTCTTCCCACAACAGCTAGTACTCATCAGGTAAACTAGGGCACAGAGCAGAGATGTTATTTAAAGAAATCCATTAGAAAAGGAATGTACCACTACCACAGAGGGTCAGAAACACATGGTAATGGTTTTTAGTCTAATAGAAGTGGCATCAAACTGCTGGCTTTCTCTGATGCCATCCCATGAGCTGGGGTGGAAAAATATCCTCTTTAGGGAGTATTTTGGGTATCCCTCACTCAGGATCCTCTGGGATACCTCAGGGGAGGCCAAGCCCATTTCTGGTACTCCACTCCCTGGAAGGAAGCCAATCAAGTCTGAATACTGTGCCACTTCCTTCAGCCCTGACTTCCAAAGAATCGCACAATCAAACTCTGGGTATTTTAAGAATAACTCTGACTGGCAGTTTTCAAAGTCCCTCAGGCATGGATTCGCAGAACGGTAAGATGGGAGAAAGAGGTAAAGAGATAATGAAAAAAAAACTACGGCTAGAGCTGCCTGGACTCAAGTCACATGTGGAAGGGGTCCATTCAGCAGCTTCTCAGGAGGATCAGCCTCCTCTCTCCCCAGTGCTGAAGCCACTGCCTACGCCACCCAGGAGGCATTGAGCACCCCCAGATCTCCCCCCAGTTAACTGATCTCCCCATTTCTTTTGGGAGCTCAGCAACTTTGCAAAAGGTCAGAGTGCTACTCAGGAGCAGTGTACTCAATGGTCTGGAAGTGTCCACTAAAGCCTTTGGTCTCCCAAAACCAGTGGACCACTGTCACCTATGCTGGGGACCAGTAGTGCAGGAAGAAAACTAGTTCCAACTATAGCACGCCCCAGAACTCTTGGGACACCTCTCTCTGCCAAGAAGAGAGCCTTGCCATTTCTGGAAAACACGTGCTTCTTTGAATTTGACACTTTTAATAGACATATATACACAGCAATATTTCCCCACTTAGCAGGTGTGGCAATGGATGAGCAGCTGACCCTTGGCCTCTAAGCTGGGGACCCAGAGGGTGGTGGGGAGACCTACCAGAGAGCCTCCCACTGATGCAGTGTTATCTCCAGACTCCAAAAGCTGTGTCCAGCTTTGAAAGATGTTCTGATTTGAAAAACAAAAACAAAACAAGAAACCTGGAGAGTGCCCTTGAGAACCACACCTCCCCTTTTCTTAACATGGGGAAAGGGTGGTTTCTTCTGAATCTCCATGGAAACCAGCAGTGGAAAAAAATGCACCAATGGCCAAGTGTGGTCCTCAAATCCAGACATGTATCTTAAGCTTCATATTACACTCCTATGACAGTTTCCCTCCAAAGCTTCCACAGTTTCCTACACAGATACTGCCTTTGCCCTGGAAAGAACACAGAGGACCCCCAAACTCATCTTCCTGGGAGCACTAAGTAGGGGCTACCACCTCATCATCCTCTTGCTCGCTAAGCTACTCTGAGGACCAACCACAGACAATATTTTTTCCAAGTTAAATGAAAATAGATTAATTGATCAGATTAATTGATTCTCTCCATCCTTGGCTTCATTATAAGAAGTAAATGAAAAGTCCACATTGCTCCAAAGCCATGTAGATTCTGTTACCCCCTGACCCAGTCAGCAGCATGCATTTCTGGGCAAACATTATTACTGGGTTTGTGGGATATTCAGCCTTAGTCCCTGAGTCCTGACTTTGGGAGCTGATATTGTCACAGCACAGGCTCACCAAGCCAGGTAAAGTCATGTGGAGCCAAGCAGGGTGAAACGTACATTCATCTGGAAAGAATAACTTCCTGACTTTTCTGGCTAAGCCTCAGTTAGCCTGGAAATGGTAGCCTTTCTCTGAATCCCTGCAACTTCTGGACATGTCTGGGTAAAGCCTGGAAGTGCTATGCATCCTACATATCCTGTGGCGTGCGGTCACATACCAGATGGGTGCTGGGAAAAGTCCAGAAGCACACAGGGTTTTATACATGCCTCTTCCACCCTCCTGACCCACTCTCTTCCTCGAGCCTTGGACAGCATATGGCTCCCAGTCAGTACTGATATTACTAGTCCTTTCTAATAAATTAATACAGAATAAGAAAGTGCATGTTCCATGGCTGATCTGGATTGTCAAATGAATCAAGAGGGCAGGGGGCAGGGAGCATGAGACGGCTCAATGAGTGGGCACTTGCCTCCAACCCTGAGAACCTGGATTTTTAATTTTTTAATTAATTAAATTATGTATTTACATCCCAAATACTGCTCCCTCACATAGTTTCTCCCCTTTCCCCCTTCACTTTTCCTCTGAGAAGGTAGAGCCCCCTGGGTTTCTGGCACATCAAGTTTCTGCAGGGTTAGGCACATCTTTTCCCACTGAGGCCAGACAAGGCAGCCCCTGTTGGGGAACAGACTCCACAGTCAGGCAACAACTTAGGGACAGCCTCCTCTAGCGGTGAATTGTTACTCTGCATTGAGCTCCAGGCAGGTCGTACAAGCTCTGCACCCGCCCAAGAGCTCTGGATTCACAAATGAAAGACACACGCATGCAGCATTATTTTTAAGAGGCTTTACTAGCTCAATGGTTGGGCACTTCCAAACCTCCCAGTAGCTAGCGCATACTCCCCTCCAGTATTCCTGGGTTGATGCTTTCTAAATCTGTATTTTATCTTTACTGCCCTGTTTCCCTCTGGGCAGCTCTCCCATGGGGCCACTTTCCCTTTGCACCTACATTGCTGGGTGATCTCTCTTCTGCAGCTCTTAAATCTGATCTGTCTCCTTCTGCTTCATGGCCATTCTGTTCCTTCTATCCTCAGAGTTACTTGTTTGGGAATCCTAAAAGTCCTGCCTCTTTCACCATGCCTAGCCACTGGATGTTGATTTTTTTACTGATTAACCAAAAGCCAATTGAGGACAGGGACCCTCAATGTCTGGACATGCAGGGTCCTGTGTGATTTGGAGAACCGAATTAAGACAAAACATTAGAATCAATCCCCAACAGCCTCAGATCCAGTTCTTGGGAGACCCACATGGAGATTGAGCTCCATGTCTGCTACACATGTGTTAGGGTCCTCAGTCCAGCTTGTGTATGTTCTTTGGTTGGTGACTCAGATTCTGAGAGCTCCCAGGGGTCCAGGTTAATTGATTTTGTTGGTCTTCCCGTTGAACTCCTATTCCCTTCAGAGCCTTTAATCCTTTCCCCGACTCTACTCAACCTCCACCCAATGTTTAGCTGTGGTTATCTGCACCTTTCTGAGTCAGCTACTGAGTTGAGTCTCTCAAAGAACAGTTATGCTAGGCTCCTGTCTGCGAGCATAACAATATCATTAATAGTGTCAGGGATTGGTGCTTACCCATGGAATGGGTTTCAAGTGGGGCCGGTTATTGGTTGGCCATTCCTTCAGTCTCTGCTGCAACTTTGTTCCTGTATTTTTTTCAACAGGACAAATTTTGGGTGGAAAGTTTTGTGGGTAGAATGATAGAGGTCTTTATTCCTCTGCTGGTGGTCTTGCCTGGCTGTAGGAAGTGGCCTCTTCAGGAGTACCTGAATTTTTAATCCACAGGGTCATATAAAAGCTCTTAAACATAAACCATTTAAAGTAGAGATATTTAGAGGGAGCCCTGCTCTAGCTCCTGTGGATATATAGAAGTCCTGGAAATCTTGGCTGCTCCTCCATCAGAAAGAAGACTATTCACTGTGGCCCTCGGTGTCCCCTCTTCTAGACCTTAGAACATTAATAGGACAAAACACTTGAGAGATAAAGTAAGGAGGAAGAGATCTTGGTTCAGGGTTTCAGAGGGGTCTCACCTCATTGTGGCATTGAGAAGGCACTGGAGAGTCCCTAGTAGCAGAATTATGTGATAGATCCTCCTCTATGCTGGTGGAACAGGAGGCAGAGGGCTGGACCAGGAACAGGGACAGGGGTTACATGGAAGGACAGACCATGTCTCCTAAAGACTCCATAGCCTACTAAATAGCATCGGTAGCTGGGGACCAGATGTTCAGATCACGATCCTGCTGGTGATATTCCAGATTCAGCATTAAAACTGGTTTACACCACACTTCACATGCAGCTGGGAGCTTCTGGCCTGGGCTGCAGAGGCCTGAAGTGCTACGCAGATCTCTAGCTGACAACCATCAGACGCTCTCTGCCTGGATTAATGCCAGCAGCAGTGACCAAGATAAAGCTTCTCTCAGAAGCCTTCTGAGGTCATGGATTCATTCTGCAAACAGTTACCAAGCAATCATTTAACGTTTGCAAAGTGAGTCACGACAACCAAGAAGCAAACAGAATAAAGTCTCTAGCATGGTAGCAACAGAAAGACAGAGAGACTCGGAAAACCCATGGTGTGCCAGAGGGTGGCAGGTGTGTTAAGGAAATCACACCTCTCAATGGGATCATTCACCTACTTGAATCACATGAGCTGGGAAGCCATCTCCAACAAGGCCAAATTTAGACAAGATTTGACTGGAGACTTACCACTGATAAGGAGCAAACACTTCACGGATATACCAGCAGTCCAGTTTGGTACAGGATAGCAAACAAGAGTCAGCAGTGGTAGCAGAGAGAGCCGGGACTCAGCCTTGGCTAGAGTCAGCAGGAGGGAGCAGGAAGAACACCAGGAGAAGTCCTCAGCTGCGCTTCTCTCAGGGAAGCGAAGATCACAGAAGACCCAGGACCTACAAGCATGGCACAGCTAGCTCTATAAGCAAGCCTAGCTCAACTACCATTACTGTCCATCCGGTCCTGTTTATACTCCCTCCAAACACCTCACGTCCTCCACGGGTCTTGCCCCATGTGCTGACCTCACTTGGCCAATCAGCCTGAGTCCTCGAAAGCAGCAAGAAACTACAGCCTACCACCAGAGGGTTTTTTTGGTGTTTTTTCCTATGGAGTCCCAACAAGTGCCGCTCAACTACAAAATGTGAGGTGGACCAATACATGCATGTTTTTAGCAAAGAATTCTCCTTCATCTTATGTCCTTTCACATGCTTGTTTTAGCAGAACTTCCTTTCTCCTGTGTCTGCTTCAGCTAAACATTCCCTCATGAGTCTGCCTTAGTCTTTTACCTGTGTCCATTTCAGGGAATACTTCTTCATGTGTTTGCCTCAGCAAAACATCATCCAATGCAACTGACTTTCCAAAGAACCCTTAAGTTTCCACTTCACTGAGGAGTCATACCTAACTCATGTATACAGACACACATTCATGCATGTGCGCGTATGTGTGCAGTGCACGAGCGTGCGTGCACACGCGCACACACACACACACACACAAGGGGGAGGGAGGGAGAGTCACTTGAGCATGCACACACATGGGGGGCTGATAAGGGGGAGAAAGAGCATTACCACAGAAACCATGCAAGGTGAGTTTGCATCACATCTAAGAAGCCTAAGTATTTATAAGCAAACCTGACTCTACCTCCCTGGAGAGGTGTTACATCACTTTCTATTTTATTAGACAGCAACCAAGCCTGACCTTCACTCTACTGAGGCTATGAACATTTACTTAAAGGTCAATCTGGGGGTGGGGGATCAGCTGTTCATGCCATTCACACGGAATATGAAAAACACAGAGAATTATCTCCAACAGAAATAAGAACTCAAACTGCGATTGCGTGGAGGTTCAGAAACGCCCCCATTCTCAATGAGAGCCATGAACAATGGAAGCCTGGAGCCAGGCTGTGCCACCGAGAGATGAGCTTGGCCTTCCTGCCTCTGCTATCACCTCAGAAATAACGAAATGTGTCTCCTAAAAAACACAGGCCAATAAGCTCAGGAATGAATATCCCTCCTGCGGGGCACTTTTGGGGGACGTTACTGGCCCCCGTTTCACAGGACAGGGAGCTGCTCCATCCATCACTGATAGCAGCCCCTGGCTCCAGGCAGCCACACAACCAGCCTCGGGAGCCACATCTCCAGGCAGGTACCAGTAATTCCGTGTTTAGATTCAAATCAACATTTAAAGCAGCCTCCTGGGAGTTTCCATAACCTGTGAGAGCAGGCAGGCTGCTAGCTGTAAATCCTATGAGCTGACCACCCTTGTGCTGACGACAGTTTTAAGGGGAGCATCAGTTTGCCCCCTGCTTATGTAGGAATATTAACGATTTGCTAGTCCATTGGTTTCGGGTTAGATAACATTTACTAGGAAGGGAACCACTGGACACTCAGTTTGAAAATATGAGTTAGTTACGAATGAGACCTAAAAGCAGAAAGATTTCCAGAGAGAAGCCAAGGAGAGTGACCACCACATCCTTAGGAAGCCTGAGTGGGATCGATTGCTGACATCGGAAAGTATCAGGGTTAGACGTACAAACCCAGCCCATCAATTCCCTTTCCCTGGGCTTTGTGTCCACCCTATCTGTCACTGTCCTTTCTTTCTTTATGCTCTGTTCTACAGATGTCCACAAATACCTTCTAAGTGTCCACACATGACAGTACCTTGCAAATAATATGGCATAGAATTAATTGTCATACTATCTTGCAGTCCCACATCCAGACACATCACAAAAAAATCAAGGACTCGAACAAATACTGACATGACAATGTTCCCTAAAGTTCTATTCATACCAACAGAAATGTGTAAACAACTAAACATCCATCCACGGGAGATAAACTGTGCATTATACACAAGAGACTGGGGCCTGAGGGTAGAACTCAGTACTGTTGCTAGCACCTGGGTTCCCTCCTTGCCACCACTATAAAAATATTAATAGTAAACAGGAATATTACTCAGCCTTAAAAAAGGAAGAAATAACAGCATATACTGTAGCATGGATTGAGTTTGAAAACAAGACTTCACATATATAGTACCAAGAGTAGTATAGGACTGTAGAGGTTGGGGAGGGAGAATAGTTATTACTCAGCTGATATTGGGAATTAAGAAATATTACTGGAGATGGAGATTGGTGATGGTAATAAAAAATGGGAATAACCTGAACACTCTTGAAATAGACACTTAAAGGCATGAAGTAGTAAACGTTATGTGCATCTTACCACCATAAGAAGAGACGAGGTGAGTGCACGGTGAGTCATAGGTAGAAAATAGATGGCATTTTTGCTTTTTAGCCAGATGTTCAGGTGTCACATTGACATAGCTACAGTGCAGTGATGGAGAATTGGGGGATTGAAGCCAGGACTCAGAGTCTCAAGTGACTGCCATAATTACAGCATTTCATTTCCTGCTTATAAAGCAAGCCGAGTTCAGGACTAAAATCAATATTCGAGTGAGCTGTGATTAATTGCTTCTCTCGTATTTAAATGGCCCTCTGCTCTACCTTGGTTATTGTTCTGCACAAATAATTAGGATGGCTTCCACTGCCAAGGTCATTCGTGTGCACGCTCTGGTGAAGGGGAGAGCGAGGGGCCATTTCTGTTCAGTGTCTAGGAGACTTCAGGGCTTGCAGTACTCTGAGTCCCGGCACCTAATGAGCATCCTCCTCCTCCCTATCCATCCACACACCCTTGTTCTCCTGAGTCTGTGATATGCATAGTATTTCCGCTGCCTTATTGGTGAATCCCAGTGAGGCTTAAGTGTTCTTCCAGAGCCCACAGCTGGTATCTCTCTTGCGCTGCTGGCCACTCACCTTGTGGTTTTCTGCCATCTACTTGGTGACAGGCAGCAGAACCTGTGACTGTCCCCAGATCTGAGTTGTTCACTTCTGTATTTTTTTTTTAATTCCCGTAGCAACCACGCGTTCTTCACTTCTTATGCTCCAGACACAGTGACAGTCTCTGTGAAGGGCTTTCCACCATGTTGGTGTTGGTTCTAGAATATCAGCATTCCTGACCAGGAGATTCGGGTAAGAAGCTATAGTTTTGTTGCCTCTGCAGAGGCGAGGAAGAGTGTGAAGGGCCTCAGTGAGGTGATCTGGCCACTGTGGCCACAAGGTAAGGATGGGGAGAGGAGAAAAGGCAGCAAATGAAGAGCTCTCATCTAGTCACACTGACAGCACCCAGAACTCTTTAGGCCTGTGGTGCATGCATGCTACTGGGTCAGGGATACAGAGGTCTTGGGTTTCCTCCTCAGGAAAACAACAGCCAGGGAGACGAGGAGCAGAAACAAATGTTTTGAAAGGTCACTGTGAAATTTCCCCAGGGACTGGGTTGAGGGATTGGGGCCAGGGGGCATGGAGGGGGAAGAGACTGCATTCATCTCCATGGCTGCCTTAACTGATCACCACTGCAGAGCAGCTAAAAGCAACATCATTTATTCTTTGGCAGTTTTAGGTGGAGAGAGGCCAGTGTCAGGGTCATGTTCTCTTGGAAGGTTCTGGAGGAAAATCTGTCCCCAGCTTTTCTCTGAGCTTCTGGTGTTACCCTCAGTGTTGCTCCTTCAGTACCTCCCCCGCCTTGCAACTTGCTCACACCTGCAAAAGCTAAATTTCTAAATGAGGTCACACTCACAAGGGTTGGGAGTTGGAGGAGTCTTTTCAAAAGACATAAGCAATGTAAAACAGAGACAAGTTGGATCCGGTTGGCTGAGAAACGATGAGAACGTAGCCAATACCCCAGAGGAGGAGCAAAGCAGTGACCCCAAAGAGGCAGCCTGCCTGAGAGGGCTGGAGGTGACACTGGGCAGAGGTAGAGAATAGGGAGAGAGCTCCGTCTTTCAAGCCTGAAGAAAAATGTGTCAGTGGAAATGATCCTAATTTCCCCCACAAAGTTGTAATTCTTGTCTACAATGCAGAATGCCAATTTTTCCCATGACAGTAAGATTATGCGTGTCTGGCCTCCAGCTCTCTCTCTCTCCATCTCATCACCCACACCCTTGCTTTTCCTGGCAAGGTACACATACGCATAGACTAGGGAGTTAATCATTCCATTGCCCACACAACCATAGTGAATACATCAGGATCTGTGCATTTCTACAGAACAGGCCTTGGCCATGGCTGAGTCTACCTGAGGAAGAAACCATGGTGGTCATGTGCAGTGTTAGAGCAAGGGTGGCCCTGCCCATGGCGAGTCTTTACCTAGCTACTCCTTGTCCCTCGTTCCCTTACATTTCTTCTTGGGCACAAGGATGGAGAACCTGCCTCTCCACTTCCATAGTGTGCTGAATATAATTTGCACGTAGCCATGACACATCACATTTAACATGCATCTTCTATTCCACACCACAGAGTGAGTCAGAAAGCAAGGTCCATGGTTCACTCAGATCCAAGATCCTACTGGACCTCATTTAGAATACAGGTGCACAAGAAATATTTGCTGCTAAGGGGCCGTACATACCTATGATCTCAGCATTCAGAAGGCTGAGACAAGAGGAATGTGAGTTCCAAGCCCCCGGGCTACACAATGAGAATCTGGCTCCAAAAAAAAAAAAATCAGTTGAACAAATGCATTTTAAGTAGAATCACTAAGTCTGAGTAGGAGTGAACTGAACAGGCTCTGAAGCCAGCAGACCTGGTGTGCATGGGGATGTGATGCGAGCATCTATGTTGACCTCTGTAAGATTCACCCGAAATTGGGGAACCTCACTGTAGGACTGCTGTGATGTTTTCACAAAGTCATGTTCAAACAGGATGTAGCACACTGTGGCTTCTGAATAAGGTCAAATATGCTAGTCATCCCCAAGAATCCATAGTTTCCTTCCAATAAACTATCGTTTATAAGAAGAGACTGAAGGAAGCGAGTCTATATAGTCCTAGTCTTCCCCGTGTTGTCTTTCTCCATGGTCACCATACAGTCATAGTGTAATGGAGTGTGAGCAGATTCATTTCAGCTTTATGAGCTGAGTGTTGAGTGACCATGAGACACTGCATCAAGGGACACTTCCATGGCGAACTCAGAACCAAAGGCATTCCAATAGAATATGTGCTGTGCAGTTTGCAGGCTTGTTCGGCAGCCCACCTTTGCTCTCACAGTTGAGCCTCTATCTTACAATCTGTATAAATCAGGACAACTGCATCGCCTCCCCTAAACCCTCTGTCTCATGTGGATTGCTGTAATCGCAAATAATCCCCATGGACAAATCAACCCAGTGAGTGGAAGCACAGTGCTGCCTAACGCCTACCTTGGTGGTTTTCCGTCATCACTGAGAAGGTGGCAGAGCGGAACACAGGGGCTGGAACACTGCAGTGACAAGTGTGTCCTCTCACACAGCCTCAGCCTCCTTCTTCTGACAGCACAGGAGATCCCAAAGCCTAGGAGAGATATTGTGGACTAAAACTGTCCCCATAGATTCTCCTTCTAGAGCCCTGGGCCCTGACAGAAGGCTCTGCTCCAAGCTGGAACCAAACTACACAGCACTCAGGAGTCAGTCACTCAACAGTCAGAGGAGGAACTCCTGTATGGCACAAGAGGGAATGAGAAAGAAGCATCCGGACTATCGTAACCAACAATTTTTAGTTTGGGGGAGAAGGTATCTTCAGAAGCATTTGTATGGCCCTGTAAATCAGCACATGTTGTCCAGTCAAAGGTCCATATTTTAATTCACATAAACATTGCTCTCTGCCCAGAGAGATCATGTAGCCATGGTGCCATGGTGCCATGGACTAGAGGCTAAAAGATACAGCTTCCAGTGTGGCTCAGGCACTGTGGTTAAGTGACTTTGGTTATCCCCTTTCCCATGCCGGGAACCATCTGTCTTCCCTATAAAGAGTAGGCTGAAGAACTTGACATCTTGGGCTGGGTTCCTTCCAAAAAGCATTTGGTAACACTTGGCTTTCAAATTCCCAAGCCCTCCTTCATCTCCATTCTCATTTTTAAAGAAGTGTGGGAACTAGACTTTGGGTAAAGCTCACTTCTGAGTGAGTGCTCTGTGTCTTCCCCTAGACTGACGGCTGTACCACAAAAGCTCCCTGCAAACATAGTGGAAATACTTAACCTCAGGACCCTCCTTTGGGATGGGACCCAGGAACATCTGTAAATTTCACAAGCTCTGTAGGTGATTTTCTTGTGATTACACCATAATTAGCCTAAGCAGCCTGAAAATATAACTTCATAAAACAGCTGCTGAAAACCGAATGGGATTCTGCTCTTGAAAGGCGTATCTTCAAGCCAAGGTCACTGCTGGGGAACTGAAGCCAGGACTCCAAGTGCATGAGCACCAGCCTTCTCTGGCGGAGCCTGTCAGTGCTTTTAAACCTCAGAGGCTGAGCTGGCTATCTGGGCTCTGGCATCTCCAGAGTATGCCTGGTAACCTAAGGTCTTACACCAACACTCAATATGGGACATGTTGGTCTGACTTCTTCTCTACTCTACAGTCCAGTCCTTCTTTTGAACTGTAGTGTTCACGTTGAAGTATCTTACAGGAGCTACAGCCACTGTCGTCCTACCGTGTCCACAGGCAGATGACCAACAGGTACCTGGGATCTGGCTATACTGTGACTGGGGGCTGGAACAACACCAACTGCTTGCTGTAGAAAAACTGTTGCTCATGGCCACCCAGAAAGAGAGTACTGTGGAGGACAGTTCCGTGGGGTTCCCAGGAGGACAGAGGCAGATGCTCAAGCTTCATTGGCCTCCTTCAGTGACCCCCAAGATCTAGCAGAGGCCAATGTGCAGCCAGCCCTTGTTATAGATGTTAGATACAGTATGTCCCTGAGGGTTCCGGTGTGGGGGATTTGATCTTCATTGTAACAATGTTAGTTAATTAATAGTAGGGATTTTTAAGAAGTGGAAGCTACTGCAGAATGATTATGTCGTTGGGGGCATGGCTTCGGAGGGAGTGCGTAATTGTTGCGGACCCCAGTGAGTTTCCTAAGAGTGAGTTGTTAGACACCGGGGAGTCTGGGTCTGTCTGCACCCTGGCTTCTGTCTCACTGGCTCATCATCCCTAGCTTGATGCCATCTGCATGGTTTTTACCAGATGCTTCCAACATGATCTCTCTCTCTCTCTCTCTCTCTCTCTCTCTCTCTCTCTCTCTCTCTCTCTCTCTCTCTCCTCTCTTCTACCTTCCCTTCCCTCTTTCCTTCCCTCCCTCCTTCCCCCTTTCCCTCTTCCCTTCCCCCCTTCTCTCATAGGGATAGGGATGGGGGTGTCCAGCAGAGGCCAGCAGGTCCCTGCTCTCTCCCTTTGAGACGATGATCCAGAAGGAGGGTGGTGCCCAAGAAATCTCAGTGATTGGTCCTCACGCCCCTGTCTTCCATAGTTTTGGTGTTACCCAGAAGAGCGTGCTTCTGTGTTCAGCCTTCCCTTGGGTGCTAGGCTCCAAAACTGGTTCCACAGGCGTGTGCAACCCCCTCCGTCATGCGCTAAACCATCTCTCCAGCCACCAACACCAACCTCTTTTCTTAATGAATTCCACATCGCCGGCTATTTTATCACACTAACGGAAAATAGTCTAATCCACTCATTAAGTTTTCTGACGGCTATGCTTGAGGCTGGGGAGCTGACAATTAGCTCTCGGTGCACAGGACACAGTAGGATGGACACGGTCAGCCTCGTCTGTTCCCCACACTCCCCATGTTCATAAACTTCTTCTCACCTTCCCAATCCTCCACTGAACACTGCCTGTATCTGACATCTTTCCTTTGCCTCATAAAGATAACTTCAGTTGCCCTCAACGAGAGACAGTGCATATGCTTCCATTTAGAAACATAATCATCATGCTTGCCAGGCTGGTTACTGGTAGGTAAGTTTCTCGTTTAGCGATCTCCCCTTTAAACAATGATGGTAGAGTGTGATGTTGAATCCATCCCTAAAGCAGCCCTTAAGTCCACAGCTTTCACTTTTTTGGTTTTGCTTGATTTGATTTTTTTATTATTTCGTTTTTGTGCCTGAGTGTTTTTCTACATGTGTGTGTTCTACATGTATGTGTTGTACCATGTGCTTGCTTGGTACCTGCACAGGCTTCAGAAGAAAAGTGTGAGATCCCCAGGAACAGGGTTTGTAGGTAACTGTGAGCTGCCACGTGGGTGCTGGGAATCGAACTCAGGTTTCTGAAAGAGCAACAAATACTTTGACCCCTGAGCCATCTAAGCCCGTGTTTTTGAACATTTCTATGCGATTCCTTCTAAGGAAGCAATGATTCTACTGCTGCTCTCCCGGTCTCTCTCATCTGGGAATTTTTGCATACACGCGTTCTCCAACCTCCAATGTATTACGGTTCCTTTCTTTTCCCCTGTACAACCTTGTCAGAATTAAATCTCTAATTTTAAAATGGCTTTAGGTTACGTGAAAATCCTCAAGACAGAACCAAGTCAGACCAACCCCAGCATGAGAGTGGAGAGGGCATGAAGTTTCACCTCTAGCGGAAAGGCTTCTGGCAATTGTTAGCTGCTGGGAAAGGAAGTCAGTTGTCTCTGGGTGCCCTGATGCGTCTGCCACACACACAGCCAAGAAGATCTGGGAAGCATACACTGGCTTTGGTGGGGGAAAGGACACAACACTGTGTGAGAATGCTCGAAGGTAGATCCGGAATGAGCTGGAAGAGGGAAGGTGAATGGGATCAAAATACATCAGTCAAACTTCTCAAAGAACTCAGACAAAATGATTTTTAATGGGATAAGGGGCTTGTACAGGGGAAACCGGGAAAGGGGATAACATTTGAAGGGTAATAAAACATCCAATTAAAAAAATTTTTAATTAAAAAATTCTAAGAGCAATTGAACTGTAACATGTATAATGCTGGTGCTGGTGAAGTGGAGAAGGTATTGGTTACCTGGTAAAAAAGGTACTTAGATGTGTAGTGACTCTTGGGGCGTGGCCAGGTACCAAATAGTACATCCTGTTTCCAGATCCCCTCCACCCCGGAGGCATCCTCAGAAGTCTTTGCTCACGTACCTCCCACACACTATGGGTAAACACTGGCAAATGTTGCTCATTTCGCTGTATTAAGGCATATGCTTCTAGCATACCTACCGACTGTACTGTGCTTGCTGGCTCGGACGGCTCAGGCTGCTAAGAAGTGACTCTTTTGTCCTCGTTCTTTCTCTGTACAATTTGGAGGTAGTCACTGCACAATCCCCACGCAGAAGATCCACAGAGTCTTGATGTGTCTCCCTCAGAGGGCAGGGGTGAACTGCATGAGGACTTTGTCTGTTCCCTGTCACTTTCATTATGAATTCAATAGTGTTGATACCTGCTTGATCTTGAGGGAATTGTTTTAAGCTTCTGGGTGTTCAGCAAATCCAATTTATTTTGTTATTCTGGTTTTACAGATTTGTCATGGCAGGGAAGGGGGTCTGTCCCTGAGCTGCTAGGCCTGGACACACCCACCACTGTGGGAGAGAGGCTCCAGCCCTTGCTTTTGTGAATTCTGTCTAGCTCCAGAACCAATGGCCTCTAAGGAACCCTGGTTCCTTTCACTGGAGAATATCACAAGATTCAGAATAATCCCCCTGGATCTGATCAAAAGTCTCCCTTAAACTAGCTTTCACGGTGCTAGAAGGTTCTGGGTGAGCAGCTGCCAAGGGAGGAGCTAGCTGTGGTGACTATGAGCCACCAGAGTGAGCAGCAGAGCAGGACATGCCTGAAATGACAATAGTGGTGGGTTTTTCTCTTGGCGGCGATCCACAAGGTTCTGATTAAACAAAAAGCCCACCTAGTGAGAGGATCTCGTAGCTGGCACTGATAGAACGTCCTTGGCTGGACAGGTCCTGGATATCAGAGAGAACATACTGCTGCCCTTTTCTAAACCACCACAATTTCTAACTGCATTCTAAACGCTTATCCTTATACACAGCAAAGTAGGCAGCCCCCTTATAGCTTATCTGCAGCAGATGGAAACCATCACAGAAGGCTACGACTGGCCAAGACGCAGAGAGAGAGGAACTGACCATGGTGCACAGCTCCACTCCATGAATCCATGATGCAGCATCTGCCTACACCTACGGCTTAGGGAACACTGTGGAAGAGAACTTGGTTGAAGACATGAATGTTCTCTGTCTGTAAGAGCCAGCTTTCGGTGTTTTTCCAAATTGCCTCCTGCTTTTCAATACCACACATTTCCTTTGGTTTTTATTTTCCTTCGTGTATTAGGTATGGCCACTCATACCTTCTCCTAAGGTAGAAACTTAGGTCATTGGGTTTACATATTTAAATGGTTTTTTCAAATATATTTATCTAACGCTATAAAATTTTCCTTTCAAAACCACATTATCTACATGAAGACAACTTTTCGAAAAGCCTTTACACAATTTTTAGAAATATTTTAGTTGGACTTTTATAGAATATTTTCAGATGTTTGAAACTTATTTCACCTATGGATCATCTACAGATATGCTGTGTGATTTTTTAAATGTTTGAAGACCTTTCACCTATTTTTTGGCATTGGTTTCTAGTTTAATTATAGAAAATCATTTTCGTGTTTATGCTTTTAAACTATACTCTAGAATATGACTGTAAAACTATCGTCCTTTGCTGTCATTTGCTTTGTCAAGAATCCATAGTTAGGCTCCTCTGGGTATCTCTTGATGAATATTAGCATAGCGTGCCTTTTCTCACCCCTTCACTTTTTGCTGATAAGAGGTTTTATATTTACTGTTTCCTGTACATAACTGCAGTTGATACTTTTATTTTTCTTCTGAGTATACTGAGACTCCAGCTGAGGGCCTAGACTACTCGAGGCAAGCACTCTGTCTCTGGACAGTGCCCTTAACTCTGGGTTTATTGGGACAGGGCCTCCCTCTGTGGCTGAGGATGACCTTGAACACATTATTCAAGGCTACCTCCTTTTTGGAATTCTAATGATACAGACATGCACCACCGAGCCTGTCCCTCCTCCTCCTCCCCTCCCTCCTCCTTCTCCTCCTCCTCTTCCTCCTCCTCCTCTTCTTCCTCCTCCCCCTCTGACTCTGTCTGCCTCCTCCCTTGTTAAAACATGTTGATAGTCTCTAATTGGTGTGCTTAGACCACTCATGTTTAAAGTTGTTTTAACATATCTCCTTTATAACTTTTTTCTTTGTGGTTGCCCTTGACTTTTGGCCTTCTCCATTTTTAATCACATGCTTTATAAGATTCCATTTTGAATCTGCTCTTTACAAATCACAGATACATATTGCCTTCATACCTGCATGCTTATTTATATTCAGGATAATGGCTAGTTCCCAGCTCCCGAGTCTCTCCCCTTCCCCAAACCCTGATGAGGGTGGACCATGTGCTCAGTGCTGTGAGTAGTGTGACGCCTGGATGCCTTCAGAGCCTCCAAATCCTCCCGGTGGGTCTGGGAGTCGATCATAACCTTCTTTCAAAGAAACACTTGAAGCTTAGAAGAGTTCAATTCCCTCCACGGCCACATAACTAAGACAACCCCTGACTGCCAGAACTACAGCACCCCAAGCTGAGGGAGCCCCCACAGGGCTCATGCAGAGCTCACACAGTGTGTTCAGCCCTAAAGATGAACATGACCCGTGCCTGCTGCATGCAGGTAGGTCCATGGAGGAACCAGACACTGGAGTTTACCGAAAGACCCACATATCCTGACAAGGAGTATGACAACTGAAGCAGAGCTGTTTAAAATATATTTTTTTTCTATTTTGCTAAATGCAAATTAACAAAGAAGTCTATCCTATTTCCTGTGTCTTTGCTGTTCACTGTGACCATCTGTTAGTTCTTACTTTCTGGGTCGATGGTTGCCAGGCACCATGGTGGGTGAATTCTCAGGATACAGCACACCGAGGCTCTGTGAGCCAGCATCTTACTCAGGACCACAAACTGCTTAGGAAAAAACTCAAGCTACAACCTACAAAACTCTATCCCTCTGGCTCCCCTCATGTCTCATGCCTGAAATAGTTGTTTCCACGTCCCTTCCTATAATGGTTGAATAGAAAACACCAAGCCAATGTTTCTGAATAAGACTTCTAAGCTGCTTATAGCTAAGTCACCTGGACAAGGTCCCAAGGTCACAGCAGCTAGTGTCCAGATCCACATAATGACCCACGTTTAGGCCTCCTGGGTCCTATTTGATAGCTAACGAGATCCAGGACCCTGGAAAATTCCTTTTTGGAATCATCAGTTGGTTGGGTGCAGTTGGTCCAAACAGCAGCCAGGAGCAATTTATCAGACCACCCATGAGGCTGGACCTGCCAAGAAGATCTGTTGGAGGCCACACCTGCCACCTCAGACTAGCCTTCCTTCACAGTGGTAGCTGAGAGACAGAAAGGAGTCAGTGCAGCTCCATGGGGCAGGGCCCCTGCTGGGGAGGGGCACATTGGGTTGCGTGCTATGGAATTATGATGAATACTTGTACAGTAGCTCTAGGGTGGGCTTATCTGGTTGGGTGCTCAGAATGACTGTCTCCAGTGGTTCTTCCTGAAACTCGGGCAGGGTAAACACTAATGGAGAGGGAAGACATTAAGAGGCAGCTTTGTACCACAGAGGTGAAGATAAGTCAAGAGACAGATCCAGGTCTAGACAAGGAGGCGCTAGGAAGTGAGTTAACTGAACTTCAGGGTTTAGCAAGTTGGCAAGGAAGGGACTGAGTCTTTGCTTAGATGAGTGGCTGAATTAGTGCTTAAGATGCGTGAGTTCTTCACTGAGAAAGGAAAGATGCTGGAGAGCAAGAGTCTTGAGGCCCAAGATGCTGATGGCAGAGTAGACTTTCTAACTACCCTGCACCAGAAGTCATAAGAGTAGGCTAGGGAGTCTCAGCAGCTTCCACTCAGGGTCTTTGCTCCTTCTCTGTCCATAAGGGAAATGGCATGCGTGAGGTCTCATTTCTCTCTTGAGAGCTGCTAAGGTCTAACAAGAGTAAGCTAAGAGTGTGTTCTCTTCTAGAAAGTGGAGGCTGCCTTTGTTCTGCCTTAGCAAGGACTCGCTGGCTCAAGAGGAAAGGGAGCCTTCCAGCAAGAATCCCAGAGGCCAGGAATTCTTAGGCAATTGCTCAGAGCTGTAAGAGGCCAGGAGGGATCCACTGTGGGTGTGGGGTTGCTGTGAACAGCAAAGGAGGCAAGTAGCTCCGCTCTGGAAGACAGCACTGTCAAGAGAAACATGATTGCAGGAAGAGGAAAACCCTGGAGTCTTATGTGTGGTGCTAGAAGGCAAGATGGTATGGAGTATAGAGAGCCTAGTCACCCCTTTGTCTCACTAAAGCTAGTACTAGAGCAGAGAAGAGCTGCATGGCTGCTGAGAAGGTAGACTCTGGACAGAGCTGCAAGGACTGGTGCTGTCCCATCTCTTGGGAGCAAAGGTGAGAAACTGCATCCCTTAGCCATGGGGATCCTTCTCCTGGACCTTCCCACAGTCTGAGAGGGAAGCATCCCCAGTGGGAAGAAGCCAGTTCAGTTCTCTTGTCTCCTTGGGCTGATTCCCCATCAGTGAAGCAGAAGCAGCTATGAAGCCCTTCCCCCAGGACTGCTTCAGAGACGATAGAAGAGATCCCTGGTGTCACAGAGCAAAGGAACTTGGGTCCTGCACAAAGACAGGTTGGGGCACATCTTAGTGGATGAGTCCCACAAAGATTGAGAGAACACTGTTCAGAAGAACTATGGTGTATCCTTCCAGAAAAACACTGGCCACAGGGTGCAGGCACTGTGCCCGGAGTCTGCCAGACATCCTGAACAGGATACTTAGAGGTCAGAGCTGTGAGAAAATCATCCCTGGGTCTATGATGATGTCTGGCAAGGTTGAAGAATATGCTCTTGCCTCAAAATGTATCTCTGTTGATGAGTAGACCCAGAGCAGAGAAGCAGAGAACAAAAGTAGAGAAATTTGAAGTATTCAGGATACCACTCATAAAAAGATCTGTGTGGAGGGGGTAGGGCATATGAGACAAGGTACTCCACATGGTTAAAGAGAAAACTAGCTGGCAGAGAGCAAGGAACAGAAGGCAGAGCCCTGATCGAGTCAGTTGAATAGAAGGCAGCCTCTGGGCTAATAGAACTCATACTGGAGTTATGTGCACACCTGTGTAAGCACTGGGAGGTGGGCTACCAAGTGAAGATACCCAGACACACTGGAGATCCAGTTTGGGGCCCTGACACCATGCTGCCCTTTATGGAGAAGAGCATCATTTTTATGAAGCCTTAGGCATGCTGGGGTTTGCTCTGAAAGTCTGGGTCAATTATAAGAAAACCCAGGTACACCCTAAGGGAAATCTGGCAAGATCCAGAAGAGAGCAGCTCAAGTCCTGCCTCAGGAATGTGCCTGACAGATAGGCAGGGTGATGTGCCAAGATTTAAGCTAATAGCAATATAGGAAATGGAGGGCAAAACCTTCTATATATTACCAGAGATACACACACACACAGAGACATGCTCCAAGGATGTTTGCCTAAGCCTGAATCATATAGGTGGCTCTCCATTGCTCTGCTCTGACCCTTAGGGCTCCACAGGCCACACCTAGACAGACCTCTCCACTTATCCACAGGAAATTCATTCCAAAGATGCCCAGATGTACAGACAGGATCTAAGCTGATAGCTGCTAGGTTTTTCCTGATAAAGATCTATGGGAAAACTTAACTTGCAAGTTACAAATAGAAAGATCAGTAATAACCGAATAGGATATTGTGATAATAACACTATAAAAGTTATTAAAATCACATAAAGAATTGATTTCTGGAATTTCTCTTTAATATTTTAAACTTCAATCTGCCATAGGTGACTTAACAAACAAAGGGACACTACCATATTCTCACATGTACTATGGCACAGTCTGTGAGAAACATCTCTCCTCACCCAGGCCAGGCAACCTGCTTCCTAACACTTGTGCACAACCCTTCAGCCTGGGGCCCCTTCCAGAGTCCCTTCTCTGGCCTGAGTTTCTGCAAAGGGTACGGCCAAGTACAGAAGCTCATGGCTGTGGCACCAGGACCACAGCAAGGCACAGAGGAAGTGGGTGTCTTGAGTCCTGTCAACATTTACAATGTGCTGTGTATACTTAACAAGGCCCTCTCTTATTTCATACTCCGTAACGAGCCAACCATGGCTGCAGACATTACAACCATCTTCTGCTCACAGAAAGGTTGCCAACTCCAGAGATTGATGGGACTTGCCAGAGTTGCAAACCTAGAAGGTGGCAGTGCTATACTTCAGGCAGGGAATAATGGTAGCCTGTGCCCTAGTGCGAGTCATATAGAATAGACAGGAAAGTGAACATTATGACATCTACCCCAGGAATAAGGTGTCTCAGGGAACACTGCAGTTCCCAAACTGCCTTTCAGGGAAGGGTCCCAAAGGCAAGAAGGCCTACAGAGCCTTGGCCTAGACAAAACTTTCCAGAAGACCTGGTTTTCTCAGAGTCTGACTTTCCACTCCACCAGCGGGCATCACCAGATAAATACCCTGGTAGTCAGCTGTTGGTGGACCCAGAACATCAAGGCAGTGCATAACCAGGGGAAACAAATGATGCCTGTTTATAGTCCCACCTCCAGCCCAGACCACTGCAAGACGCCCAATCAGCCTCCCTATTGTCATGATGTCATGAACACTACAATGACCTGGACATCCCAAATCCACCACACAGTACATACTTATGGTGCACAGGAAAGAGCCCACTCTCAACCTCCCTACAATCTCAGGGCTGAGCTGGTAGCACAGTGACCTTCTCCACAGGTCTGATATTAGCTCAATGTCCTCTCCCCTCCTCCCCTGCTAAGCTGAGCTGCCCTAGTCTGATTTCTTCAGCCCTCTAGTAGATGTCAGCTTTCTCCACACTGGACTCAGCTTCCCTGTGGGGACACAGGTCTCTGTCTTTCCCATTGTGACAACTTACAGAGCATCTGCTAGATCTCTCTGGAGAGCCCCCCCCCCTGTTCTTGGTTAAGGGAGATAAGATACAGAACGAGAAGTAACACCAGATCCTGGGTTCACACTTGTTTCTCTTTCCATAGCTCATCTTGCCCTGCCTCAGGCCAGGAGAATGTCTTTCTCTGCAGGTGCTAAGTGTGCTACACCTGCCTGATGCACCACACACCACAGGACCATGCCAACCTTCACCCTCAAGTGCCACTCTGAGTCCCCAGAACTTCTGTTCCTCATGCCAGCTCCACCTGAGGAACCTGTGAGATTGGGAGGTCCAGTCTGGAGATGGCGACTGCCAGAGGAAGCTGATGAATGAGAGTCTTCATCTTCACACAAGACATTCGAATGGGGCCAAATGCAAGGCTGGGTGTTGCGAGGACCCAAATGAGCTGAATACTGGTGAAGGCTGCTTTCACTTCCTGTTTGTCAGGCATTGTGGGACTTCCTAGGCATGACAAGGGTCAGGTGGGAAATGACCATACACTAGTCACAGGGGGAAAGTGCCTGTCACCTAATGTCTGAGTGTCCAACCAGGGTCCCACACCTGGTAAGGGATGAGCCATGGCTTAGCATCACATATCCTAAAAAGCAGACTCACCTTCATGACTGACTTTCCTAAGAGACCCAGTGACCCACTCTCTTCCATTCCATTAGTCTTGCCTTGTACAGTTTCTCGGCCTATGGTCACGGTGCAGATAGTTCCATAGTGTCTCTTGAGTGTCATTTGCCAATTATGAGAGAAGACCATGGGCCTGAGGCCTGAAACTATTCTCTGTCCCACTATCCCTTTATCAAGTTACAGCATCAGGGTGAAGAAGAAATAGCAGGCTTCTGCCTGAGGCTTTTGGACAGAAGCCATATTTGTCACTGGGCTTATGGCCAGAGTAATAATCATTTGTTAAGACTGACCCTATGGAGAGGAGCAGCAGGGGCCACCAAGGCAGTGGGGGTAGGGTGATGAGGAATTCTTCCGTGGGCCCATCCATCAGCACCAGGCCTGACACATCTTCCATCCCTGAGGGGGCGCACAGGGACTCCCAAGTTGATGCTGCACCTTGTTTTCTTAATAAGCAATGAGGTGGCAGAAATGGGTTTCTGGTAAACATCAGGGTCAGCCGTCTTAGAGAGTTTTTAGTGTCAAAATATGAAAGCTGTCTGGGGAACAGAACCAGCATCGAGACTCTTCTTTATTGCTCTTGAGGCTGGGCTGAATTTAGCAGTGCCTTTGAGTGCTTGCCAGAGAAGAGGGCTCTGGGGAAGGAGTTCCCAAAGCCGAGACTCTTCCTCTTTTTGATTTGCATCCTGCATGTTGTAGATCCCATGTCATGGGTATTATGGGATGTGACAGGGGAAGCAGGCTTCTCGGAGTGAGAAGGTGGGTTTACAGAAATTCCCAGAAGGCGGAAACTGAAGGTGAACTTCAAAAATCAGACATAAAAAATAATTAAAAGGTAATGGAATTCTAGGAGCTTGGAGCAAGGGTAGAACATCAGGAAAGCATGCATGGCTATGGGGAAAACTGGAAGAGAGACAAGTGACAGTCAGGAAGGGGGCAGCATTTGCCCGTCTGTGACATGCTTCCATGTGTGCCTTGGGACTGGGTGGGAACGATCAGAGCCTATACACCAGTTGAGCATCTCAACCTCATTGGGATATGTGAAGGGGGTAAAAGGATCTTCCTCATGGCCTCCAAGTACTGTATATTGGAGCCAGGCTGTGCCTCTGGTCACACTGCCCTTCTACCTAGGACCTTCCTCACACCCTTCGTTAGACTAGCACTGGCTTCACACTCTGGGAGGTCCCCAGTTACATACTCCCTTTGTCCTTTGCACCTTGAGCCAAGATTTACCTCGAATGCCTCGAGCACCTGCTTTTTGCAATGAGTGGTTCTGTCTCCTGGGTCCCTGGCAGATCCTTGTGAGTGGGGATCAGCTCCTGTGAATCTGTGCATCGGGCACACGGTAGGAGACAGCCATGCTGGTTTATGATCTCGGAATAGATGAATGAACGAGAAAGAAGCATTAGTGACTAGAACTGGCCTGGAAGCGCAACGAAAAAGAGCCTGGGCTTTGATTTATGTGTGGCTGCCATGTGATGCCCCTGCTACAGTCTGTAAACTTGAGAAGACAAAAAGAAAATGAAAACTTCAGGTTCTGGTGTAAACATTCTCCTTGGCTGCTTGACAGACACCTTAGATGTGCATGCAGGCTCCGTGTCTCCCTAGGAATGTGGAGAACTCAGTTGGGGGCGACACAACCGGATGTGCCCATCCACCCTTAGATCTGATTTACACACTATTGTGACACCAAGACGTCCTCTGCTCACCACCACCCGCATCGTCCCCTCCGTGCTTTCTTTCTAGCACAAATCTATACTCGACTTCCCTACGGTTTCCAGACAGCTCCCACAATGCATTTGAGCCCGCTCGTTCAGAAGGAAAGCTTTGCTTGCAGTGAGGCTGACTGAGGCTTGAACAGAAGGAGAACAACTTGCTCTGAAAACATGAAATTTCAAAGACTGTTTGAGACACGCCATTGTTTCCCTGCATGAACGCTGTGATGGATTTGACCCATGCGTTGGTCAGAGCCCATACATCTCCCCGGCCTTAGTGAGGGCCCTCCCCAAACCCCAGAACACACAAATGCTTGCAGAATCTGAGGGGGTAGGAAGGCACTGAAGCCCAGGACTCTCTGCAAGCTAGATGAGTTTTAAGTCACCCACTAGAGAAACATCCAACAGCCGTCTCTCAACTATAAACAGCTCTCGAGTGCTCTGTCCCCCACTTGTTGGTTATAAGGCTGGCATTAGTCACTGGCCTCCAATTTTCCCCATCGCATTTTCTCTTCCTTTGAAAGGCTTACGGTCTCTGACCCACACAAATTAAGTCATGGCTGTGTATCTGACTCAGAAGCAACAGTAAGCAGGCGAAATGGCTCTTAGAAATTCTAAGTGCAGCCTCGGGTGGACAGGACATGCATTTTGCTCTTGGAATTCTCAGGCAATAAGATGATGGTACCAAAGGCAGCTGCCTGGGCTGGATCACACCCACAGGAAGAGGGAAACATAAACAGGAGTGTCACCATCCCCGCGATGAGCCCGATAGCAGAAAATCCCAGCTAGTCATCAGATTAATGCGCAGAGATGGAACTCCATGCTTTCTGGGGCAATGATGGATAGTCTCTCCCAAAGGAGAATGTCCGGAAGGACACTCGGGGAAATGAATGAAACAGAGGACATGAGCCTAGGACTCAGAGGTTAACCACTGAGGAATGAAGTCTGGTTCTGGGAAGATGCCCTGAGCCAGACAGCCTGAGGCAGATTGAGCCCTGGCTTCCTCTGCGAGGGAAAGCGATGGCTAAGCACAATGAGTCTGGGGATGTCTGGTCCTATTCATATCTTAACCTGGTTCTGACCTGGCAGGATTCACGCTTTTCCTGGGTACCCTGCTGGATCCTTCCAGAGTTGACTCCCTCCTCTCCAAACCTACAATCAGTAATAAAGAAATAAAGCACGTGAAACCATAGCTTGACTATCAACAGCAGTGGTCTCACCAGGTCATAGCTCGTCTAAATTCATCCACGTAAAGTCAGTGCAGAGTCCATGCACCTCCTACTTAAGGGTCTCATGTCCATGTAACCTATGTGTCTTCTGGAAGCCTGTGGTTGATAGAAGACAGTCCCTCTCTAGCTCTTACAGCTCTGGGCTTGTGACTTCATTTCTGACAGTGTTCCCTGGAGCTAAGGAAGAGATTTTGTGTATTCCTGATGTCTCAGATGTCCTGGCCAAGACAGCCCAGGACAACTGACTGCTTCTGGCTGTGGCCTTGAACTCGGCATTTCTCTTCCTGTTTTCTGATTGTACAATTAGTTTCTTGTTCAGATTTCTATAGAAAAACAACAGTGGTGGTTTGCTCAGTGTTTCCACCTGGACCCCGAACAGAGCATACAGAGAAATCTGGAGCCAGGTCAAAAGCCCCGGGCAAGCAGCCCTCTGACTCTGAGAAACGAGAGCGATCCTGCCTTTCATAAACGGAAGGAGGTGGCAGGCAGATGTTCAGAGCTCCTAAGCCCCCGCAGACCAAAATGCAACATCAAACACACAGCTTCAAAAGACTCCTGTCGCCTCCCAGCGTGTCTCCCCCAGCATGCCTCCCCTGGCTGTGTGTAGTACTAGTACTAGTTTGTACATTTGGGCAATCGGATCCCTGAATCTCTTCCTTCAATCCCCACACATCATCTGGTTTTGTCATGTGGCCGTGTTCTACATTCCCTGGCGCATCCCTTGGAGTCTGACTGATGACCTTTCCCTTCAAGATGGCCAGCATCAGTTTGCATCACACCAGGCCTGTCAGTGACTCACTGAGCACTGAGTTCTGTCACTCTGCGGAGGCTAACAGAGAGGACCAAGCACAAGTATGATCCTGATTCTGCTATGTCCTTGGTAACAGTTGTGTGACCTCGGACAACTTGCCCTGTCTGTGGGATCATGGGAATGTGATTCCATTCGTTTCGCACTATTGTATAAAATACTTGTAAAGGGGTGGGGTGGTTTAAAACAATTGTATTCACTGCTCCAGCACACATAGTCTTCCTCAAATCCAGGAGGATCCCAGCCTTCAATGGTTCTTCCTAGCGTGATCAATCTTGATCCAGTTTCCACAGCTCTTGCGTGGATTAGTAATGGTGACTGGTTGTAATTCTGCAAAGTGCGATGACTTCTGTAAGTCTCTTAGACCAGTGTCTGCCATGTGATAGCACTCAGTAACTGTCATCAGTTTATATTTCTGAGCTCCCCATCCACAGGTTCCACCAAATATAAGGAGATGACACCTGAGTGCATTTTTGTTAATAAGGCACCCTTGGCATCCAATGGGAAAGGATGACAAGATGGGGGAAATGGTGTGTCTACTAAACATGATAGACAATTAAACAGTATAGCATATTATTTACATCCTATAAAGTATCAAAAATATTCTAGAGACAATTTAGCATATACAGAAGGAAGGCATAGTTTATGTGGAAGGCATAGTCTATATGTAAACACTGTTCATTCTGTGTAAGAGATTTGAGCATTCACAGGCTTTGGTATCTGCAGAAACTCTGGGATCAAATTACTCTCGGCTACCAAAACACGACAGTTATAGGACTTGTGCTCTGTCACAAAGGTGTCATGATGCACACAGCTGTGAGGAGCAATTGTCATGAGTCTCAAAGACAGTTTCTACCAATAAAGAAAAAAGGGGATTGATCACAGTAAAAAGGAACTATCTATTGTGGGTTGGGATCCCCCTGAATTCAGGGAAGACCACGTGCTCCAGAGTAGTGAATGTAATTGTTATAAACCACCCCACCCCTTCACAACTATTATGTACAATAGTGCAAAATATATGGAATCACATTCCCATGATCCTGTATCTTGCAGGAAATTTTCAGAATACCCTGCCACTAAAATCAAAATACTTCCTGCAAAGCTGTATCAAGACATCTCCTAAGGAATAACTGCCACTTAACACAAACAGCAAACATTAAAGAAACCTCTCCAGTCGACTTCAGTCTGAGAAATGCACGCATGGTCCCTGAAATCATTCGTACCTTTCCTAATCAGGATCTTAAATTTGGGTGAAATTTGGGAGTTATGTGTACTAGACAACCTCAACTCTACTTCTTGTCCAGGAATTTTAGACCCAAGAAAAAATTCCCCCTCAGCTCTTGGAGAGGTTCTTTAGACACATTGACATGTTTGTAGTCTTCTGAAAGCCTCCAGCCAAACCCAGGCTTGCCTCTCTGCACCTGAGGACAGCTGAGGAGTGGCAGGAGCTCCATAGCACTCTCTTCTAGAGAAGAGATGATTCCCTGGCTTGATCTTGACACAGCTGCCCATGCCTGGAGCCCCAGAACAAGTCTGCTCAGATGTGCTTTTTCCAGCTATGGAAAAAAATAGCCTTCTCCATGCTCATGGAAAATTCCTACCACAGTATCCCAACACTCTGCAGCTGGGGCTTAACTGGAGACATAAATAGATGACCTTTCCCATCTCTTCACAAGCCCCTGGCTTCAGTGAGACTAGCAGAGAGCATAGGTCCACGGGGCTCTGGAACGGGGTTGTGTAGGGTTGCATGCTCAGGCAAGTCAGACGTCCATATCACAACCCAAGGCTCAGTCCTAAAACACAGCTGAGCAATATTCAAAGACATGAAATGCCTCCCAGTGAGAAAAGAGGGTGCCCTAACAAGGGAACAATAGGCAGACAAGCTCGTTTGCTGGGGCCAAGTTTCCCATGAGTCAAGGCCTTGGATCTTCAGGTGGTCTAAGCAATATCTCAGAGTGTCACCCTGCTTGTGTCCCCAAGGACTCTGATACCCTCATCATCACTTCATGGCTTACAGGGAGCACTGTGAAAGCAAACATAGGGCCCTGAGAGGTGTAATAACTTGTCAGCCAGTGTCCGAGCCGGGAGTCTCACTCAGCCAGCCTCTAGTGTCTCCAAGCTTTGTGGAGTGAGAACATGGGTAAACAGTCCCAGCCTCTCATGCTTCCCTCCTGGAAAAGGGAAGTGTCTTAGTTATGGTTTCTATTGCTATGACCAAACACCATGATCAAAAGCAAGTTGGGGAAGAAAGCTTACACTTCCACATTGCTGCTCATCACTGAAGGCAGTTGGAGCAGGAACTTGAACAGGGCAGGAACCTGGAGAAAGGAGCTGAGGCAGAGACCATGGAGGAATGCTGTTTACTGGCTTGCTTCCCCTGTTTTCTGTGTTGGCTATCTTATAAAACCCAGGACCACTAGCCCAGGGATGGCACCACCCACAATGGGCTGGGCCCTCCCCCACTGACCACTAATTGAGAAAATGCCCGACAACTGGATCTCATGGAGGCATTCCCTCAACTGAAGCACCTTTCTCTCTGATGACTCTAGCTTGGGTCAAGATGACACAAAACCAGCCAGCACAGGAAGACAGAAAGAGTGAGGCTTTCTGTGGCCTTCCTACCTACAAGAAGCAATATCTGAAGAGTACCAGTGGAAGAAGAAAGGATTTGTGCTTATGGCTAGCATTTGACTCTCAGGACACTATGTGGAGATCTAACAATTGCTATCTAAAGCACAAAAGAAGCAAAAGGCCATAGACGAGGGAGACTCACTACTGTGTTGGCCTTGGTTGGACATGATCACAGGGATCTGTTCCTCATGGACATAATATCAGCAATGTCTATGGAAGCACATTGTAGTTTGATTCAGGGCTAGGTTATAACTCAGGGGGACAGCACTCGGTACCGTTTCCAGCACCACAAACCAGCAACAACAACAGGTGGGAGTAAGCATGGCCCATGATAGAAACAAGCCCAGGGGATTCACCAAGTCCGTGTGGCACATGCCTATGGCAGCTGAGATTCAGACACCATGGGACTTTATTTTTGTTCCTGACATGCCAAGCATCCCAGATGCAGGTCACTGAACTATACGTATACCGTGTGGGAGGGGAAGCTGCCAGATGTCTGCCATGCTATGCATACACGAATGTATTCATAGATTTTCATTAGACCAACTTAAACCACAGTTCATCATACAGTCTCCATCTTCTCTCCCTTCTTCCTCCTCTCTCTGTCTCTGTATCTGTCTCTGTCTCTCTGTCTCTCTCTGTCTCTCTTTCTCCCTTTCTTTTTCCCTCCCCACTTTGTCCTTTCTTCCTTTCTTCCTTTCTTTCTTTCTCTTCCTGTTCTCCTCAAACACTGACCCTCCATTAGTATGGGGCAAGATCTACCAAACATAGCCCTAAGTCCGCACTTCTAGAGAGGGAAAACCTGAAGCAAAGAGGCCCACAAAGCCCTTCCTCGGTCTCAAACTTCATGGCTTTATTGTGGTTCCATGTTCAGCACACGGGAACGCCCCCTGTCACTTTCCCTATATGGCGCCTATAGTTCCTGTGGTCCAGAGGAACAGGCTCCTTCCCCAACTTCACCTCTGCCTGTTTTCCCCTTCCCCACCTCTGCAGCCCCATGGGCTCTGAGTGACTAAGGCCCCCAGCTTTGAAATACTTCTCTGCTAGACTGTTTCCTGGCTTGTGATAGAGGCTCGGCTTAGTCTCCCTCCCAGCATGTGTACAGCTATTTCTAATTTCAATGATTCACTTTCTGTCCTGTTCCTCAAACATCAGTGTCCCTCTATGCAACTCTTTTCTGGGGAGATTGTCACTAAGAGGTCGACTTATTACAATGGCAACTTCAAATGACCAAGAATCTGACTAGATTCCATCCGTGGCTTTAGTTGCGGATGGTACACTTGTCCCTCAGTGAGTATCAGTGGTGAAATGCCCTTCACCTACTTCCTTTTTTCTTCAGGTCTCAACAGCCCACCTCTAACAGAAGGAATGGTATAGGAGGAATCGTGGCCAACCTCTAAGGTGACACGTACTCCTAGAACCTCAGTAAAGCATCTAATTTGGAAGCAGCGTTGTGCAAAGGAAATTGGTTGGCATGAGGTGATACTGGACTAGAGCGGGTCCTTACAAAAAGGAGAAGTTTGAACATGGGAGTATATGCACACAGGAGAAAGGCAATGCCAAGACATAGGACATATCTAAGGTGATAGGTCTATGACACTTCTTCCTCATGCCCTTAGGAAGAACTGACCCTGCCAGTACCTCAGTTTCTACTCCTGGCCTCCAGAATTACAGGGCTGTGAATTCGGGTGTCAAAGGCAAACAACCTTGGTTGACAAACTCATTCAGTGGAAGGGTCATCTCCATGGTGCCTGGATCTATCTTCCCCAGGTCGTGTAGGGAGGGGACTTGTCCTTCAGCAACACATGTATTCACTTCCCCCAGGTAAGAGTAAAGTCCTTATTTAGACATATCCTAAGAGCCATAATCTTCCTTAAATAAAACTGTCCTACCATTGCCTAGAACAATTATGCCAAGGAAACATATGGCCTCATTAAAAACAAGAAGTTCTTACTTCCACTCTGGAGCCATTATTCCAATCCCTGGTCCAGGGAGCCGCAAGTCCTTTGTGCGACACACAACACTGGCATACTCACCATGCCTTACACTAGCAATCCCAAAGCCTAGGACTTGGTTTCTGCTGAGGTTCCATTCCCACCATGACACCCCCAGCTGGCTCCTCTCACGTTGGAGGATATAATCCCGGGCTGAAGCACAGCTTAGTCCTCGTTCCTATTTTCCAAAGGCCTTTCCAGCATGAGAAATGGGAACGCTGCCATGCTCAGGAGACTGGCTGAGCAGCTTGAGCTTTCTTGGCGATCAACTCCGTGCAGATGTGCCTCTCCAAACAAGAGCAGGCCTGGTGAGCTAGTTTACGTAGGTCGTCTCTCCAGGAGAGAGGGCCAGTAGCTCAGGATCACATATCTGGCTGAGTGCATCTCTTTCTGTGCGTTCAAGTCTGAGGAACGGGCTTCCTTCGTCATCTCAGGAAGCAAAGCATCCCCCTTGCATGGAGTTGGGGTAGGTAAAAGGGAACATACAAACGAAGAAAAATTCCACATGAATAAGTTTGTTTAAACTTTATCAGAGTCAACCAAACAACCCAAAATCTGGTTAATAACAAGTTCCCACGAGGTGAACCTATTGCTTAAATGGAGTTTAAATATTACTTACCTGGGCAGATATCGCCAAGTGACAAAAAAAGCTAATAAAAGGATTCGGTTAAACCATTTTAATAGGTAGATAAATGCCACAGATGACTTAGTACCCAGGAAAAGTTAATTTTAATAATTTGATAAATACAAGTAAGCTAGTGTGAATAGACAAGCTCCGACGATGGAAACGCATGACCCTTTTTCAGGATTTCCCTTTGTGAGCCTCTGTTGTGGGACATTTTAGGAAATATAAATAAATGTGTGTTCACTCCAGATAGGACATCAATAAGAGAGCAAAGAAATGTTTCTACCCAAATCTCTGTCTTAGTGAATCAATGACTTGCTCAAAAGTTGCATCACAGCTCACAGAAACTGGATCCCAATAGTTCCTTCCACATCTTGCTGGCTACTTCAACAACTATTCTCTTCTCAGTAGTGGTTTATGACCTTGGGGAGAACCCCTATGAATCCTGTAAGTTTCAGGAGCTTCCTGCACCTTGTAATCTCTACTTACTTTCTAAGTCTCAAGGCCTTCCTTCCAGTCGGAGAGAGCTACACAATATCCCATTCCTTCCTCTGGCTATTTTCTTGCCTATTCTACAA
This sequence comes from Rattus rattus, assembly GCF_011064425.1. Lineage (NCBI taxonomy): Eukaryota > Metazoa > Chordata > Mammalia > Rodentia > Muridae > Rattus > Rattus rattus. The sequence goes on along the minus strand of NC_046159.1, from coordinate 29,525,087 downwards.
TATTCCCTGACTCAGAGGGAGTAATAAAGATGTCTTATTATCTTCTTCTACTTATAGCTGAGCACTGGGCTACTAATGCCACAAGAAGTCACATATTCCCAGGTGCTTGACCCGTTATTAATCTCTATAGTGCATTGCTTCTTACAAATAATTTTTCCTTCATTACTGAGAAAAAAGATGAGAGAAGCAGTAATCAATGGTCATAAATGCAAAAGCTGAGAAGACAATTTAACATATCATACCCATATGATAAATAGTAGTGATGCCCCACTGGCATTTATGAGTTCCTTTGACTTACAGTGACTTACAGTGTTAAATATGAGTTTCCTTGGTTAGATTAGGCCTTAAATCCCATCAGAAAACAATTGGTTGCACCCATAAGAGTTATGTCACCATTTCCCATGTGGGTATATCTTGCCAGGTATATTGATACTATAACACACAGGCTTTAGAGCTGAGCAGAACTTTTGATGAGAATTTTCTCTCAACAGCCTAAACGGCATCTTCCAGCACCATGAAAGCCAGCCAAGAAGGAAGGATCTTCCAGTCCAGTCCCACCTTGACTTTTCCATGTCTTGAAACCAAAACATACAGTTTTCAGCAATAGGGTCTTGCTATATAATTCTAGCACATAACCAACAGCTGTGACATTGGTTTATGGTTCGAGAGGCCTCTAGGACTTCTCTGGCCATTATTAACTCATAAGACAATAGCCCACTTCTACTACTGGGCTTTTCACACAAAAATCTTATATCTTGTGTGTGCCCTTTTGTGCAGAATGCCTCCGTTTAAATTTCTTAACTGCTCTTTTACTGCTCCTTCAACTCTCTGTACAAATCTGTAAGACTCAAGAGTTAGCATCTTCTAGAAAGACACCCTTTACAGAGAGGATCAGCATGATCTCTGGATGGTCCCCATTGTTTGCACTAAGCAAATGTCAGTTGATGTTGGACAACTGAAGGGATCCTAACAACAGAAATGTTGGCAAGGTCCAAGATGGCAGAAAACTATCTCATGACTTGTACTGATTGCCTCATCAAAGCAGTAATATTGGGACCGGCGCTGTAGATGAGAGATACTACTCCATCTAATTCTCCACAATTCGACATTTTCCACAAGCTATCCAATTTCCTCATCCTGGGGTATTGTTGCTGATGTGGAACCACTAACCATCTTCTCACCCCTGATGATCTCTATAGGACCTGTTTGCATTGTTTAGGCCTGGCTCAGGCCCAAGAGGGAACAGAGTTATGCTGTGTCTATTACGGGGCTGTTACTACCCTGTTCTGAAGCCTCTGGGTCAGTATGTATCATGGTGAGAATACACCATCTCCAGGTCAAACAACTTTTTAAAAAATCTGCACCGTTTTATTATTTATCTTCTGTGAACTGTTTTGGGAGCTTTAGAACCTTCTGAAAGCTAACTTGGAGAGCATTTACTCTGCTAATTTCTTTCCCAGAAACTCCAGTTCAGCACAAGTCTTTCCACGTGTGCTTTCGAGTGGTCTGGAGAGGACCCGTTGTCTGTCTTGCCTCTCTCTCACCCCCTCTTGACTTGCCTTACATTTTGATGACCTAAGTCATTTATATTTGCCAGAGCCTCAGTTACCTCATTAGGATGGCAAACCACCGTGGGACGTGGCCACACAACTAAAGCCCAGTATCAGTTCTGAGGTCCTTGCTGAATTACCCTCTCTAGTAATTCTCCTGATATAATTAGTTAAATATATTGGGACCGGTGAACTGAATGTCAAGCATTTCCCTTCTCACACTCAGTTCTCTCAGTAATACCTGCCCTATCTCTGGTGTCTTCCAGTTCTGAGCATGCACAGAGAGCTACGGCAGTGGAACCGATTGTTCCCGGTGGCGCACAGGAGCCAGTTCATCAGAGCAACTTTCTTTGTACTGAAGAGAGGAAGGGAGTTACACACTCAGTTTCTCTCCTTCTGTGTCACTCAGACTGAAACCGTGTGTCGCCATATTTCACAGTCTCTTGAGCAAGCCTTTATAAGGATCTTACATTCCTTGTTTAAAGATCTTTTCCAATTCAGGCAGCTCATAAGCAGAACATTCCTTAAATTAGCATAGCGTGGTGGTTTAAGTGAGAATGGCCTCCATAGACTCATATATTTTAATGCTTGGTCCCTAGTTGGTAGAATTGTTTGGAAAGGACTAGAAGGTATGGTTTTGTTGGAGAACATGTGGCTGGGGGTGAGTTTTGAGATTTTAGAAGTCCAAGTCTTTCTAAGTTCTCTCTGTCTCTGTCTGTCTCTGTCTGTCTGTCTCTGTCTGTCTCTGTCTCTGTCTCTGTCTCTCTCTCTCTCTCTCTCTCTCTCTCTCTCTCTCTCTCTCTCTCTCTCTCTCTCTCTATGGATCAGTAAGGGTCTCAGTGCCATGCTTGCCTACTGCACCATGATCCCTGTCATGATGATCTTGGAGATTAAATACTTTATAAGTTTCCTGGGTCATGGTGTCTCTTCACAGAGACACAAAAGGGTAACTAAGACACATAGTTTCCTTTACTTAGCCATTCCTAAGATCCCATCTCCATGCTGAACCATGGGTTACCTCTCTCCTGAGTTGAGTTAAAGCTGAGGGTTAACTCCTGAACGTCAGCCTTACCCTTCTCTTCTTTATTGTCGGATTCTTCCCAGTGGCCCCAAGTTAGCAGACACAGAACCTGCACTGCCCTTCCCCTGCATCCTGTCAGATGTAAGAAACAGCTCTCCAGCTCTCCATCTCACCCGCTCTGTCCCAATCTCCTGGCCAGATCGAAAGCTAACATGAAGCATCCCAGCTACTCTGAAAGGCACAATCCTCAGTTCTACTCAGGGAAAGCATGTTGTATTGATTGCTAATTTCATGTTCTCTTGTATTTGTTAAGAATTACTGGCCTAGAGCATGGTTTTGAGAATAGGCCTGCTGAGAAGAATGTGTGTCCTGTATCCATTGGATAGAATATAAGGTACATAGTTGTTCCAGCCATTGCTCTGTGATACACTTTAACTCTGAAATATGTTACTTTTAGTTTGAATGGTCTATCTGAAGATTAGGGTGGGGTATTGAATCCACCTACTATTTCATTTATTCTAATATTTTAAGTCGATTGTGGTTTTTTATTTGCAAAATTAGAAATGCTGACATCAATGCATACAATATACAATTATGCAAATATTGTAAAATTATATCCTCTTATATAGTTTTATATCTTATACAATTATAACATCTTAATGATTCGTTCCTATTACTAATATACAGCGGCCTTTTTTACATCTTCGGATTTTGCTTTAAGATCTACTTTGTCAGATATGAGAATAACTACCAGCTATCTTTTTCTTCTACTCTTTTGTTAGACCGCTTTCTTTCTTTGTCACTCTGTGTCACCACTGTCACTCTGTGAGTGTCTTCCCAAGTGAGCGGTGTTCTTTGGAACTAATAGTTGTCTCTTGGAGTTTGTCGTTGTGATTGTTTTTTGTTTTAGCAGTCACCTAGTGTTGTGGTAATTATTATTTTGGGGGTCGTCATACCCCATTTTGTCTTTAAATATCTATTCTGGGTTTCTACCCCACTTCAGACTGTAATGTTCCCAGATAAAAAACACTGAAACCTCTAGATTTATAATGAGCTTAAATGCATTAGAGCTGGGCAACTATCAACTATGTTCTTTTGTCTACTTCCCTTTGGCCATCCCCGAGATATCACTTGCCATGTTCAACCTGGTCTGCTCTACTCCATCAGGACACCCCTCATGACCATGAGCTCACAGTCAACCTACCATATGGCAACTTCCCTCTCCCCCCACTCTCTTCCTCCTCATCATCTCTGCCTCAGACCCCAAGCCCTGGAGCCTTTGCTCTGTCCCCTCTCTTCTGCCCAGCCCAGCCTATAGGCATCTTTATTAACCAATCAGGGATAACTTGAAGGGCAATGTTTGCACAACAAAACCTGGTGTACATGAGAATTCCCTTGTATTGAAGCAAACAGGATGCAGTACTTAGCTTTTGGATACATAGTAGTACCAGACCAATCCTAACAACCCAGGCTGTATCTCTTTATGTATGAGTTGAAGCCATTCGTCTTTACATTTATTACTGAGAGATTTTTACTACTTGCCATGGTTTTGTTGGTTATTTTCCAGTTTGGTAAAATAATTGTTTGTTCTTTTTATTTCGTCCTTACTAGTATTAGAGATGTGTTGGCTTGTTGAATTAAACATGATGAATTCTTTCCTAACTCTCTTGTTAGCCTATTTCTGTCAAAATGTATCCTTTCTTGTGATGAAGACTGTCTTTGGTTCTTTAATGGTTTTGCAATGCTGGCTTGATGACTATAAGCTATGTTACTTTGTTCCTGTCTCATTTCTCTGACAATTTTGAGAGGTAAATTTACCAGAGGCAGAAATTTTGGCTGTCAGATACTCGCTTTCAAGGCTTGAAATATACTGTCCCATGCTTCCCTGGCTCTTAGGATTTCTGGCGATAGATGTGAATTTACCACGCATTCGCCTTTGTAGGAGAGTTGGTGTTTTTCTCTACAGATTGTAGCATTGCTTCTTTTCTTTGTATGTTTGACATCTTTAACTCTAAGATCTACAGAAAGCTTCTTCTCTGGTCCTGCATGTTTGGGGGATTAACGCTCCGTGTGTTTTCAATTATCCTTTTTAGATCTCCTACTTTACTCTCCTTGAATTGACTCTCTAAACCTTTAGTTTTTCCTCTCAGCTTCATCTTCTGTCCTGAGGATTCTTAGGCTTTCTTGTTATTGGATACTTTTTCTCCTTTATTGGGAGTTGAATGCATCTAATTGATCTTCTCCATTTCCATAGCATTCTTTCTTCTATTTGGTCAAGTGTATTGCTGATGCTTTCCTCTGAGCTTTTTATTTAATCCATTGTTTCTCATTTCAACATTTTTCTGGGTTTTTTAATTCAAAACCTCAGTTTTCTTGCTGAATTTTCCCATGTCTCTGACCTTTCACCAAACCATGTATTACTGATCTTCTCTCCTTTCCTGCATGCCTGCCACTGGCCTCTCTCTGCAGCTCCTGGATTGAATTCACCTGACTTTCTGTGTCCTATTTGAGGTCACTGAATACAGATTTGAAATCTTTATCCATCTCAGGCTTCAATTTGATATTGGAGGCATCATGGTATTTTGGAGGAGTCGTTGCCTTGGATTCTGTTTGGTTTTTTGTTTTTGTTTTTTGGTGGTTCTTGGTCAGAATTTATGCACCTATTAATTTGTTAAATCTTTTCAGGTTTCAATTAGGGGTCTTATTAAGTAGTTTACTCCTTTGAGCCCAATTCTCAGTAACAAGCAGAAGAATGAAGTTAAACATTTGTGATAGCAACATTAAATTGTATGAGATACAGAAACACACTGGAAATTCATCCAGTCCCTCTGATACATCACTAATAAGCATAAAACCAAACCAAAGAGGCAAATCTAATGCAGAATGTCCTATGATGTTAATTTTTTTCATTGAAAAATAAAATGTGGAAAGAGTAAATGAATGAGATCTAGAAAGAAGAAATTAAATGATAGAAGACAAAGAAAGAACAGAAATGGAGAAGAATTTTATGGGCAGTAATACAGCAAAAAATGTAACAAAAATTTTAAGAAAGAAAAGCAAGCAAACAATAAAACAATAAAAACAATGACTTCCTATTAATGAAGAAGCTCAGAACAAAAAAAATTATATTTTCATGTTTTATATAAATATGAAGAGAATAAAAATTAAAATGTAAGCTTTTTAAAGTAAAACCAGAACTCTGCCAAAATTATAGTAGACAAAAAGAGGGAGGGGGCTGATAAAAGATGGAAAAAAAGGAAAGGCCAGAGATTACCCAATAATGGAAAATATATATAAACACAGTTAGATGACTGCATACTGGGAAATTTCAAATTTTTAGAAATTAAGTAATAAGGCAAAATTACTGATAAATGTGTAGAAAAAGGAAATGACAAAGGGAGAAGATGGCATACTGGAACAGCTTTTATTGCTTGGGAATTAGAGAGAGTCGGGAATAGAGGAGGGAGCAGTAGAATTTTGTGGTCTCCTGTGTTCTCTGACGAATGGTGGTTGTGAACCTGTACTGGAGGGTTGACTGGTATCTATCTTCTTCAGCAGCTTCCTTCTGCTGCATACCAGGGGCTCTCCTGTATGCACTTAATTTTGTATTCTATAAATTGTGTGGGTTTCCTACCCTCCGGAGACTAAGTCCCAGGGTAGTTGATATCCTATTTAGATATTCTTCCAAGAGTATTGAACTGGGAGAAACAGCCTTAGCATTGAGGTCTGTCTGGGAGAGGAACTTGTCTTAGTAGTTTCACGATCTCCTAAGCATTAACCTCCCCACTGGGCTAATACACCTATAAGTGTCAATCAGATTATTGGCATATGGGTACTTCAGACTCTATGGGCAGAGAAATACAGAAATGTGGTGGGAGAGGTTTTTATCATTCTACCTAGCTCAGGCTGAGAACTACCGGGCTCCAGAATGGTCCTCACTGTGTAGGATCTGCTCCTGGCCTCCAAGTGCTGGCTTGCCTTTCCCTAATTCGCTGTGTGAGCTGAGCCTCCTGAAGCCTGCACTTTTCAGCTTGCCAGTTTCCACCTGGCCTGCTCTCTACAGCTACCTGCTAGGGACTCATCAAAGTCCCCAACTCATTTCAGGCCTGTGGACCTCTGGGCGTGTGCATAGGGCAGGACTATCCATCTGTTTTCAGCATGGTCACCTATTTGATCTTTGGATGTCAGAACTGTGGTCAGCCTGGCTATTTTCTTTGCAGCTTGTCTTTTCCTTGGACTTTTTGGCTATTCTATCTCTGCCTTTGTGGATTCCCCAAATGCCTCCTCTTCATCTCTTGAAAAAACATCATACTCCTTATTATTCTAAGTCTTCTTTATGGAGTGATACAGAGGTTGCTTCTCATTGGCCACAGGATGCAGACGTCTCCACCCTAAATATTTTTAAATGTTTGACTTAAAGAGATAAGTATTTCTTGTGTTTGGTAAATGAATTTCTAATCCAAGAAAGATTATGAGATAACACATAAAAAAAAGGTTAGACAAAGGGTCTGTGCTGGCTAACCTTCACTGTCAAATTGACAGAGTTAAGAATCACTTATAGGTGTGTGTTATTGAAGGTGATTTCAGGAAGGTTTAACTGAGGAAGGAAGACCCATCCTGACCATGGGTGGCACCTTCCATGGGCTGAGATGCTGGACTGTCTAAAAAGGAGGAAGTGTGGTAGGTACTAGGACTCATCTGCCTACCTCATGTTTATACCATCTCGGCTATGATACACTCCATCCCTTCACAAGCTGCCAGCCACAGAATTCCTTTCTTTCTTCCTTAGGTGCTGTTACTAGGTATTTTGCTGCAATGACAGAACAGCAACTAAGACATGGAGATGGCAGTGAGGAGTGGGGTCATTGCCGAGAGGAACCTCACCATGTGTTTCTTGGGCCTTTGGAGTTGCTGTTAGAGAGAAATATGGGGGTTGGGGATTTAGCTCAGTGGTAGAGCGCTTGCCTAGCAACCGCAAGGCCCTGGGTTCGGTCCCCAGCTCCGAAAAAAAAAAGAAAAAAAAAAGAGAGAGAGAAATATGGAAGTGTGTTGGGCTACAGGTTAGGGAAGCCCTGGAATGCTGTAAGCAGAGTTCAGTGAGCCATTACTGTGGGAGTTCAAACTGCCCAAATTCCCAGAGATGTGAGGATAATGAAGGGTCAGCTCCCAAGGTTTCCCAGAAAATTAGTCATCAGACACTGGGCAAGCGACTACCCGTGCTACATCCCAACAAAGACTGTGGCTTAGTTCTGAGAACATGAATGCGACAGCATTCAAAAGCCATGGATTAATGTTTTTGGCAGAGGAAATTTCAAGACAGGATTGCTTTCTGGTTGTGGCATGGTTACTGCTCTCTACCTTTGTCCAAATGTACAATGTGAATGAGCAGTGAGCTATGAAAAGGGTGTTGTGTGATGAGGAAATGAGTGTGGATCAGTTTGGCTTTTCTATTGCTGTGATAAAATACCATAACCAAAACAACTTACGAAAGGGGTTTATTTTGGCTTACAGTTCCATAGGGATGGGAGTCCATTACAGTGGGAAGCCATGGCAGCAAGTGGCAGGCATGGTAGCAGGAGCAGGAGGCTGAGAGATCACGTCTTTAAGTTAAAGGAGAGAGTGAACCAGAAGTGGAATCACACTATGAACTCTCAAAGATTTCCTTAGTCATTTACTTCATACAGCAAAACCTCACTTCCTCAGAACCTCTGCGCAAAGCGCCACCAACTGGAGACAAGATGTTCTGACCACCGCAGGGGTGTAAAGTAGCTATAATTACATGATACAGTACCTTTAAAGAGAAAGTTCATGCTATAAAGAATACACCTCTCCCAAAACTGTGAACCAGATTAAACCCTTCCTCCCTCACATTGCTGTCGCTGGGCATTTTATCTCTGCACTGTGTAAACTTACTGCTATGGGGCCACAGTGTACAAGTGAAGCGTACAACGGAGATGCCCTATGCTGCTCTGCAATCACCTGTGCTATGGCAGGTAACCATGGTGATGTTCACCATTGCTGTTGGAGCTACACAATGAGGCATCCACTTCCTAGCCCAGCCACTCTGCTACTGGGGAGGGTCTCCACGAACAGGAACTGTCCCCCCTGACAGGCACTGGGCAAGTTGCTAGATCTCTGACTATGAAAAAGAACAGCCATTTCCCTTTATCTGAGGGAAATATATGCCAAGGCTTCCTGTATATACCATGTCTCTTCTATATACTCATATCTATTACAAAGCTTAATTTATGAATTGGGCACAGTAAGAGATGAACATAATAACCAGTAAGAATATAGAATAATTATAGCAAGATATTTTAATTCAAATGTGAATGTGTTCTCTCATTTATACTGTATTTTAGTGTGTTAGTTTTCTTCTCCTCCTCTTCTTTCTCCTCTTCCTCCTTCTTCTTCCAAGGGTTTGGGATGCCTCCATGATATACAGTGAGGTAAGTAGTTATTGTGATGCAGATTGAGACTACATGAAAATAAGCACTGTGGTTGTAAAATCAATATGACAAAGAAGAAGGCTGCTAAGTGCTAAGCAGCTAGATCATGTGCATAGTATGGATACAACAGACAGGTGGATGCTTCCCTTCCAAAGTAAGACAGAGCCAGCCTGCATGAGACTCCCTTCTGCCCCTGACGTCTGGGATCTTCCACTTGGTATTTCTGGATGGCAGTGAACTACAGGTACTTGAAAGCCAAGTCACAGAAGAGCAGGGAATCTGTGTACTCCTGTTCCAAAGAGCTACTTCCTGGATCAGACAGACAGATCTGGAGGTAAGGGAAGATGGTACCTCCTACCCAGTAAGTTCTCACATATAACAAGGTTCTCACCACAAACAAAAATAACAACCTTCTATGTGGAAGTAGGAACATCCTAGATTGTGAAAACTGACCCTTAGCTACAAACCAACTGAGACTGTGTTGGGTTTGAAAAACCAAACCTGCCCAAGCAGTCACAAGAGTCCAGCAAAGCAAGATCTTTATTTGACCAGTCAGGGACAACAGCACAGACTTGGGAGCCTACAATGCCTTTGCATGTTTGTCTTAGTAAGTATGTAAGCAGACAGCAAAATGCTGCTACACATAGGCTGCTACTGACGGATCGGGGCTGCAGAACAGACTTGGGAGCTGACCTGCAAACCTGAAGAGAAATTGTCCATCAGTTTTAAAGGATGGAACCCCAAAGCGAGAGGGACCAGGGTGGGCTGTAGTACTGTCCAATCCTATTTTGACACAAGGGGTTGAACAAGGAAGTAAATGTTGGTGACTGGATGTTATCCAAGTCACTTGGTTTCAAGGTCCTTGATTCAGCGTTTGCCATCAAGTTCCCTCCTGGACTTCAATTCAGACTGATGAGGGTACAAAAGATTAGGCAAGCTGCATGGTGTCCATTCAAGTCCTGACAGGCAATACATTTATGACTTTTGGGATAAATCAGCAACAACATTTCTCTTTCCACTCTTCACTGTTTAACAGACACACATGAAACACCTGAAGAAGCAGGCTCCTGGGCCTGGGCACATGCGCTCAGTTTTGGCACTGCCAGCAAGATGGAGGTTGTTCCTGAGAAGGCAGGACTCAGGCAACCGTCTCCTAACATTTGCACGTTGAATCAGAGTTGAAAGGAAGTCAGCCAGTACAATATTGTTGACTGAAGGAGGGCACTCTGCATGTCCTGGTGAAGCCTATTCTGTTGGGTGGACAGCAAATCCCATCAGCTCTTCCAGTCAGTCCTGGTCAGAGTGAGCTAAGACAAATTCCCATGTGAGAAGCTGATGCACGGCCATTGCAAGAGGTCATAGGAAACCACTGAGGACAAAATAAAACAAACGGAACTCTGAAGCCAAAAGTTCTTGACCCAAAAGCAGTTCTCCGGTCTGAAGTCTCATAACATCCCAGATGTTACGGCTCTGTAATATGTCTAATTTCATCTTTTGAAGTTATACAATAATGTAAAAGTCCAACTATACCAAAATCTCAAAGCTCGGGAGACAGAGGCAGAAGAATCTCATAGAGCCTAACCTGGGTACAATGTGAGACCTTGTCTAACAGCTCTGGAGAGAGAGAGAGAGAGAGAGAGAGAGAGAGAGAGAGAGAGAGAGAGAGAGCGCTCGGTAGTAGAGCATTTGTCTAACATTTGCAAGGCACTGAGTTCAGTCTCAACACTGCAAAAATACAGCACACACACACACACACACACACACACACACACACACACACACACAGAACTTCCAGCCTTCTAGATTACTGGTGATGGGTTTGGGTTTTGACGTGAAAAAACACAAACCATGCTTCAAACGATGGAAAAGAGTTAAACGACTGAGCAAGCAACACATAAAACCCACGAAGCTGGGCCTCTAGCACGTTCTTCAGACAAGAGCTGCCAGTGCAAGAATCCTATCCACAAAGCTAAGGCTGTTGGTCAGAACCCCATTTTAGTCATCTGCGCCCTAAAATATATGCAGTTAAAGTACAGGAGCGTCTGGAGTTTAGAAGCACAATGAAGAGAAAGATAATCGAGCTCACTCCACATAAACACAGAGCGGAGCTGAGTAGCTTACACGATTACAGTCAGGATCAAAAGGGGACTAGACTGCATCCAGCTCTCTGTTGTCCCAACTTTAATATCGATTCAAATACGCCGTTTTCAAGGGCCTTTACCCAGGGAGCAAGAAGGACAGCATTTAAAGTCTTGGGCAAGACACGCGCAACTGTGAGGGATCTTAACCTCTCGCTCAACCATGTGAACTTCCCCTTCTAAAAGGCAATCAAAGACAAAACAGAGACAGCCTAAATAAAGCATTAATTGATTAATTGAATGTATCCCATACACAGCACACACGCACTTTTATGTAGACATGATTGCCTATGCGCAAGTGTCTCCACGCCTTCTAGCCAACGTGTCTGCATTCTTTTCTTCTGTCCGCTGTCTTTGTTTTACTTCATGTAGGAAACATTAAGTTCAAAAGAGAGACAAAAAGGAACAGAAAATGCCATGTTTAACATCAATATACTAAAAAATAATTACAGTTTAATCATTGCAATAATAACAAAGAACAATATTTGGAATATTAGAAATCCTTTCCTAAGCAATACTTTGGTCAAAGAGACAATATTAAATTATTCATGATGCTTCCTTAAAAGCAACACAACCAACAGCATCTTTAGATATTGTTAAAGCAGCTTTTTCTGTAGAAAAAAATTGGTCATGAATATGAATACACACACACAGAAATATGAATTAAGAATTCTCGGCTAGCACAGTAGCCTAGACTGTAAAGGTGTGTTTTGCAAACCCTGATTACCATGAATTGTGTCTCCGGAGCCCATGTAATGGAGGAAGAGATCCGACCTTTGGAACTTGTACTCAGACCTCCACACATGATGTATTCTCATGAACCCAAGTGTGCAAAATTTAATTACAGAATTATAAGTAATTTTAAAATTAGTACCAGTGGAGGTAAAATAGTAAAAATTAAAAGATAAGAGGAATGTATGAAATGTGTCCTGTGGTTAGGAAGGAGAGAGGAAACATCCATTAGCCCACTCAGGAAAAACAAAGCAAGCCAGGAACATGAGAACAGAGACAAGATATGGAAGACAGGGAGAGAGAGGAAGATAGATAGATAGATAGATAGATAGATAGATAGATAGACAGACAGACAGACAGACAGGATAGATAAATGACAAATAGATAATAGACACATAGATAACTGATAGATAAATGATAAATAGGTAGATATGATAGATAAATGGCACAGATGATAGATAACAGATAATGATATAGATAAATAGGTGATGATAGATAATTATAGATGATAGATATGATAGATAATTATAGATAACAGATAAGTGATAATGATAGAAAGATGATAGATAGATAGATAGATAGATAGATAGATAGATAGATAGACAGACAGATAGATGATAGAGCAGAACCATTATGTAGAAAAACAGTATGAGCAAGGAAAGGAAAGAGAGAGAGACAGATAGATAGACAAAGAGGGAGACAGACAGAAACGGAAAGCACAAATAACCACATCCAAACAGGAATAATAAAAGAAACAGAATCATGCAAATGTTCTCATGAGCACCAACCTGAAGTGCCCACTTTTTAAGAACAGGCGAAAGGCCCCAGGAAGCCCAGGGGACAGGAGTGCCTGAAGTGAGCACCAATTCAAAGTGTCCATTAGAGCCACAAAGCACACAGCCTGCTCAGCCTTCTCAGAGCATTCAAAAGCTGCCTCGCAGCATGGGGGCGTTGAGTGGAGGTGAGGGACGAGGGCCCTGCGATGGTTCTGCAGGTCTGACATGGAAATCAAAATGGAAAGCAGCAAACACTTTTTCAGTGCATTGGCCTAAATATTAGCTTTGAAAAGAAGGACAAAGTGAGAACTCAGAGTTTAGAGTCAGAGGAGGTAACTTACTCCATTTTAGAACACACAGCCCAGGCTTCTCAGACAAACCGCTGCAAAAGGGCAGCCAATCAGCAACTGCCTGACATCTGGCCAGGGCTTGCAGATACAAACCGTCCCTATAAAGTAACCCTCTCTCCATCAAGGTACTAACCAATCAGAAGTGTACAAATATCCCGTACCATAAGCTCAAACAATCCTGATGAAGGTGACCTAACCTCTCCTGGAAAGGCCCTAACTGGCTTTAAAAGGGACCTGCGAGCTTCCCTCATAGTCACCTACATTTTGTTTGGAAGGTTGACCCTGCCTGCTGGCTCTTTCTACGGAATAAGCGCTCTGGCGTTGCATACTGTTCGAGTCTCGGGTCTTCTTTCAGTGATTCTCAGACCCTTACAAGAGCTGTTCTCCTGTTGCTGGATGCCTCCAGCATCCTACCCTGTCACTGACCCAAGTGAAGCTGAGATCTCAGAGGGAAAAAAATGATGGTACTTCTCAGGCTCACAAGCACAATGGAGCCTCCTGCAGAGGGGTGTGGACACCATGGAGGGGCACTTCACGCGCAGCACCTTCAGCTTCAGAGTCCCGGAAGTTAGAATCCGGATGGTCAAATAGAGAGGCCAGGGTAAGGAGAAGACACTGCTGGCTCGCTGTTTGGTGTGTCCCCAACCTTCCTCACTTCAGAATTTTCTAGAAAGTAGAAGTAAGAGCTACCTAGTCTGAGGTGCTAAGGAACGGGAGCACTGGGATTCTGGAGGGTAAGGGTGTCCTCCAGTGTGTCAGGGAGAGAACTTTCCCTGGGTCAGGCAGGGAGTCACTGGAGGCTGTCCAGGTCTTGAGGACACTGAATGCAGGAAGCGAGAACTGGGAAGATTTATCCTGTTTCCCAGGGGCACTTTGAGGGAAAAAGGGGGGGCAGTGTAAAATTCAAAAACATGAGAGCAGCATCAAAGGGCAAAACAAAAATTCTTTACCAGAGCTCTCGGTTCATGGCTTATCCAGTGTGTGTTTTCTGGCATTTAGTGTTGCGTTTTGTGAAACTGCAGCAGCAGGATGGGGCATCCTGACCCACAACCCCTGAACAATTAAGCCATGCAACAGGCTTAGTATGAAAGGGAGCTTATTTGGGAAGGGTAGGGGACCTAGAGGAGGGCGTAGAGGCAGAGAAAGGGAGACAGAGGAGGACAGAAAGAGAGAGAAGAGAGGAAGAGAGGAAGAAAGAGGCTGGCTAGCTGGGGACGTGTGAGGAAGAGAGAATGGGAGAGCAGATGGAGAAAGAAGAGACAGAGACAGAGAGACAGAGAGAGACAGGGGACAGGGAGGGGGGTGGGAGGGGAGGGGAAGGGAGAAAGAAAAACTTGGTCCTTTTATAGGTGAGCAACTTACCTGTTGCTAGGTAACTTCTGGGCAGAGCCTAGAGAAAATGCTAATATTTGTCTTTCTTTCTTTTTTTTTTTTAATCAAGCTTTAGACAATGACCACCCCAAGACCATCATACCTTAGGCAAATGGGGGACTCCAGGGAGCTACAACACTAGGGAGGTACATCTTTGTTCCCGGATGCTTGTCCTAGCTGTGACAGACAGACAAGGAGACACAGGCCAGATCCAGCACTCCATCCAGGCCTACCTTGCTGTCAGCTCTCTAAACTGTTTTCTTGAGACCTGGTTGAGCTTAATCCCCATGCAGCAAAAGGCTTCACTCAGGAATCATCTGAACCCCTTGTTAACTCCACAGGCTCCGTGTCTCCTCAAGACCCCGTAGAAAGCGATTTGTGTGAATGACACCGTAAACCAAGAAGGTTATAAGGCAGAGCATGATTGGCTCCCTGGGGCTTATTGCAATAACTTTAATCTTCTGGAACTCATCTGGTATGAATTTAGGAAACGAACGGCTGAAACACACCCCCTCCCACAACACAGCTCTCTGGCCCTGGTGCACAGTGAGGTGGGCTATGTTTTCTGGGTTGGCCCTGGGATCCTTACTAACGGACCTTGAGAAGCGTGGAACACAGAAGGGGGCGGGGCTTTCCTTGCTTTGTCTTTGGGGAGGAAACAAACAGAAATATCTACCTTGAAGTGCAAGTGAGCCAGCCTTCCTTGAAAGAGCATCTGTCACTAGGGATGGAGACCAGTCTGGCACCTGCATTGTCTCGGCAGTCTCTGTTTACAGGTCCACAAAGGGGCGGGGCTTCTGAGATCTTGGTAGCCAGAGTCGGACCTTTATGCCGCTGGTACTCATGCTGCCCATTACAACCAAGACCAAGGCTTGGGGACCAGCTTCTGCTATTTTTACAGCACTCTGGGTCAAGGCTGACAGTAATGAATATGTCAGGGCAGTCTCATCTCTGACCCTTACTTGTCCCAGGTTACTAATCTCTCTCCTTGTGACCGTTTCAGGTTAATTTAGTGAGCACCAGGTCCTGGTGTTACCTCTGAGGATTGAGTCCTAAGAATGCGGTTAGTACTTTGCATTTGGATTGTGAGTCTGGAGAGGGGCAGGGGGTAGGATGAGGTCTCTTTGATGCTCTTGAGCTTCAGGGTCAGAGTCTTGTTTAGAAAATCCGCACTCGCCTGCAGATAAAAACAGCAACTACTTTGGGAGCACAGGATAAAAAGCCAGGAATCCCTATGCCTCTCTATCCCGGAGGGATGCCCTTCAAATGCATGCCCTTGTCGCCCATGTCCCCTGAATAGTGACCAGCTTCAACAGTAAGAATCAGGACACCTCCAAGGGCAAGGGCTTCTCAGTTTACAAGTTTCACACTGACATAATCTGCTGGCAGCCAAAGGCTTCACTCAGCCTTGTTGGTAAATACGGTGCTTGCTCAAGGTGTGAAATGACTCAGCAGGAAGAGCTACGTGATAGACTGGCAGCAGGACTTACAGGCCTAGCATCTCATCCGTGATAGAGGTTAGGCACATCTCAGATGGCTCCTGAGCCTGTTTTTTTTTTCCCTTAGATTAACAAATGACGATACAGCTGCCTCCCTGACGTGTGTGTTCTAGGTCAATTGCAGTAAATAAGGACTATTTCCATAGAGCATGCTAGTGCACGGTACAAGTTCAGTTTTCCTAACTTCAACCCCTTCAGTGGTTCAGCGTTTTATACATTGAAGATACCACACAAGTTTGGAAGAGGATGGCCCATTATGGACTTGGGACGGTGGCTATGAACGCCAGTGATGAATGATGTGGTTGGTGCCATCCTATGAGGTCTGGGAGAGAGGATTGGAATTCCAGAACCCAGGGATCTGGAATCAGAGGAAAGACAACACTGCCTCTGCCTGTGCCCCAGGTACCTTGCTAAGGTGTGGGGTAAGCACAGTAAGGGACAGGGGATGGTGCGGTCCCAAAGCTGCTGATGGCCAGCTGCGAGTGCTTGGGTGGGATTCTGGAGCTGGCCAAGTGCCAGGCCCTACACTGGCCAATTCCTCTGGGTTCTCTGCTGAGTGCAGTGGGGAGGTTTTGAAGGGTTTTGCACATTTCATCCTGATGAATGTATGTTTTTAATTTTGTGGAATTTTGAGTGTCAACTCAGGAATTTTCAAGAAACCTGGTCTTTCAAAAGAAAAATGAGTAACACTCAGGCGTTTTACTTTTAAAGTCCGGTCTGAAGAGAAACGGGTTAAACTTGAGAAGGAGCCCAAATGGCAGGGCCTAGAGAAACGTCACCGACTCCTTTCTTTCTCTAAGAATCTTCCTCAGAGAGACCAGCCTACAAGGCTGATTAGGGATACAGCAGTACCGTACCATAACCTGGAGTTACCTATCAACTGTTATCGGTCAACTGTCTACGCTTCTGTCAAGTTGTCTAGTATTTCTCAACAAGCAATCAAGTCTTATTTCTGACTATGTTTATACACAGTCCAGCAGCTACAGTCAGAAAAGGAAGCAAGGACCTCCCTCCCATTAAGACTAAGCCAGGATCACACTACCCAGGTCTTCTGTATCCCAGAAGGATGCTAGTGGGCAGTCCCTCCCTCTGGATGCTGTCAATGGCTGCAATGGGTTTCCTTCCCCCTTGCATGATGGAGGAGTGATGGCTTTCCTTCTCCCCTTGCATGATGGAAGAGTGGGCGATCTGGACTCCCCCGGGGCCAGCCCACCCTCCCCTGCCTTCCTTTCTCTGGTTTATTTATGAGAAGTAATAAATTCCTCCTCAACCACGGCCCGAGTTAATTCGGTTTAGTTTTAGTCACTTCTGACTGTAAAAATGTTTGGCTAATACAAAACGCCTTGCAAAAGGTTTGTACACACTCTGCTCCAGCAAGCTGGTGGAATTTTTATTGCTGTTTCCATGATAAAAGTTTCTCAAAAGTCACTTAAGCCTGGCCAATCCACAATGACCCATGAAATTCCATTGAGCATCCTGAGATGTCACCAAAGCCCTGTCCACACAGGCTGGCCACCCATATGTGAGCCAATTATATGCAAGAATTCTTTCAAATCATCTGGTGCCTTCACTGGCTGGACATCTCTGCTAGCACAGACCTCTGTTGAGGCATAATCTGATAAGGCTAAGTTGAGATAAGAGAAAATTTCGTCCAAGTTTCTACTGACCTGAAAGACAAGTTTCTCCAAAATACTAGGCTTGCCTCACCTTGAAGCCAGTGTTGGCTGCTCTATCACATGTCCCTCCATCTGAATGCAACCTTGCCTATGATCCCTGTTCATCACTGGACAACAACATTCAACAACCAACCCATCAGAGTAGGTGCAGAAGACTGTGCATCGCGAGGGACTGCCCCCTAACATTCTTCTGGGGCACAGCAGACCTGGATGGTATGAGTCTGCCTTGATCTCAATGGGAGGGAAGTCCTTGCTCCTCTCTCCTACTGTAGCTGCTAGACTGTGTATAATCACAGTCAGATTCCTATGAGCTGGAGCTCTCTCAGGGCCAGCTAGCACAATTCTCAAGACTGTCACAGCCCAAGGACCCTTCTGCCTGATCCTCATTCCTTTCTTCCTTCCTTTTGAGTGATCCAGAAAAAAATCACAAATAAACAAGCCACATGTTGAAACTGATACGTTGCTCAGTCTCTCCTGAATTAAGCAACCTTCAGATGCAGTCCACCGGGCCAGGCTTGGACCACCCTGGACATCTTCCCCAGGCTCAGTTGATGGAATGAGATAGGAAGGGTATCTGGAGAGAACAGCAGGGTGGCACTAGGGTCCAGCCACCATGAGCAAGAGCTTACAGGACACCTATGCTATCTCTATAAACAACTTGGATAAGAAAGCAGCCAGGCCCACTGCACAGAAAAGATTACAGCACCTGCCGTGTAGCTTGAGCCCAGTGAGGCTGACAGTGCTTTGGGGGATTGTCCTTATCAGTAAAGCCAGTGACTGTCTGGGACAAATATGAAAGAACAGACTGGACACCTAGGTCCTGCTTAGGCACCATCCAGACCAGGGAAACAGTGGGGTGAGGCCCGACAAGTGCCTCCTTGTTCTCTAGTCTGATGGTTCTGTGACCAACTTGGTCTTACCGTTACTTCTCATGCTCCCCCTAAATATGCTCTCTATTATGTCCAACATGACCCCAGGTTTTATGCCCATTTCTCTGCTCCCCAAATATCTCCCTTCATCTATTTCAGTTCTACTTTTAAAACCCTTAGCCTGTGACAATTAACTGAAATAAACCTCCTTCATCAGTTCTTCATCATGTTCTTGCTGCTGCCCCTACAGCCTGGTCTCCTCTCTGGGGAGTATACATATCATGGTATAGTTCAAGATCCTGAGTCCTTGCCTGAGAGGCAGCCAGTCATGCCAAGAGGCCTCTTCTGTTCTGCCTGACAGTGTGCAGGCAGCTGGAAGAAATGGGGAGTGGTAGTTGCCAATTAAGCCAAAATTTCCCTTTCTACTTCCTAATGGCATAGTCCCTGACCTTGCCTACTTTTCTTGTCAAAGGGAGGTGAGATGACTTGTTCACCTCTGGTTGTCAGATGGGTCCCTTCTTCTGCACTGTGATAGGCTCCCTTTCTGCTCCTGGAGGCAGAAAAGGATTCTGGGTGCTTCAAGTATACATTTGAACTTTTAAGCTGTATCAGATGTGTCATTCACCAGAACTTCTAGTAGCCTCGTGTGTTCATCAGCATTTGTCACTATGGCAAAATGTCCATGACAATTTATAAGGAGAAAAGGTTTATCTGGTCCATGATCTCAGAGGCTTCAATCCACAGACAATTGGTTCTGTTACTTTAGGTCTATGATAACAGAGATATTTTGATGGAGAAAGACTCATGCACTTGGGAAGCAAACAGAAAGGTTCCAGTAACTCTCCAATGACCCCAGTGACCTAATTTGCTCCCACTAACTCCCTCCTCCTAGATGTGCCACCTCCCAGAGGCACCACTTTGGGGATCAGCCCTTTAATATACAGGCTTTAGGGAGACATTCAAGATTCAAGCCATAGAACCCTTTAGAAGGGCAGAACAAATATTTCAAGACACTCCTGAATCGGGAGTGTACCTTCACTGTGGTGGTTTGAATAAGAATGGCCCCATCTGCTGCCATATTTTAATGCTTAGCCACCAGGGAGTGGAACTCTTTGATAGAAGGATTAGGAGGTGTGGTTTTGCTGGAGGAAATGCGTCACCAGGGGTGGGCTTTGAGGTTTCAAAATCCCAAACCAGATGTAATCTCACTCTCTCTTTCTCTCCTCTCAGGACATAACTCCTGCTATTCTCCCTGCCATGACTGACAATGGTCTGAACCTTTGAAACTGTAAGCAAGTTCCTAATTAAATGCTTTCTTTGTTAAGAATCATCTTGGTGTCTTTTAACAGCAATCGAGCACTACAGACTAAAACACTTAACCATAGAAAAGGAAGTTAGAGGTAAGGACCCTGGTAGCTCAGACAGCAGGCAAGAGGCCCTGGTGCTCATTTCTTGGACGTAAGACATGGCAGTTATGACTCGGTAAGAATGGACAGGCAATGGAAGAAAATACATAATCTATGGGGGCCCAGAACTAGGATGCAGGTTGGTGCAATATTGACCTCCTTTCCTGAAACCAAGCTGCCGAGTGGAGAGTGCCAGACCCACACCCATTCTGACCTGGAAATACCTCTGATTTGTAGCTCTAGACCATACAAACTCTATCCTTAGGGCCTAAGTCTTGAGAGAAGAAAATTCAGGCCGGCCATGATTCCCAGTGTACCTCTTTCTCCTCTGTGCTCCTCCTCTAAACTGGACTGAGCATCCACTGAAGAGCTGTCTGGTCCTGCCAGGATACTGCTGCCCAGTCCAGGTGAACAGAGATAGCTCCCCCCACGGACGTGTTGGGTGTTCCTGCTGAGTAGAGACACTATGCCCCCGTCTGAGTTGAGAATCAGGCCTCGGTGAAGCCTGATCATTGGTTTTTCCATCCAGTTTCTTCTTCCTTTCTCTCATCTGAACTAAACACATCTACCATCTGGCACCCTGGAAATGGAGGTCAAATTCTGCACGCACGAAGCATTTCTGCCTGAATAAACAAGTTCCTTTCTTTCCTTTGGTCCTCGGTCATTCCCAGAATCGGTCCAGCTGTTCACAGTCTGCTCTTCCTCCTGGCCCCAGACGTGTTCTAGGGCAAGTACACACCTGCCCTGGCTAGGTGGGGGGAAAGCAAGAAGAGAGTCTCACTTCTACAGCCTGGGAAAGGAAGGGGCAGGTGGCGGTCCACCCGCAGGCCAGCCCCGCCCTCTGGCTGAATAGAGGCGCGGAAGTATCTCCAGCAGCCTCTTCCTAAGGACCAGTGCCGTGTACACATCCCAGCCTCTTCAATGTGACTCCCCAGGTTGCTTTTCCTTCTTTCTTCTGTCCACTCCTCCTCTTCTCCAACACAAGTAGAGGGCTGGCCATCGATAAAGTGTTCCTGGACTACAGGAGGCCAATTGTCGCTGAGACTCAGACCAGGATCTGGTTGTTTGGACAACTGCCCCAGCAGCCCCAATATGATGGCTTAGGGGTTTGCAAGCCTACAGGAGCCCAGAGCGGCCGCTGGAAGGAAATCTTTTCCAACCAATGTCCTAATGCTAGTGTGCCTCTTAAATTCACATTCCATGTGTAATTCTTACTTCTCAGGAAGGGATATAGGGAAGTGAGGCCCAGGGAGAGGTCCTCTGGCATTTGCTAGTGAGTCATTAAAAGGAATTGTGAGACTCGGGTCTCTTTCCTCTCTTTCTCTTTCCAGCCATATGACTTCCTCTGCCATGCACTGTCTGTCACCATGCCTTGCCTCTTCACCTCCTCAAAATGACAGGGGAAGCAGCTCATAAACTGTCACTTTCAAAACTGAGTCAAAGTAAGTGATTTTCTTTTTTTAATATATATGTATGTGTATATGTATATGTGTATGTGTATGTATATTATATGTATATATAATTGCATGTGTGTATGTGCATGTGTATGTTTGTGTGTATATGTATACACATATATGTGCCAGATATCCATGGAGGGCAGAGGTGACGATTTCTCTGGAACTTGAGTTATAGGTAATTGTGAGCCACCTGACATGGGTTCTGGGAACTAAACTTGGACCCTTTGTGAGAGTGAGTAGTGGGCACTCTTAACCGCTGAGCTATCTCTTCATCCCCTAAGGGCTGTCTTGTTTTGTAAGGTAATTATCTCAGGCATCTTTTGCAGCCACCTAAAGCTGACTAACATGCTAAGGGCTAATATGCTGGAGGAAATGTCAAAACGTTCTCTGCTTATAGACCTCCAACCATGCATCAGCCTTCAGGGACCACATACTCCAAGAGACGACGGATACTCAGTTCACTTTCCTGCCCCCTCTACTCAGGCAACCACCCTCAGGTCTAGCCTTAGATCCAGATTTCTCATATAAAGACAGAGTTGAGCACTCTGCCTCACCACATACCCTTAGAAGAGATAAATGCACAAAAGTCCGGCCTCCTGAGGCAGCTGTCAACTGGGAGTTGGGAAACAAGAACAGATATCCCCACACTTCTACAGGACACCAGGAGTTTATAAAGCCACCACAGGGGGACGAACAACAGTCCCTGCCCCATCTCCAGTCTCTGAAACCTCTCTTAATCATTGCATCCTGAAAAACCTGTGTCCAAGTTTAGGCACACACATCTCAGGTCTGCAAGGGCAGGAGCGAGGGACTCAATCTTCAGACGCCTAGAAAACTGTGCCTAGGATGCTCTAGAAGGTTCTGGCGGACAAAGAGCAGTGGAAGCTGGTGCCATGGCCTACCTGGGTACTCAATCTGTCCCACGCTTCAGTCCTAGCCCACTCTAGTCCCTGCCGCCCAGGCTTCCATGTCCTACAGACCCCACGGCTGACTGACTATTCAGCAGATTGAGGCGACATCAGACTCAATTTGTTCTTAGTCAGTTTTTCTTGATGTTTACTAAACTGCCCTCTTAACCACCGAGCAGGGCCTGTCTGTGATACACTGACCCATATGCATACTAACAAGTGTATCCTGGACTGGGCAGTAGCTTCAAGTGTCTACTCTGCTCTACCCAAAGCCACCAACGACCAAACATTTCAACAGCTAGGCCAGGGAACAGGAAGGGAATGTTAAACAGAATTAAGCTACATTTACTTCTTTATGGGGACACATGTGCACAGTCACAGTGTACATGTGGAGCCAGAAGACAGCTTTCAGAAGTCAGTTCTCTCTTCCCGTCATGTGGGTCAGGCTTAGTAGCAAACTGACCCAAGAGTAGGTCTTAAAGTCAACGCTAAGAGCCAAGACCCAAGCCAAGCTACAAGACTGACTCCTGAGACACGGCTTCCCTCCGAGTCTGCGTGCTGCCTCAGAGGATAGCATAAACATGCTTCTGCACGCAGCACTGTGTGGCCCATCAGTATGGTCATTTTGCTCTGTCTAACACTGGACACACTGACGCTTTTACAGAGGCTGCTACTGACTGTGGCCACTTCAAGAATCAGTTTAGTGCTTGGTCCTTGGGGAATAATTCTTGTCCTTGTGAGTTTAAGCTTCACTCCCTTTGGAGTGAAGGATCCTTAAAGAGTCTAAGACTGTGCGTGAAAGTGTGCGAAATGACCATGCATTTGCACAGTAGAACACCAAACACAGCCGGGCCTCCGGGTTGAAATACAGCCAACAGATGTGTCAACCATCAGTACTGTCTGCCCCAGTACAAACAAGCTGTATATCCCCCTGACAATGGCCTGGTTCTGCGGGACCCTCACCTTGACAGCCAGGACAGTACCCTGTGCTTTTCTTGGCACACCCTGGAAAGGGTGCCTTACTCTTCCTGAGTTATGAGTGCTTGAGGCTCTGGCTTCCTGCTCAAAACCTCAACTCCAGTCAACTGGTCGACAGAATTATACCCACAATGACCTGCCGAAAAAGCCACAGAAGTAAATATTGCCTTGGGTCAGATCCCCCTCCTGGAATCCCAGAACTGTTGAAAGCTGCCAAGGCCGGGGTAATAGATCACCACAACCCGCCTCTGTTTACAACCGGGTAATGCCTTTTACGACCGCCTCTCTCTGTCCCGAATATTTATTTTATTGCCCCTGTAGGGAGATTTTTCCATTTGGTAAAAATCATCAGATGGTTTCAGTCATGTTAACAACTGTTCATTAAATGCAGAGGGTAAACAGAGAGGTAAAGGTTTGTTTCTTTCTTTATTCTCTATTTATTTTTAACTTATGGAGAAAACCCAAGGGGTGGACCCAGGGAGGGAGACATATTCAGATACCGTTCCTCTCACTGGGTGGGTATCCCCAGCCTTGCTTCCTGCCCTCCAGAGAGGACTAGTCCCTCAGCAAAATGAAAGGTAAAGGTTTTAATCTGCATAAGACTAAGGCTTGTTGTGCAACCTTCAAGTTAGGAGTCCCTGACCTGTTTATTCCTTGCTTTGGGGCCAGGGTTGCAGAAGACATAGATCTTATTCACAGAGAAAGCCTTTTAAGTTTAAAACAACTTAAAGTCACCGGTATGGAAGAGTTGGAGAGAAAGACCCAGATAGTGGTAAGTAGATGGGTAGACGAACCTGATGAGTGAGTGGATGAATGGAGTGGGGACGTGGTTGGAGATGGAGACTTAGACATGTGGAACCATTGACCAGCTATGAATGAGTGTAAGGACATTAGGAAGGAGTGGTAAGTGGACAGATATAGAGGTGTGGGTGGTGGTGGGGACTGATGAAGGTGTAAAAGGAGAAGCTGATGGGTGAATGAGGAAAAGATGGACCAAAGAAATGATAAATGGGTGGGTAGATGGGCAGACAGATGGTGAATAGAAGGATAGATGGACAGGTGATGGTTGGGTGAGTTCACGGATACGTGTATGAATGGATACAGATGGTGTGGAAGTCATTGCTGTCAATCTAACCCAATATAGAAGCACCGGGGAAGAGGGTCTTAATGGAATTGTCTCCATCGCATTATGTTATGAGCATGCCTGCGAGAGCCTTTTGGAATTGGGTTTTGATTGGGATGGGAAGGACCACTGTGAATTTTTAAAGTACCATTCTGTGGGCCCTGGTGTGAATGGAACTGGGAGAGAAAGCTGAGCATACATTATTCTATTATGAGCTGTTGTTCTATTCCCACTGTTCTTCACTCTGGATATAAAGTGACTGCTTCCCAAGCCACTGCTGCTGGGACTTCGCTACCATGGTGGACTCTAACCTGGAGCCCCAAACCAAAAAGACCCTTCGTCCTTTAAATGGATTTTATTGGAGTATTTTGTCACAGTAAATGAAGCAAAACTAAGACACATGCTAGGTAGGTGAGTGATTGAGAGGTGCTGAAAAGTTTACTCAAGAATCCATCTTCTACTAATATCTTCTGGGCCAGCCTCTCAGAGGTACCTATCTTCAAACTTGGCCTTGAAAGGTTCTCCGAGGAGTCTGTGTACTGCAGATATTCCACAAAGTGGCATGGACTGAAGGACAGAGAACAGGATCCTCCTCTAAGCAAGAACAGCAAGTGAGGACAGAATTCTGGTTTCTCTGACATGAGGGTGGGGAGTGACTACCTGTGCAAGCACCAGGCTTAGCCTTCACAACTCCCAGGAATTCCTGGCCCCTTCCCTGGCTTTCAACCAGGATATGTTCATGTTCATGTGCTGCTGTTTTCTGGGTATCACCTTTTCCTTCCCCACATTCAGTCCATGCATCCTGTATTAGAAAGGATGCCAGTGCTTGGGTTGTTTGTACATCTACTAGAGGAGGAGGGGCACTGGTGATGCTCAGGGGAAGAAGAAGGGCTAGGACAAGTGTCTGCTTGAATTTCAAGAACGGAACAGAGAAAGGGCATTCTTCTATCTTCTATCGTATCAACACACTACCATTTAGCACCCCTGACTTGATAAAACTCAAGGTATCCCCTCAATGAGAAAGTGGGCAATTCAAGAATATGCCTCTCGTGTCTTTCTATCCACAGATTCTGAATGGGCGGAAAGCCCATAGGGAGGGGGATCTCTTACAGTATAGATCCTGAAGTCGGTCTGTCAGACTAATCATAAACAAAACACAAGATATATAGGTAAGCTTGCATCTCAGATAAACAATAAGTAATTCTTTTCTGCAAAATATGCCCCACAAAACATGTGGAATATTCTAACAAGAACAACAAAAATTTAAACACATATTTATCTGAATTCAAAGGTGTCTTGAATTTCTGTGGAGCAAATTTACTTTCATCCCTCACCAGGACAGCCCTCTTGTAAATTACATTTAAATCCCAGGTCTTCAAAGTTAAAAACGTGGGGGAGGACTGACTCTGCTAGTTGGGCAGTGAACACTGAACCAGTCTCACAGGGCAGGTGTGAGGACACAAAGGGGACAAGAATAGGATGCGGAGTGACACATGCTCCCAAGTTCACAGTCTGTCTGTCAGTCAGGTTTGTGGTTAGCAGAATGTGGTATACACAGTAGTTGCGAGTGTGCTCTGAGATCGCCGCCCATGGATCTCTGAAACCATGAATCACACTGAGCCCTGCAAAGGTCATCTATGGCTTTCATCTGTCACTGAGACAGCACTTAAGAGACAAGTAGGGAGTGTGTGCTTTGTGAATATGCTGGACAGTGTGGTGACTGGGATACGATGTATTCATAAGAGATTTTATCATACTCAGAACCACGGACAATCTTGAACATGAAATTATTGATTTCAGGACTCTTCCACTGGGTGTTTCCATGGCATGGTTGACTGTGGGTGACTGGAACCACAGAAAGCACCACCTGTAGTGAGGTGCAACTGCTATATTCCAGTCGAGACCCTTAGTGGTACCCTCGCTACTAAACCCTGTCTGCTGAAAGGAAGGTTAGCTCAAGTCAAGGTAGCTAGGCATAGAGAGGTGGAACAAACCCAGACCCGATTCTCCTGGCTTGGGAGCTAATGTGGGCTACTCTCGGGCCTGGGCCCAGAGAAACTGAAGTTTTCCACAGATCATTAAATCTGGGCGGCTCTTCTCCTAGCTGTGCTTTGGCAAGTATGTTTGCCTTCAAGTGTCTGCTCATCCTGAGCAGGACCATGTTCAATAGACATCCTGGTTTGATGGTCATGCATGCTCCCTGTAGGTGGTCCTGCCTATGTATGCATCCCAAACCCAGTGGTGTCTGCCTCAGGTTTCCTAGGATCCTTCCCCACCTGGTGGCAGGGGATTTTAAGAACTTCAGTTTGGGATCTAGTCAAGGGAAACATGGCCAGCTCAGCATGTGCCGAGCCTCAGTCCTCCCTATAAACCTTCAAGAGACTTCTAGATGGCTGTCACAGAAATGACTTATGTCCCCAAATATGCTTCTATGACTTACTGGTGGTCACATGCACTTGCAACAATTTCCCTCGGCGATTCTGCCATTGTTGGTCCCAGCTCTTGTCTTTGAAGCCGAGGTAACAGGACTTATACTGAAAATGTCTTAGTAAAAGCTCAATGTGATAGACCCAGAAGTGGTAAGCAAAAGTCCTACAGAAATAGAGTTGTCAAATATCATCTGCAAAACTTTCTCTGGGCCAAGCGTTTGGACACTTGGTCAACCACCCGCCACCACCGTCGATGGGGAGCTTGCAAATGGTTCAAGGGACAGCAGCGAGGCTCTGGGCGTTTAACTTCTTCAGCTTCACTACCGTATGGGTAGGTCATCTGCTCCTGAGCTCTAATCGAGGCATCAGAGGTGTGAGAGCAGAAACAGTGGAGAGGGAATCAGCATGAGCTGCTGTCTGCTAACCGAGCCCCATTAGACCTATGTGGAGGAGGCACCAGGAGCACTGTCAGGGGCGGGAGGACCACAGATGCCCAAGGATCTCACATGTACTCACTCTCTTCTTAGGACCTGCACACTCCTCGATCATTTCTCCCCTGCCTAGCTGGGTATGTGAGTGAGGAGGATAAGCACTTCCCTTTCGGTTTTATATTTTACCATTGTGAAGCCAAATAGTTGATTTCAGAAGGAGAACCTCGCCGAGATAGTGTGCGATATCAAACTTCGGGACTTTTTATATTATTTTCAAGATTTGCTGTCACCCACCACCTATACTATTTTATCATATGTTAGCATAAATCAACTCACTTTGTAAAACTAAAATCATACATAAAAACAGGACCAATCTTGAGGGATATTTGAACCGTTGTAGGAGTCGTGTTTTTATATTACTTTAAACATCTGCAAATCTACATCCAGAACCAGCGCTTCCTGGGCTCACTTTTATTATGTAATATTTGCACCACCAAATTATGGAAATAGCCTAGATGCCACCAGTGGGTGAATGGGTAATGCGGTTTATATGGACAATGGAGTTATACTCAGCCACAAAGACAGGTGAAATTATGTCATTGGCAAGGGAACATACGTTCAATCTCATAACAAACAAACATTGTCTGTTTTCCTTCATATATGGAATATAGAGAAAAGAAGAAAAGGAAGTTATGACACTAGTCGTCATGTGGAAGGAGGAGGAAGTGAGAAAAAGAAGATAAAACTCACAGGGACGTGAGTATCATCAAGGTCCATTACATGATAGTTGTGAACTATCACTGTATTTTTTTAAAGACAATAATAATATTGCTTTCAGAAGGAGACAACTGAAGTCATCTTGGCAGTCACCTTGCAGATGGGGACTTGGTACAGATCTTCATCTTTGCCCTGAGAAGCCAACCGGGGAAGGCTAGCCAGTGAACTTTGCAGTGAGCTTCGCTGATCAAGCAGAGGGCTAAGGGGCAGATGTCTGCGCCAAGGACCCAGAGGCTGGCCATGTAGACAAGCCTGCTTCGTAACTCTGAAGCCAGCCTTCAGGCTCCCATCTTGATTTCTGGATAGTCCACCCTGAAAGCCAAGGGGCAGCGTCCAGGAGGCAGCAGCCCGCTCTCTGTTCCCAGGTTATGTGGAGAAGAGCTGCAGACTTCACAGAGACATGAGCTGGTTTTCTGTGCCTTCCCATGAAACCAGTCTTCCCACAGAGGAACTGGGTGGACCTGAGTAGAGACGGTTGCATCAACAAAGGTGGCCCCAAGTTGTGGAGAGACTTCTTTGGCTGAGCACATTCGAAAGGCTTATGACCCCAACCCCATCTGTTTCCTTTGTGGTTTTTCTTTTTTTTTTTTTTTTTCAGAAAATAAAAAAAAAAATTCACCAACTGTAAAATTGTAGAGTTTTTACATCTAAAATCCACCCTATCCGAAACCCTCTTACTGTGTGCGGCAGCTCCCAGAGCGCTCACTGTTGCTCGACTGGTGCTCGATTGCTGGCTTTTTTGTTGCTCGCCCCTTCTTCTTCTTCCCCTACCCCGGAATTTTTTCTTTTAAATATTTCGAACTCTTAGTGCATGTCTAGCACATAGAGGAGAACCTACCGAACGTGTTTTAATGAATGGTTGTAGGAAGGTAGGGACAGATGTGACCCACATCTGCTTCTGTTCTGGAGCCTCGGTCTGCCAGAGCCTTTGTTGGTTTCTGCCTTGCTCTTGGCCTGCATAGGACACCCCTCCCCCAACCTCACTCCTGGGCTGTGAGTGGGTCCTTCTCTCCTGATTTCCTAGCAAACACTAAGTAGCAAGAGACCTGGACGTCGACCTGCTTTGGACAAACTTACAGCAGAGGTTCACCTCAGAGATGTAGGGAATAGGAGCACCACACAAGTTTTTGTGCGCAGAGTAGGTTTTGCCCAAGAGCATCTGTTTTGTTGTTTTCTTTTTTTTTTAAACTGTGCTTTATACAGGCATCAGGTATCCCAACTGCCTGAACTCCAGCCTCTCCGGTTACGGGAGCAGGGGAGATGGGACCACTAGAGGGCGCCGGAGCCCAGCCTCTGCCGATCCTACAGTACAACAGGGCCAGCAAGTTCAGTGTTCAGCATCCTGAAAGCTCAGGATAATGCAAAAGCCGGTAGAAATGAATGGCTGCCTTCTCTAGAGTGCTACTTTTTAAACACAGGGACCAGGTCGGCGCTGTTCCAGATTTGAAGCTGAGCCCCTAAAGTGCGCCTGACAAATGAATGGACGCAAAGTGCTTGGCGGAATTGTTTAAGACACTCTCATGGCTGAAACATTTTCCTCTTGACCCCGGCCACCCTTCTTTAGTCCCTAGGTGGAGCCCCAGGCCAAAGGTCCTGGCCACTTCTTCAAAAATATGATTCCCAGATTGCCCTGGACAGAGGCAAGTCTCTTTGTGCACTCCCTTGGGTGAACGTGATAACAGAATCCAAATCGCTAATTGGTTATGTGGGAAAGGCAATGGGAGCGTGGCCAACACTGTATGTGGCAGCGGAAGGTCCAAAGGACGCTGCTCCCAGCCTCTAGCCCTCCAGCTGCGGTCTGCCCCTTCCCCTGTGTCTCCCCACACCCAGGTTGGGGTTGTTTTGGTTGACCAGCGTGGAGTACAACGGTCTATCGGCAGGACTGAGCACCCGTGGGTATATTTGTAAAGACACCAATGACCACCTTCGGAAGCACTCACTCCTGGGCTTCCGAAGTTTTAGGGTTTTTAGGGAGCAGGGAAAGGAACTCTTTCGTCCCTTTTGGAACACTGGACTTTCTTCAGGAGAGGTAGGAAACACTGAAGTTTAAGAACACCCATTAAAACCAGGTACTGAGCGTCACGACGTTTCGCGGGAGTGAGGCTCTCAGTGATTTCTCCGTTTCCATTCTGCTGGGTGAGAGCTGTGATCACCTCCCTCCGCCACCCCCCAGCGACAGATACCGTTACAGCGGGGAGGTGGCAAAGAAAATTCATGGTACTATGTCTGGAAGACCCGCTTGGTCTCTTTGCTGGGCAGCACGGCCCTACGTTAGAATGCATCTTCCCGGGGGTGACTGTAGTGAGACTTTGGCTGGGAGTCCAAGTTATTCTAACTGTAGGCTGCTCCGCGTTGTCCTTAAGCCTAGCTGTCGCCTGCGGCACAGACACCCTGGGAGTGAGGTGGGTCAGCTTGAGGTCCTGGCACCAAAGAAAGGGTTCTCTGGCAACTTTTTGGGTGCGGCGCAACAGAACCTCGTGCCTGGAACACACTGTTTCGCCTCTGGTCCTTACTTGACAACTTTCGGTTTCGACAGCCCCTTAGTTTCTCTATCTGCAGGATGGGAGCATTTGTAGTCCAAGGAGCCCGCCCAAGTTGGGGACTGGGAAGATCAAAGGTCTCGGCACCCAGCGGAGCCGGGGACACCGAGGGCGCCAAGAAGGGGGTGGGTAGGTAGGGGACTGGAAGGGCGGCTGCTCCGCAGGGGATGCGCGTCAGAGACCCCAGCCACACTTCAGACACGCCCCTTGACGAGCCCCGCCCCGCCTGGTTTTCGGCTCTAAAGCGCCCAGCGCGCGCCTCTCGCTGCCGCACTTTCACTCTCGGTCCACCTCGGTGTCCTCTTGCTGCCCAGCTCTGCAGCCTCCGGCGCGCCCTCCCGCCCACGCCATGGACGCCAAGGTCGTCGCCGTGCTGGCCCTGGTGCTGGCCGCGCTCTGCATCAGTGACGGTGAGTGCAATCTGCGCCCGGGCCCGGGCAAGGCTCGCAGCTCTGTGCCGGAGCTCCTTCGGGTCCGCGGTTCCCCTGCCCGCGCCGGAGTCGCGGAGAAAGAACTCGTTCCGCGCCGTTCACTGCAAGCTAACTTCAGGCAGCCCACTCTGCAGGGCGCACTCCCCACGGGTGCCCTTTCCCGTGTCCCACGGGTCGCACCGAGGTTTTGTGCTCTGCGAAGCGCGGCTGCAGGACCTAGAGAGGGCTGCAGGCGAGGCCCTGCAGGATTGTTGGGCAAGTGTGGGGTCGGCGCGGAATGGAAGCTTGGGCGACGGTGTCCTGGGCTTGGGCCCTGGAGCGCGCCAGCTGCACTCAGCTAGTGTCCACCCGCGCCCAGATGTTCCCAGAGGCGAAGGGCAGCGTGGTCCCGGAGTTGACCGTGCAGGAGATTCATTCGGGTGGTGCGTGTGCCAGCAAACTCTTAAAGTAGCTTGGTTTGGCTATAGGTTCGGTGGTGCAGTTGAGTTTCGTCCCCTCAGACTGTAGCGAGTTCTCTTACAACACCCTCCCGGCCATGAGCAGCGCAGTGCAGCGCTAGAGCTTGCGCCAACAGCCAGGGCTGCGCTTCTGCACAGTTCGTTGGTCCGTAGCGACGCGGACCTGAGCACGCGTCTCTTCGCTGCGCCTTTTTCTTCTTACCGGGGTCACTAGACAAAGGCGCAGCAGTTACTCGAGCTATCTGCACACCTCTCCCCAACCCCCAAACACACCTGCAAATGGGCGCTTTTGTAGCCAGCCCCGGAGCCCTCCGCTCTGGAATGAGATCTGCAGCAGAGTTCAGTCTCCCAGACCCAGGGTGGTGTCTTCTTTCACTGGGAAAGGGCTTTCATTTTGTTTTCTTTTTTTGACACTGAAGAGAAAACTCTCAGCGCTGTTACAAGACACCGTTGCTGCAAAACAAAACAAACCATTGCCTCTGAACACAAAACAAAACCCTACCAGTCGGGCCCCTGCCTTCCTCCGCTGTGTTGTTTCCGAACTGAGGGGCGGTCGGAGCCCTTGGTGAGGCTGCGATCTAAATGCTGCCCCAAGTGCGCCAAAGCGTTGGTTTGGGTTCTTTCCCTGTGAACAACAGGGTACGGAAAGTAGTGGGACCTGCGTTTGTTTGGCTAAGTATGGTTGGAGAGGCTGGACTTGCCTAGTCCGAGGGAAATGTTCAGTAAAAATTTAGTAAATGTTCAGTAAAAGTTCAATAAAAGAATAGTCAGTTGCTGATCGGAGGAGTAAAAAAGACAAATGAAAAGCAATTTAGTTTTTTTTTTTTCCTCTGCTACTGAGAACACCTGGGAGGCTGCAACTTCCCACTGGCCCCCAGTGCGTCATCATGGAGCACATTGATTTGGGCATTAATAATTGAATGAGCTGGTGACGTTGCAAGGGTCACAGTCTCTGGCAAACTGTACTGCCTCCTGGGAAGTCAGGTATGAGGCAGGAATGTAGGAACTCGGGTCCTCAAGGCTGGAGTGCAATTGTCCCGAGTAATTGGGGTGTCTCACCCCCAGACATATTCTGACTGTAGGAAGAGTCGGACTCTTGTCTTCTCTACAACCAAGTGTCTGGATCAGACCTGTTCTCTAGGCAGGACTCCGTTGCATTGCCCAGATGAAAGCGCCTGTGTGCCCTCCGGTCCTGCACAGCCCTCGAGTTGCAGCATGGCTAACCTTGTTGTGGTTCCTGTGTTTCCCCACCAGCGGATCCAACTCAGCAGCTAGACATTAGGCACCCTAGGCTTCCTTGCTTAAACCCAGGACAGCAAGCTTCCCAGGACTGTTAGAGTGAATGCGCCTTGCCTCCTTAAGCCAAGCTCTCTCTGTTCCCAAGTCCAGGGTGGGCAGTGAGCTGGTTCGGCCTTTGGTCTGTACCTGCAGTCTGTTTTTCCTATGCTTTAGCGTCTAAATACACTACCCTTCCCAGGTCACGCATCTCTTAGCTAAATGGCACCTGCAGAAGAAGATAATCCCATCATATATTTAATTTGGCCCACTTCTCCACCTGCTTCCCAAAGGTAGAGACCTTCAGAGTACCCAGAAGTCCCCTGGAACTCTGAATAAGCAAACTTAAAATCCTGGGACTAACTATTCTCAACCATACTTTTAAACGTTGGTGAAGAGATCCATAAATTTAAACATCTGGGGATATTAAGAAGAGCTAGGATAAAATCTTGTTGTTGGAGGGGAGGGGAGCAGCTACAAATCCAGTCCTCAGGGGTTTGCAATTCTAGACTTAAAGGGTGGGTCTTAAGAGGGGTTCTAAAGGAGCCCCTTGCTAATTTACACTAATGAGTGTCAATTAAAGCATTTTGCAAATTGGTGAATTGGCAAACAAAGCTAGTAATAGGATCCAGGAGGCCTAAGCGTCTAGGTAGTGACCATAAAAGCCACAGTTGACCCCAGCTTTTGGGGAAAGCTGGATAGAAGGTAAAGCCATGGCCTCCCCTGTGGATTCTTTTGTGATTTCCAGGGCTTAGGATAGGGTGAGTGGGAGGAGGAGGAGCTGCAGGTGGTAGAGGGAAGCCCCCACCCCCAGGCCTGCAACAGAGGGATGAAGAGGAGCCTAGAACCCCCACTTCCCGGGTCCTTTTGTCCCTCAGAAGCTGACCCAAATCAAATCTCACGGTGCTCCCTAGCAGAGGGGAGGGTCTTTGCAAGAATCTTTCTGTTACCATTCCTGCCATTCTTCATCACTGGTACCAGCAAACCCTCAAACACTCAAACCCCCAGCACCAGGCAGAGTAATGACTGGTCCTGTTTTTCTCTCTCCACCTCCTTTAGGTAAGCCAGTCAGCCTGAGCTACAGATGCCCCTGCCGATTCTTCGAGAGCCATGTCGCCAGAGCCAACGTCAAACATCTGAAAATCCTCAACACTCCAAACTGTGCCCTTCAGATTGTGTAAGTCTTAGCCATCATTCCCCAAGGAGGAACACAGTATAGAAGGCCTCAGACTCGGCATAATTAGGGGCAGCTATTGCCATCACTGGGACAGTGATGTGCCATCAGACCTGAGTTTCAAAGGCTACTTTTGTTCCCAGAACCCTGGTGTGCTCACGCTCAGTGTTTCTCACTCTTGCTTTCCAAGCTGCTTCTTGCATTACAGTGGGCTGCCTCTTTACAGAGAAAGCCATGGTCTTGACGGAGGT
The DNA here is from genome assembly GCF_011064425.1 of Rattus rattus. Classification (NCBI taxonomy): domain Eukaryota; kingdom Metazoa; phylum Chordata; class Mammalia; order Rodentia; family Muridae; genus Rattus; species Rattus rattus. The sequence goes on along the minus strand of NC_046159.1, from coordinate 29,491,018 downwards.
CAGCCCTCAACTCTGGACTTGACGGAGGTCAGCCCTCAACTAAAAAACCATGGACTTGACGGAGGTCAGCCCTCTACTATCGACAGTTGCATCTGTCCTGTCAGTTTCAAGGCTCTGGTACCCAAAATCAATCCTTTCTCACGTAGTGAAACAAAACAAAACGAAACAAAAAGGACCCGAGATAGCATGGAAATACTTTTAATCACTTTCTCAGAGGTCAACATTTTAAAGTCATTTTGTTTCAGAGTTTTCCGGTTTGCTGGATGGTGATGATAGCTGCCAGCGTTTGATTTAAATTTAGGTTGGAAATAAGAAAAGCCCAAAACATAGAAGTGATGTAAATATCTCACTCAGAGTCTGGTAGACTTGGCAGAGATGTGTCGTGTTTTAGTCTGTCCTCCCATACCTGAGGATGGTGAGGGCTCAGAGCCTCCTAGGAGGGGTTCCCAAGCTCAGATGATCAACACTAAAAACAGTAAACGGCAGCTGGAACCATGCTAGCTCAAAGGCTTCTTCGCCCAACAGCGACTGCTTTAGGCTCTCCGTCTTCGTCAGTCTCCCTTACCGGCCTTCGCTGCTGTGTTATGTACAGTATGCTTTAGAGACCTCGATGGTGAATATTACTATTACTATTTTGATTAAAATACAGTATTGTCCTGAGAAAGGTATTTCTAAGGTGATGATTTGACTTTTGAGTAGGCCGTGCTGGTTCAGTGTCCTGGGAATGAGCGTTGAACATTCAGTGTCGAATACAACTATTGATTCTAAGTGATCACTAAGTTAATAAATGACTGGATCCAGACTGACCGCCCCCCCCAACCCTATTGAAATTGCATCCCTTTGACCAACTAATGGACAGCCTGCCTGAAGAGCTTTCCCTGTCCTAGGACACTGGGTAGGCGTTTGTTTTCCCCAGAGACAACTCAGTGGCTGGGGAGGAATATTCTCCAGTAGTTTGTGTTTGTCTTTGGTTGTTGTGTTTTTTTGTTTGTTTGTTTGGTTGGTTTGATTTTTGTTTGTTTTCTTGGAGGGGGGTTGCTTTCGGTTTTTTTTTGTTTTTGTTTTTGTTTTTGTTTTGCTTTTTAATTATCTGTCATCGAGGACTTTATGGAGAATAACCAGTTCATCAGTTCATCTCTCAATTAGGAAGCCTAGGAATGGAAGGGAGAACATTGAGTCAATTTTAACAAACCCACAAAGCTAAGACTTTCAAGCGCTTGTAAACGCTTGTAAACGCTCTCAGGCAACCGCTGGACAATTTGTCTAGACTGCTCCTTGCCCATCTGAACAACCTCACTTCACCTGCCCTGTTCCTCCCCTTCTGCATTCCTGCCGTCTTTTTCCTGAGCTACCCTTAAGTTTGTCCTGTGTGCTATCAAGATGCTCTGTCAAATTTTTAGGCTGCTTCTGGCACTCACCAGAGGTTTCCAAGACCCCACCCCACCCCCGACCCCGCGCACCCATGATGTCAGTCATTTGCGCCTTCTGGGTGGCTCTTCCTCCACCTCCTTGGGCGCTTTGGCTCCTTTTGGAGATTCGTCCTTCGTTTTCCTTTACTTTACTCATTTGCCAAACTCTGGCTTGGCCAGATGCTCAGATGTCTCTGCTGTGGTCTCTTCTCTGTGTCCCCTGGGAAGCATCCTTAGCACATCCCTAACTCTGCAGTGGTGGTCCCAACACACTTCAAGCGCTGTGTCTTCCAAAACTGAGGCTTCCAGGAGCAGCAGCTGGGCCCTTCAGTGAGGACCTTCAGCTGGGTGTGTCGGGTGAGCCCGCGCGATCGCTTTCTCCCGCGCGATCGCTTTCTCCTGCTCGGCTGTACAGTGTCTCTTCCCTTGTGTTTTGGCAGTGCAAGGCTGAAAAGCAACAACAGACAAGTGTGCATTGACCCGAAATTAAAGTGGATCCAAGAGTACCTGGACAAAGCCTTAAACAAGTAAGCACAACAGCCCAAAGGACTTTCCAGTAGACCCCTGAGGAAGGCTGACCTCCGTGGGAGAGGAAAGGGCAGTGGTGGGGAGGAGGGCCTGAACCCTGGCCAGGTTGGCCAGTGGGACGGCACTGACTGGGGTCATGCTGAGATTTGCCAGCACAAAGACACTCCACCAATAGCACATGGTACGATATTGCTACTTATATTCATCCGTGCCCTCGCCCGTGCACAATGGAGCTTTTATAACTGGGGTTTTTCTAAGAAATTGTATTACCCTAACCAGTTAGCTTCATCCTCATCTTCCTCATCCTCATCCTCATCCTCATTTTTTAAAAGCAGTGATTACTTCAAGGTCTGTATTCGGTTTGCTTTGGAGCTTCTCGCTTCCCTGGGGCCTCTGGGCACAGTTACAGGTGGTGGCTTTGCTGGGAGCCCTGGGGAGTAGCAACCTTCCACCAGAGCAGGTCCGAGGAATGCTGCAGGGCTTGTCCTGCAGGGGGCGCTCCCGGACAGATTCCTTGCCGAGAGTCACTCAGCTCAAGGTTGGGCAGAGGCTCCTTTTTCCAGTTCAGTGCCGGGGGAAGCTTCCTTTAGAAGGTACCCCTGGGGCCTGTGCTCAGAGACCCTTTCCTAGCCGTTCCTGATCTCTGCTTGCCTCCAAAAGCATGCTTCAACTGGCTTCCGCTTCTCACCTCTGTAGCCTGATCTGCCAATGCTGCAGTGGAAGGAAGGAGAATGATTTGGGGGGCGCTCCCCCCCCTCTCTTCCCTTTGCTTTCCTCTCACTTGGGCCCTTTGTGAGATTTCTCTTTGGCCTCCTGTAGAACGGAGCCAGCCCCTCCTGGATAATGTGAGAACATGCCTAGAATTAACCACAGAACACAAGTCTGAGAATTATCCGAAACGCAATTTTAAATTTGAAAACTGTGAGGAATTGGACTTTTGCAATTGCCCATGAGTCCTATATATTTCAACAGTGGCTCCGTGGGCTCTGGGTTTTCGAATATCAGAGATGAAAAAAAAACGAATAAGCCAGAATCTTGCCGTGAAGCCACAGTGGGGATTCTGGGTTCCAATCAGAAATGGGAACAAGATAAAAATTGGATACGTCCTTATGATCACAGACGGCCCTGGTGGTTTTGATAACTATTTGCAAGGCATTTTTTACATATATTTTTGTGCACTTTTTATGTTTCTTTGGAAGACAAATGTATTTCAGAATATATTTGTAGTCAATTCCTATATTTGAAGAGAAGCCATAGTAGTGTCAGTAGATAACCTCTACGGTCTTGAACTACTGGCGATTTGTAAAGAAATATATATGACATATAGATGTATTGTAGCTTGCCAATGTCAGCCAGTGTATTTTTCCACTTGTAATGAAATTGTATCAACTGTGACACTATATGCACTAGCAATAAAATGCCAACTGTTTCATGCTGTAAGCCTCCTACTGTATGTGGGAATTTATTTACCTGAAATAAAATCTACTAGTTGTTAGATGGAGTGCACTTACGTGTCTGAAGATGGAAAAACCAGGCACACCTGCCGGTCATGTGCTGTGGACCGCCCTGCAGTCCGGGCGAGCAACAGACACGGCGGCAGGCTCGTCTCAGGTGCAGATTGAGTCTGCATCAAAAGTTTGTGTTTTGTTTTGTTTTTTTTTAACCCAAACTAGTTTTCTGATGAATAATACTTGACTCACTAATTCTCCTTCCCCTCCTCCTCCTCAGTTCTCCTAACATCCTCATGTAATCCCCGGACTCAACCCCAGTAATACCAAGCTTTCCTAGTTTCCCATGTAAAAAATCCCATGACTCCAGGCCATGTTAATATCAGGCTTTGGTGGGAACAGGTGGCCTCACCCCATAAATCATTAAATACCATTCAGCTTGAATCATTTTAATGTGACAGTCACAAAGCAGTTGCTCTAATAAAAACTCTGCTAACCATTCCTCTCCTTAGCTTTCTAGAACAATCTCAGTTATCCCTAGGGATGCTCCCCAGCATCCAGAAAAGAGAAGTGGGATCAATCATCCTGCCTTCTTGGAGGGCTGCCTGAGCCTGGGGCCTCAACATCCCCAACTTTGTATAATTTGAAATGCAGATTTGTAATGAAGGCAGAGTTCACCTCTGCCTTGAAAAGGAAGGCAGGCCCAGAGCTTCCTTCCCTGCCCTCTGAGATGGGCGTTTTTTATCTCCTGGTGAGCTTTGGCAGGGATGGTAAAAACCAGGACCAACCTGGCAAACTGGCAGTCTCTGTCAGCGGTCCCCAGGCCATAGGGTTAAGGTAGCCTATTTAACTTCTGGGTGGGGAAAATGTCTAGTTTACTTTGATAAATTGCTTAGGAACCACAGTTGCCAAGTGGCCTCCAGGCCTCAAACTGAAGACCGAGTTAAAACAACTCGTATGGCAATGTTAAATACTGTGCGAACTGAGAGAGATACCCTCCCATATGTTGCAATGTGATTAATGGTTCTACTAATTCTATCGAAGGGGGCGCAGAGAAGAAAAAGTGGGGAAAAAAGAAAAGATAGGAAAAAAGAAGCGACAGAAGAAGAGAAAGGCGGCCCAGAAAAAGAAAAACTAGTTACGTGCTTCCTGCAGATGGACCACAGTACGCTCTGCTCTGGCGCTTTGTAACTCCCTCTTCCCTCTCCGGGGGCAGATCCCACACTCCGGGCAGGTGCTCAGACTGATGGTAAACTCTTCCCTCTTCTGGGGGCAGACCCCACATCCCGGGGCAGACCCCACACCCCGGGGCAGATGCTTAGGCTTTCCTGCCCCGGTGGCCACACCAGCTGCTGTATTTATGCGCTTCTTAAGGCCCTGCTCTGTCTGCTAAGCTATGAAGAAAGATGTGCAGAGACTGGGGTGGAGACTAAGCCACAGAGGACCTGCCTAGCCTGGCAGCTTGCCCCGAGCTGAGCCCCTTGGCCAGGAGTTCACAAGGCTCACACCTACAATCCCATGAAGGCCAGGGTGGTCTGCTTAGCCAGGAAAGGGCATGTGCCTTCCCCTCAACCACACTGCCCCCTGTGGCCTTCTCAGGTAACTGACTTGCTCTCAGGCCCACGGGGAGCTTTTCCAAATCCCCGCGGCCTGGGAAGGGACTTCATTCAGCCCTGCTTCCCCGGGCTGTGGGAGCAGCTTGGTTTCAACACAGAAGGGTATCTGCAGACTGTGTTGGGTGAGAAGCCGGAAGAATGAGGTCTCAGAGAACGCATGTTAGCTGCTTCTCAGGGAATCTTTCCTTTGGAAAATTCACTTTAGAGTCTTTAAACGGGTCCCTCGTGGGGAGGGCAGATGTGCTCTGGGACTTTCTGAAGGGCCAGCAGCTTCAGGGACTTAGTCTGTCCTCCCCACGTTTGGTCTCAACATTCCTAGAATGGTGTGCTATCCGGTCACCACTGCCTCCGTCCTCACTCCTGAGAGATGTCTGCCTTCTGTGGATTGGGTTAAAGCTCTGGAATTATCTAATATCCCAACCCACCACCCTCACCTGGCAATTTTTGTCTAGTCTTTTGTTTTTGTCTTTCTCCGGTTTGGATTAGAAGGATAGAGGGCAAGGCTCTGATTCTAGCAGTGTTTTGGAGAAAAAAATTTTTTTCTTCATCTCATGTAGACACACACACACACACACACACACACACACACACACACACATCTTGTACCCCAGACCTCTGGGTCTAATTTTCATAATTGGGGCAGAAAGAAGAAATGATCTGAAGATACAGCAAATGGATTGCAGGGGAAGGAAGGCCCAGTGTCCTGTGTGCCATGCCCTCTTGGGTCCTTAAGTTCTAGGTTCCTTAGAGGGTCTAACATTAAATAGGTAAGAGGCCTTCATGGTCCTTGCTGGGGAAGGGTCTCACCAGGGAGCTTCAGGGAAGACCCATGTTACGAACTCTTACGCTTTATCTGGACAGCCCTCCTGGCCCATACCCTCTCCTCAGATCTGAGGTAGTGGGGTGGGCTATTGGTGGGCATCTTTCAAGCCCAGGGTTACTGTCTGTCCTTCTTGGGGCAGTCAGTTACAGTCTGGTCTCAGTGGCCTTGGCTGCATCCTTCCTACTGTTGACAAAACACTTCTGAAGGCCAGATCTGTGCTCAAGCCATAGTTCTGCCTAGGAATGGATGCCCAGCCCCTCCGGGACACTGGGAAGGACTGTTGGCCCCTAGCAACCAAAGGCCATACCGAGGCTGCCCTGAGTTGGAAGACCACTTTCCGAAATGCCCATGGACTCTGCCTCCCACCATCCACCCCTGACTCCTAAGAGTTAGAGAGTAGGAGAACAGTCTGTTTCTTAGGAACCACAGCAAGCTCCCAGGAGCCCTCTGTGCTTATGAAGCCCATCTAATGGGCAGCCCCAGCCTTCTGGACAGAGTCCTCATGGAAATGCGTGAGAAGCTGATTTCGTCTAAGGATGGGTTGAAGGTAGGATGTGCTCCTGTATGTTCTCAGGCAGGTGAGAGGGGGTCGTCCTTACAGTATCTAGCATAAACACCTTCTGGAAGATCTGCAGCTCTAGAGGTCACCTCCTCAGTGCCAAGACCTCTTCTGGTGGTGTGGGAGCAGCCAAGAGATTTCAAGGAAGAGTGATTATTTGATGAAATAACTTGAATTATATCAAGAGTGAATATTTGATGGGAACTGCCTCTTCTCTTGGAGTTCTGAGGCCTGGGGATGCCCAGGAACTCAGGGCACCTGCTGTTGTTGGAGTCGATGCATAGTGTCAACTCCAGTGTCCTAAGGTTAAGGCAGTGTGCCTTGTCATGTGTTCCTTGTACCACGCCTCCTGTGCCAGTGTGTGTCTGCCTTAGCCTGTGCTTGACATGTTCACCCGTCTTCTCTGCTTGCCACCACCACCCAGACCCTCAGCATCAGCCCTGGCTGTGCCCTTCCCTGCCCTCCCACTCTCTCAGGCCTTGGAAGGAAGATGGCTCGACTGCAAGCTGAACTAAGGAGTAGGGCCTGTGGCTCCTGCCAGGCCACACAGCGTCCCAGGCACGTGGTGAGAATCCGCCTTAATGTGTCTCCTCTGTTCTTGTCAACAGGAGGCTCAAGATGTGAGAGGTGTGAGTCAGACGCCTGAGGAACTTACAGAAGGAGCCTAGGTCTGAAGTCAGTGTTAGGGAAGGGCCCATAGCCACTTCCTCTGCTCCTGAGCAGGGCTGATGCCATTTCCAAGGGACTTGCTTTGCAGTTTGCTACATTTTCACCATTTGATTATATAGCAAGATACATGGTAATCATTTTTTTTTTTTAGTCTGATTCTCCAATGTCATTGGTGACAGGCCAAGGCCTGTCATCTCCTTTGTTCTAGTATCTTTCCCATGAAGGACCTTTTCTGAACAGTGGCTCCCAAGGTTTGTCTCTTTGAGCTGAGGCAGGAGGCTCACCTTTTTCTGATTAGAAACTGGGTGTTCCTACCCCCAAGGACTGCAGGGCTTTCCCCGAGCTTAGGCAGGAGTGTGAGGTCAGGGAAGAGCGAGATCCACCCTCATCCCATGCTCTCCTCTTCATCCCACCATGCTCATCTCTGTCTCATCCATCACCGTGTGTCTGCAAGACTGTCTCCATGACCCTGAAAAAGGACTCCCTCAAGATGAACTCCTTTACTCAAATGGGACAGCAAGAAAGAAAAGGAAATGTCTGTTCTTCTGCCCAAACCCTTCGCGCGTCTATGTCTTGTTTGGAATATTGTCTCTTCAACCCCCTGCTTCTGTTGACCTCCATGACCAATGTCTCATTTGTGCACTGTCTCTAACCCAAATGCAAAGGCTGTGTATGAGGTAATGGCCCTGAGGTCCAGGCTTTCATGGAAACAGTGCACTGTCTCCCTGTTGACAGGCTCATTTTGGACACACAAAGCCCAAAGAAAGGTGGTTTGCAACAGCGCTCAGCTCTAAGAACTGTAGATCCTTCATATTTTCGTAACTGTTAGCTTTAAATTGTGGGTTCTTAGCTTCCTGGAACCAAATGCATTCTTCTATTGAGGACTAGCAGGTCTCAGTTCTTTCCAATTATTTTTAAAAGCCAATGAATAAAAGCATCAGCATTGGGCCCCGCTGGGCGGGCATTTCTCTAGAAAGGGGTGAACCACCTACCTTTCCTTAGGACAGCCGACCAGCATGGCCCAGGAAGTGTTTTGTCTTCTGCAGTTTTTATGCAAGCTCCCTGCCACCTTTGACAAACGCACAGTTAAGAGCCAGTATCTAGTTCTTCAGAGACAAAGATGGAGGGAGTAAGAAGGGGAAGGAAAACGGAGTAAGATGGAAGGGAGAAAGCTACCAAAAGATCATCTTCAAAAGCAGGCGTTTGAGAGTGAACGAGCTGTAGAATTGTTAGTTGATGTGTGTGTGGTGAGGGATTTCTATAAATAGTCATTCAAGTTGATTTCACAGCAGATGAAAAACCCAACCAGCAAGATTTTGATCAAATTCGGACAACAACAAAACTAAAAATGTGAAGCCAGTTTGGATAAGGGGCATATGGCTTGCCGCAGAGCTGGGTCCCCATGTGGATTCAGAATTATTTTAAACTCTCTTGACTAGGACATCCGGGACCCCCACAAGAGAAACCACTAGTCTGGATCGCTGTGCAATGGCCACTTAGCATCTAATCCAAGCTTTGAAGGAAACAAGTACAGCCTTGCACCTTCTCTCCAGTTAGGGATCCTTTCAAAGTCTCCTTCACAGGGAGGATAAAGAGACTGGGTGGAAACTGGAGGGAGATGAATTTGTGTATCAATTCCTCTGCTGACAGTCAGTTTCTAGGTGGAGACAGCCTGCCTAGAGCAAATGTGCATTTAAATAGAACATTTACATGGGAAAAGCCTCTCCCCACCTTAATCCCCCATGCTCCTGCTTTCAAAATACAAGCACAGCAGTCCTTGAATGGTTGTTGACCCCGGACACCTAGCTGTCCCTGATGGTCCTGGTGCTGCCCGAATTCCCTTGGGCGCCAAGTAACCTGCCAGGCAGCCAGTCCCTCTGTCACCAGCCTTTGCATCTGGATAGGGAAAGGGGGGTTGGAGACATACAGTCTGCTTTGTGTTGAAACCCAGATTTGTACCCTGTGTTTACACTGTGCTGCTGGCTCTCGGGGACAGTGGGAAGGAAGTGCAGCCGAGGTGGCAGACCCCTCTGATTCATTGCCTGGTCTGCTTTGAGGGAGGGTTTGGAGAGCAAAAGGCTGCATTCCTCTGCGGGACTTGGCCTGAGGCCTTTAGGCCTCTCCTTCGAGTTCTGTTTATCTTCTCATGGGTGATTATCTCGGCGGTGTCACCAGGGGCTTCCTCTCAGAAGTCATTCCTCAGCAGAGCTTGCAGTGTCTACGCAGCGATGGTTTCAGTGTTGCATGTGGTGAATACTGTATTTTGTTTCAGTTCTGTCTCCCAGATAATGTGAAACTGGTCCAGGAGAAGGCAGCTTCCTATACGCAGCGTGTGCTTTCTTATTCTCGTTTTTAATATATGACAGTTATTTGAGAGGCCATTTCTACTTTGAAGTCATATCAATGAAAAATGATGTATCTTCACCTACAATTTTTCCTAATAAAGTTCTGTATTCGAATGTAGCTGCCAAGCATCCTCAGTGAACGTTACCATGTGGAACTTTCCACACTTGGTTTTACCTGCTCGAGCCTGACTCTGGGAGACCGACCCTGCAGTGTTAGCAGAAGAGCTTAACAGGCAACAGGCCCTGGTGTTCGCCCCCTCTTGGTCTAACTGCCGGTGCCGGAAGATCTCTATAGGGAAAGGTGTTCCATTTTCTCCACATGACCGGGATTGCTCCTTAGAGGCCAGACAGCCTTTCACTGTATAAGCAATGGCTTAGTGTAAAGTCACAGGAGTTTTCCCAACAGTCACAAGAATTTGGGAGAGGAAGGCCCACGCTACACATATAGGTCATTGTAGTAGGTGATAAAGGAAGGACTCTGTCCTTATAACAGCTGAAAACCACAATATTCTGCATGTTCCTATCCTGGGTGAGGGAGCTAATGAAAGGGTAATTTGCTGACTACTGCTGGCCAGCTTCCTTGAAGAGTCCTGCTTTCCCCAACAGACAGCCTTTGTCTCTTACAGCTTGGTCTTTGGATTCTCTTTATCCCACATTCAGCCATTTTGTAAAAGAGAGGCTAGCACCAAGCTCCAAAAATGTCCAAGTCTTCAATGTTAGAGATCTCACCACATCTCCCTCCACATTCACAAATTCCCCATTATTTATAGGATAGTTTTCAGGTGAGTTCTAAGTTGTGTAACCCACAAGAATTAGAAGGGTCAGAGGCACCAGGGGAGGCAACATGGGACTATCCGACCACATGCATGTGAAGATGTAAGAAACAGGCAAGAGCTTGAATCCCACTCTCTCTTTGCCCACGCCGTGACTTGAGACATACTAATTGTCCTTGGGGTCTTAGTCATATACCATCCACGAGAGAGAGAATATAGGATCAGCTAGAATGATAGAAACACCCCCCAAACCCGTGCTTCCAGAAGGTCCCCTCTTTATACCTCCTGTGCTATGAAGTTCATAGAACTAGAAGAAATTGCTTACATTTGCTTCTCAAACAGCCCACAGCAAAGCCCAGTGACAAGGTCGAGCCTGCTCCAGGCCAGTGAAGGGGAGAAGCCTTCCATTGGCCCCTGTGGATTCTTTAGGGTCAGAGCAGCGTTCTCAAGAACAGTAAGCTGCTATTCCAGCACCAGGACCTGATCACCAGTTCTCTGAACAATCTGTGTCCTCAATCCACCATGTTCCTTTCCCTCTGCATGCAGAACAGACTGGGCATGTCCATACAGCACAGACAGGGAAGCTCAAAGAAGAAAGATGTCTAATTCAGGCTACAATGAAGGGTCCTGTTAGACATCTACTGGCCTGGGATAGGAGAGAAAATGTGCTCTTTTGAGAGCCAGTCTCCTGAGTGCATTAGGCCACTGAGGGCCCAGAAGGTATCCTTGTTAATTAGAAGCAGCCGTTGCTCTTTAGAGGCTGCACATGGGAGTCCAGCACAGCTAGGAAGCTAGGATTCTACCTCCTCACTCTGGCTGTAGTCTTATAACGAGAGGTATAAGTTGTACAAAGGCAGTACTGACTCCCATGGTGAGAAGGTCCCAGCAGTCTGGAAAGGTGTGAGAAAACCTTGAGGGTGATCAGATGCATGGACACCCAAGCCAGCTGTGGGCCAATCTTGTTTCAGGGGTACAGAGATATATTGCAATGAGTCACACTTCTGCTTCTTTTTCTCTGTGTTCATACTGGGGACTTGACACTCAGGACTGTGGACAGTCAGAGGACAGGCAGAAAAGGTTAAGTCTTGATCAACAGGACTCAGAGAGAGGTGTGGATAAGAGACAAGGGAACCTATAGTAGAAGGGCTCAGAAGGCATTAGCATTGGTCCATACTCCCTAACCTAGACTCTAGTTAGATACACTTCCATCCAAGATTTTTTTTAAAAAATCTTGTAATGACACCAAAATAGCCATTTCTAAGTTAATTAGACCAAGTGGGTCAAGTATGGAGGCCACAGGCTGGTGCTTGCACAGGAAGTTGCTAGAGGTCTCCTGACTTCTTTGCCAAGCTTCCCCAGAGATCTTCTTAAAGCTCACTTCCTGGTTTTAGTTGGAACTCCAAGGAAAGATTACTGAAACTACAGAAGCATTCTAGACTATGGCTCTCACCCTAGATTGATTTAAGTCTCAGATGTGATGCCCAGGCTCTCCTCATATAAAACATGCTCAGAATCCATTTAGATCCTGGATATCCTTCTTTGCCTAAAGATACGTATGAACACCAAATTAGTGGCCCAGAATCACCCGTGGAGAGACAGTTAGACATCTACTGGCCTGTCTAAAGCTAGAGCTCTACAGGTGCATGATGGGTCTTAGAACCCAATCTCACTCTGGATATCCAAGGATAGACTGAAGACCATGAATTTCTAGGTGAAGTCCATCCTCGAGTGTCTACTGAGATGTAAGCTGCAGAAGTCTTGCATGAGGATGTATTCCCAGCACCTGATCATGATGAGTGTTTAGAGCATACTTGAGAGACTTGGTGTCCACAAGCCAACACCAACAGCAAAGAGCTGGTGCTCTTACTGTGCCATAAACCGCTCTCAGTTTTCAGCTGATGGTGCTCTGGCAAGTTTTGGGGTAAACAGAGTAGAATCTACTTCTTGCCCCACAAGACCAAATAGAAACAAAGAAGAGAGAAGCCAGGCCTTCCGGTTATTGCTGAGAATGGAAGGGAGCCGTCTGGGTGGAGTGGCAAGGGGGGCTTGGGCATTCAGACTTGTAAAGAGCATAGGTACAGTAGATGGCTGTTGACTCACGGAATGCTGGGTAAGGCAGAGGGCCAAGTGCTGCAGACAGCCCATGAGGCCTAGCTGAGGTGAGGAACACCCTTAATCAAATAAGAATACTTATCTTCCAAGTTATATTAAATGCCTACCGTTTGTAATGTAAGGTTAAGACTTCATTGACAACAGCCACGTTTTACTCTCCAAGTTACTATGAACACAGGTAAGTGTGGTGGGCCATGCTAAGCCCCTGCCTGGAAAATGACTCAACTGAAAGCCACAAACCTCGGTAGAATTGAAGACATTGCATGCATGCAAAGATCAAGAACACACAGAGGTTTATTTTGCACGATGCTGTACATGATAACTTCATCTTGAAAATTCATGCTCAAGAACCATGCAACCAAGTAACCAAAAATAGTCCCGTAATGTTTTAAGTAACTGTTGTTTTGTAGCGGGCTACATTTGTAGCTATCCTGGGTTACATGTAACAGGTTGGATGACCCTGGTTTATAACAACATGCTAACATTATATCTTTGTTTAAAAAAAGATTGTGGTTGGGGAGACACCTCAGTAGTTAAAATAATTTTTTGTTCTTATGGAAGACCCAGGTTTGGTAATCAGCACCCACACAGAGTAACTCACAAGACCTTGTAACTCCAGCTCTGCCTGTGACACACTCTTCCTGCCTTCACACATGCTCACATATGCAGTACACACAATAAAAATGGGTACACATGATAAAAATAAATATATCTTCCCTTTAAAAGAAAATATAATTGTCTCCCAGCTAAATTGCAGACTAGACTATTTAATCGCATAGCTTATGTGACTTACCAAAGCTAAAGCCAGGATAAGGGAAAAAATTAAACTCTACTCCAGAGAGGATTAACCCTGGAACTTCACAGAGGTAATAATAACGGCCGGAAAATGTAGAGCAAAGAACAGGAAACACACGCAAACAAGTAAACTAAGGGAAGCACAACTTTGGCCTGGAAGCTCTGGAGGCTCTGGTAAGAAGAGACTGGCAGTTCCTGTCCCAGGAGAAGCCCACAGTAAATGGACTTGCAAGTTTTGTTGCAACTTTTGGTGAGACAGTGTTTTCTTTTGTGGACCTGTCAAGAATAGAAAGAAATCACACTTTAAACATTTATGCAGTCATTCATATCTCTCTCTCTCTCTCTCTCTCTCTCTCTCTCTCTCTCTCTCTCTCTCTCTGACTCGTGCATGACTGCTTATGTAGGGTGTGTGTGTGTGTCTGTCTGTCTGTCTGTCTGTCTCTGTCTGTCTGTGTCTATCAGAGAAATCAGAGAACAACTTGAAGAAGTCTGTTCTCTTCACTATTTGGTTGTTGGGATTGAACCCTCAGGCTTGGGGGAAAGCAAAGGTAACTTCTGAACCATCTCTAGTTTCTTTTTTTTTTTTTTTTTTTTTCTTTTTTTTTTTTGAGCTGGGGATCGAACCCAGGGCCTTGCGCTTCCTAGGCAAGCGCTCTACCACTGAGCTAAATCCCCAACCCCCATCTCTAGTTTCTACTCACTCTGCATGACTCAGAAGGCAGTGGCTTGACTCTGTGTTGAGAGTGAACCTGTTTAAAACTGAGCTACCCTGGGCTCCTGAGGACTGGAAACATCACAGGCTACAGTACTTGAATTTAACTAGCCCAATGTGAGAAACAGCCTTGGGAAGTAAACCAATCAGTGGGGTTACTCCGAGCTGTCCTAGCCCTGTGCCTGAGGCAGCAAGTAAGTCAACTGTTGAAGCCATTATCTTGCATTACTGCTGTGAAGTCCCAAAGCTCTGGAGCTCCAGCATATGTGTAGACCCAGGGCTGTCACTGTCGCCCACATTCCTAATACACTTGGAAGACATCCCCCAACACTAGCCAGCTAAGAGAAGGGGGTCTGAGGAAACCCATAAACATACAAGATCCTGTTTAGCCTACAGATTTCAAAGGTAAATGTGGTCAGCAAGGAGCTCTGGTATGCACAGAAGGGAAGGTGCTGCAGTAAGGACAGTTCCAGTGACAATGGACACCTACCTGTCCAACACAGACAGGCTCAACAGTCTGGAGCTTGGGTACTCTTCTCTTTCTCCTGATTTATAGCAAGACTTTGGGATACAACTCAGGCAATTCTAAAAGGAAAGTTTATAATGTGAGTGTTTACATTCTGAAATCAGAGGTACCAAATAATTAATGATGTTCATCAACATCTTAAAAAAGACAAGAACAAAGTACACCTAAAAGCAGGAGCTGGAAAGAAATGATGAAGATCAGGGCAGAAATTAAAGAAACAGAAGCTAAAAGAGCAGTCCAAGAATGAATGACAAAGAGGTGAGTGTTTTTTGGGGGGGGGGCTGCCTGGAGATGATACCAACAGGAAAAGACATTACATTATCCCTGTTTCCACAGGATAGGATCCTGTCCTTAGAGACCTTTAGTGACTATACCAGCAAACATACAGGTCTGATTTTAAGAGAAAACTTTTAACAGAGTAGCGAGAGAGAAAGTCAGCATGCAAATATCAGTAGCTGGCTCCGGAGAGGACTAGCAACTAAAATACTTACCTGGAAAGAGCGAGGGTCTGAGTTCAAACTCCCGAAATGGGGTAAAAAGCAGGGCATAGTGGTACAGGTGTATGATTACAGCACTGGGAGGGCAGAGACAGGGGCATCCCTGGGGGAGGGGAGGTGAGGACATGAGAGATGAAGAGAGGGAAGGGGGTTATGATTGAATTTACCCTGCCACAGCCCAATGTGAGAGGCAGCCCTGAAAAACAGTTTCGAGCGTTAAATGTAGCTCCGGGTGTTAAAGTAACCATGCCGTGAGAAACAATGTCTAAAATGGAGTGGATGGTGTTCCTAATTCTCTGCTCTCCACATGCACACATGCATGTGTGTGTGCCTGAACATACACACACGCATGTAAAATAAATCAGCAGCCTTTCCATATACCTATAATGAATTTTGCTGAGAGAGAAGTCAGGAAAACTTCCCATTCACAATGGTTTTAAAATCAGACGGTTAATCCCAAAGATGCCAAGCAAAAGATCACAGACCCAAATCATCACGGCTAGATTAATTAAAGCATTTTTATAATTCATGCTCATGGGTTGCCTCCCCCTAAGGCAGGGTTCAAGAGGTCAGCGTTGGATTAAGGAAGATAGGTTTTTATAGCTTAGGGGTAGGGGTGGCAGGCAAACAGGCAGGGTTACGGACACAGAACATAACAAGGTGGTCGTAACAGCTGGTGGTCATAATAAACCTGTTGAAACAAAGGTAGGGCTGCAAAATGGTCGCAGCATCCTCCAGAAACAAAGGCACAGCTGCAAGGTCGTCACAACAACTTTGTGAAACAAACGAACAGGCTACTATTTTCTGGAACAGGCGGTACCATTCGTAGTTAGAGTTACAGGTGGGGTGGGGCCCAGTCTTTAAGAAGCAGACATTTAATTATAAGCAAGAATGACACTTAAGTGTCTTTATTATAAGAGGGCTTTCAGGCCCAAAATGGAGCTTGCTTCATTCATCAAAGCCAAAAAGTTGGGACTAAACCTAATTATGAGGGTGAACTTTTGTACAAGGAAAACTTTATGACAATGAAGACAGCAACTGCAGGCGACAGTTGAACACTGCAAGACTTCCTTCACTCATATATGATGGCAGTGATATGATGGAAATGGCTGTAGTATGAAAAGCAATCTGCAGATGCCATATAGGCCATATCAAAATTCCAATTATTTTCTACACAGGACTAGGAAATCTCAATCCTAAAATGCATATAAAGGCTCAAAGGAGCCTGAGTAACCGAAGCAGTCCTAAGCACAAAGCAGTGCTGTGAGCATCACAAAATTATTCTCAAATTATATAACAGAGCCAAAGCAACAAAAGCAGCGTGGCACAATCAGTCAATCAATAAACAAACAAACAAATACAATCAAATGATAAACGGATAAGTAAATAACAAAATCCCATATCAACCAGTGGAACAGAGTGAAGGATCTAGAATTACCCGCGTGGTTGCAGCCACCTGTGCTGCACAGAGATGTTGGCGGACAGACTGCTCAACAGAGAGTGCTAGGAAAACTGAGGGTCCACACGTAAAGAATGAAACTAGATACGCATCTCTTCAGTGCCCCTCCCCCAAAAGATCAATTTAAAATGGACCAAAGATCTTAACCTGAGACAATGAAATGGCTAAACAGTTCAATGCACAGGCTTAGGTGAAGGCTTTCTCCAAAGGACTCCAAGAGCACAGGAAATCACCAAAACATCATTAAACCAACAAGCGGGATTTCATGAAAACCGTTTTCATAACTTCTGCACAGTAACGGAAGCGAACAGCAGAACAAAGGAAGCCATCGGCAGAATGGCGAGATAGTATACAGAATGGGGAGCATGTTTGACAACTGTGCATCTGGAAGGAGATTAGTATCTCGAATCTATAAATAACTCTGAAACTTAAACAGGGGGGAAACAGTAAAAATAAACAAAACTCAACTAATTCGATCCATATATAGGATAATAAATTACATAGAGAATACTCAAATAATACAAACGACCAAGGAATATTTGAAAAAGTGCTTTGACACTCCTAGCCATCATAGAAATGTAAATTAAAACTGCATTGAGATTCTATCTGACCTGGGGAAGAAAACTCCAGATGTTGGCAGTGATGACATTGGGAAAGAGAAACACACATTTCTTGTAGGAATAACAGTAGTGCCCAGATAGGGCGAATTGGCCCGTGGCACTTCCTCAAAAGAACAAACCACATATAGAGACACACTCGATAGAACTGTATTTGGATGTAGAGAATGAAATCATGCTTTTTTGGAACTAGAACTGGAGATGATGACATTAAACAGAATAAGTGAGACACAGAAAGATAATATTACATGTTTTCTCTCATGGGTAGAATCTAAATTAAATTTATATATACTTGTATCTCTGTACGTATATATGCACATATGTGTACATGAAAGTAGAGAGGAGTCTATGTTGGTTAGTTTTTTGTTTCGTATTTGTCAACTTGACATAAGTTAGAGTCATCTGGGAAGAGGGGACCTCACTGAGAAAATGCTTCCACCACACTGGCCTGTTGGCACATCCATGGGAAATTCTTGATCAGTGATTGGTGTGGAAGAGTCTAGCCTACTGTATGCTGTACCACCATGGGCAAGTGGTTCTGGGTTATATAAAAAAGCAAGCTGAGAGAGCTGTGAAGAGCAAGCAAATAGCATTCCCGCATGGTCTCTGCCTCAGCTCCTGCCTCCATGTTCCTCCCTTGCTTTGAGTCCTTGCCCTGATTTCTCTTCATGAAACAAACAGTATCCTCTCTAAGCTTCTGTTGGTCATGGTGTTTATCAGAGCAATAGAAGGCAAATTATGCAGCGTCTATGAGACGGAATGGGGAGGTCTAACTGCAGAGGGAGGTGGGAACAGGAGTAGTTAGCGTAGTATGTACATCCTGGTAACAGGAGGACTCTGGGATTAGGAAGGGAACCAGAGGAATGATTCAGGAGGCATGAGGACAGGCAGGGGAAAGGGGAATAACAGTAACGGTGAAAGGCATCTATGAGAACGCCACAGTGAAACCCATTCCCTAGTGTAAAATACCTTAGCCAACTTTACAAAACTTGACAAAGTCTACAAGGAGAAAAACAATGGCAAAAATAAAAGCACTTCTGTGTTTTATGCATATACCTGTGTGTCTTCCTAAAGATGTGGTTCTCAACTTGTGCATTACAACTCCTTTGGCAAATCCTACCCCAAAAGTATTTACATTATGATTCTTCTCTCATAATGTAAATATTTGTTTTCTTCCCTCTTCCTTTCCCTGATTCGATTTCAGTTAAAACATCGATCCTCTCACCTACACCATGAGGATAGTTTTTGACAAGAACATCAGGAAACTCACATCAGGAAATCCATTTGTCTTAGTTAGGGTTTTACTGCTGTGAACAGACACCATGACTAAGGCAACTCTTATGAGGACAACATTTCATTGGGGCTGGCTTACAGGCTCAGAGGTTGAGTCCAGTATCATCAAGGCAGAGCGTGGCAGCGTCCAGGCAGGCATGGTGCAGGAGGAGCTAAGAGTTCTACATCCTCATCTGAAGGCTGCTAGTAGAATACAGACTACCAGGTGGCTAGGATGAGGGTCTTAAACCCCACCCCCACAGTGACACACCTACTCCAACAGTGCCACACCTTCTAATAGCGCCACTCCCTGGGCCGAGCACATCCAAACTATCACACTGTTTATGAGTTTCCAGCTTAATCAGCATCATGTGACCATGTACCCTCCTGGAAGTAGACTTCAGCCTAGCTTTCAGGACTGCCTCCTCTTCAGATTGTCACTTTCTCATGAACTTCAGCTGCTTCCTCTTCCTTCTTGACATCTGAGTCCCGAAACATCCAGAACTACTTCACATTTCACAGCACCAAATTCCCCTTCCGTTCTGGCCTCAAACACTGTGCAGCCATGAAGACACTCAGCCCAGAGTGCTGACCTCAGCCCAGACTTTCTCTTGAGCTCTAACCCTGCATACACACCTTCCCTTGTAAACATTATCCCAGGCAAACCAATAACTCAAAACCCACTTCTGCCCTCTCTCACAACTCACCATCCCTGTTTCTGCAAACCACCACCTCCCTGCAATGGTTCCTGCCGAGACCTATTGCCACCTGACTTGTTATTTCACCTTTCAACTCTGAGTTGCCTCATGAATAAATGAAACGAGCTACCGAAAAACACTTCCGGAACCCAATCTCTTCTTACCGTTACCATTTTGGTCTAAACCACACGTGTTACTAGCCTCCTGAGGGGTTCACGTTTCAACAGAAGCCACAGTGGTCTGTGACAATAACAGGCCACACTACCTCAGCTCAAACCCTCCAGTGATGTCCTGGCTTATGCAGAGTATAAGTATATAAAGATCTGTATACATGTAAGGTTTATATGCATGGAAGTATATGCACATAAAGATTTGTAGATAAAGTAATGTCCATAAAGTTTGTACCACCATCTCCACCCCTAACTTGGCCCCTCTCTGTCACAGTCACTCTGACCTTTTCTCCCCGAACAGGTTAGACTCTTGTCTTAGTAGGGCTTTTGTACTGGGCAGTCCTCCATAGCCTTCAGAAGATATGACTCATCCTTTCCTGCCTTCTCTGCCCGTGCAGCCTCCTCAGAGACCCCTAACAGCTGTTCCCTCCCACCAGCATGCCTGCGACCCGCCGCTCTCCGTGGCTCTCCCTGACCAGATGGGCTGGTTTATTGCTAGCAGGCCTTTGCCATAGTCTTTGTCTTTTTGCCTAATTGATCTTTTTGGCTGACACAGGAAGCACTGGAGAAAGAGTTTTTGAAGATTGCCTGATAAATCGACAGGATCTTTTAACATGTTACACATGTTCTTTGCTCATTTTGACAGTAAAGGCGGCAATGGTTGTCTCTCAGGATTGTGCATTTCCTTGGACACTCATGTCCACACTGGTAAGTTGTTACTTGGGCCAAAATTCAGTTCATGCCAATATTTCTCAGAAATTATAGTACATACTCTGCCACCCCTAGAATCTGACATCTGACTCTTCCCCCAGTGAAGGCCCTGTGCTCACTGCTGTGCAGATCATATGACCATAGTGGTGATCACTGCCAGGCTGGGATCCTGTCAATCTAGACCGCAGCCAGTGACTGGGTGGGCAGGGCTAGCCACCATTGCAAGTGCAGATCCTTCGGGTCATGGGTCGGGTCCTGGTGCTTCTGCACAGGTCTGACTCATATGACGTGTCCCGGGCCCCAGAGGAGCATGACTCCACAGATACTGTCAAGCAGAAAAGCCAACAGAAGTACTATGAAGAAATCAGTGGCTAGAAGCCACTTCCTCTACAAATAGGCACAGCCAAGAAGCAGTGCACTGGAGATCCGACACCTGTTTGGTTCTTAACATGAACCTATCACCAAGAGTTCCTCCTACTTTCATTCTGGAATTGTCTGGGCCTTTCTCATAGCCCTGCCCAGGTATAAGTCTCACTTCTTGGATTTCTGGGCAAGACTACAGAGAGATGCTTACTGTCTGCTGAAATTGGTCACCTGAGGGAATAGAGGTTGGTGGCTGAGAGCTTGGGCTGTTGGCTTGCTGGCAAAGAAGGCTGTGCCCAGTATTCCCAGTGACCTCCATCTTCCGAACTATAGCCATGGGAATGGACTGGACATGCTCAGTCTGGGAGGCCTCAGATGCAGCCACAGGCTGACTTTGTCCTCCCCTATTTCCAGGGAATTCCTAACATGGTAGTGTGGGCCCAGGTCACATGGGCTTGCAAGTCATGAGTGACTAACCTTTTGGGGCCTTTCTGAGCCTCAGGGCACTAGTTTTCCCTTTGACCACCATGAGAACCTTCCAGTGCTTCAGCACCTGGGAATGAGGCTCACCAAGGACCAGCTCTTTCCAGTTCTCACTTGCAGAGCATACCAGTCCAGCATGCTGCACGGGAGCCTTGCTCAGGAAGCCAAGGGGAATGGGAGGCTAATGCATTCACAGAGCTCTGCAGGGCTGAGATTCCAGGGGGTGAAGAGCATTTGATCAGGTGCTTTCTGTTCAACTGACATTTCCTGGGACAACGTGTACCCATGACACGTTGGCCTCCATCTAAAGTTGTTCAAATACTCATAGCTGACATTCAGCGCTGTCTCTTGTAAAGGACACAAAGAAAGCGCAAGCTCCGCACCCATGGTCAAGAAGCTCTGTTCCTCATGGGCAGGGGCAGGGGGCATTCTGGAGCTGTTCGGTGGCAATTTCCAATCTGTTCTTGCAGTTTGCACAGTGCCTCAGGCAGAAGATGTGGGTTCAGGGTCCAAGGACGCTTCTGGGTTAGAATTGAGTGTAGTTTTAGGAGAAGTGCTGGGAAAACCTGAACTGTGTAATAAAGTAATAACCTGTCAGGGGCGACAACTCAGGAGAAGGAGGAGGAGGAGGAGGAGGAGGAGGAGGAGGAGGAGGAGGAGGAGGAGAGGAGGAGGAGGAGGAGCAGAAGAGATAAAGGATGACAACTATGCATGCTCTCACCCTCTGATGTACCTGGTACTTGTTAGGAGGGGGAGGAGGAGGAGGAAGGGGAGGAGGAAGAGGAGGAGGAGGAGGAGGAGGAGGGGGAGGAGAAAAAGAAAACAAAGAGGAAGGTTGCAGCATCAAATAAAAGAGAAAGAATAGGACAAAATGGGAGCTGTTGACCCACCTCATGCCTACTGGGAAAGAGCAGTCTGTGTTTGTGCGCCGCTGTGAAGATCAGAGCTCGTTTTCCACTACAGATGTGGCGAGTAAAGCTCTGTGCACATAGACACGGGCGTGTTTCCCAGATAGAGGGAGGCTGAGCAGGCAGAGGCAGAGGCTGATGATGGATCTTCTGGTTTGAGAACCTGAAATACTGTAGACCCCGAATACACTTTACAGTTGAAATGCATTTCTTGGGCTAAGTTTTCTCTCCTAATGATAATAACCCAGAATCTTCAAAACATGATCATATTTCTTGCCTGGTGACAGTGGTGCACAGCCTTTAACCCTGGCACCTGGAAGGCAGAGATTAGCAGAGCTCTATGAGATCCTGGCCAGCCCGGTTTACAGAGTGGATTCCAGGACAGCCAGGACTACACGGAGAAACCCTGTCTTGAAAGACCAGCCAGCCAACCAAGCAAGCAACCCCACAGTCGTATTTGTAGCTACACTGAACTTGTCTGTGTTATGTTTTCACACCAGCACCTCATCCTACCTTTCTGAGAAACGATCGTGACCAGTATGTGCCCTGGAGATGCCACTGATCACCAGTTTACAAACAAGAGTACCCAGACAGGTATGGTGAAGTCCTCATGCCGTGAACGTGTGACCACAGCACTGCTGTTCTTAGAAAAGCTGGAGCATCTGAGTCCTCACAGAAAGAGTGCGGTGAACTCTGCGATTTTCTAGAATAAGGAAATCGCCTCTCTGCCTCTCAACACACTTCCAGCATCCCTTCTCAGACTGCGCTCCACTATCTCCTCTCCCCAACCTCCCTGCCTTACATTGAGCTTCCAGGAAGTAGAAGATATACATGATCTGGCTGAGACCCAAACCCCTTGGGAAGTGAACCCAGCTTTGTGTGAAGGAAAGAGAGGAGAGTCTGGGAGTGGGCAGAAGAACAGCAGGGCCTGCGGCTTTGGGAACTGGGGGAGGACAGGGATGTGGGGATGAGGCGGGAAGGGGGGAACTTCTGCCTACCAAGGCACAGTGAGCTCAACAGAAGCCATAGACTTGGTCACTCTATGCCAAGTGGCTGCACAGCTTGTCATTCACCCCAAGGCAGTCTGAGAAGGAAGGAGAGCCACATCGATCATTGCTGGCACAGCAGGCAAACACACTCACATCGGACAGAGGACCTGTCCATGTTTGAAGGCATTGAAAAGGCATCTGGGCAGCATCCTGGATGCACTTGATTCTCCTATGGGAGACCTGGGAGCTCCGTCCTCTCCTTTCCCCCAGGGCTGTCACAGGGCTCAGGAGTTATCCAGACTCCTTGCCTGAGGCTCTTCATTCATAAACAAATGCTTTGTGGGCAGAAAGAGTAGCCCTCAACTGCTCTGCAGGTAAGGGAGGACAACTGTGCGTGCTCTCACCCTCTGATGTACCTGGTACTTGCTATACCTGACAGTTTCATGGTCCCTACAGAGAGATGAGACTTCCACCTTGTTGACGTGATACCCGCAAGTTAAGTGCTTTCCTCAGTCATGCATCTGAAGCGTAGAACCTTGACTCTTCACTGGCTTTGTTTGTTTGTTTGTTAAATGGAGTTAAAGGTTTGGTCCACAGACATTTGGACACTGAGGGACATATGAAGAGATGAGGTATGGAGGGATGTTGCAATGACTGGTACCAAACAGGTATCTTTAGACACATTTTTGCCTTCTTTCTATTTGCTATTGGCTGTCATTGGATATAAGAGGCGACAGGGTGTGAATCCTCAAGAAACCCAGCACATGACATATGCATAATGTGTCTCTTACCTGGCCTGCTGCTCGGTGAGTTGTCCGAGGAAGTTACAGGCTCGAGAGTGGGAGAAATGTCCTGGAACTGGGGAAAGGAAGTGTTAGACTCTTGGCATAGATGAAGGAGACTAGGCAGAGAAATATCATCAATAAAGTTATGCCAAGTGCTAATTATAAGATACTAGGAGTTAGACAGGTTTCCTGGTATGCAGACAGGTAGGGAAAGAGAGCATGGGTAGCTAATAAAAGTGGCAGATTTCCAAGATGACCAGCTTCCTCCATAACTTCCCTACTTGGGACAAAAGCCTGGTTGCTTAAAACAAAAGCCTTGTCCGCTTCGTCTGCCACCAGCAAGGCCCTACTGATGGACAGCCTCAGCAAGTCTGAGGACAGAACAGGACACGTTACATGGCATTTGGTATCCAATCAGCCATCCCACCTTTTTCAAACTCATCTGTCCTAAACCAAGGGAGGAACATTCTTCAGAGACTTTAAAACTCCAGCCCTCAAGGTGGAAACTGGGTTTTCAGTTTTCCGATTCCCCCACTTTCTTTGCAGAGGGTCCTTTTCTCTGTGTGGTTGCTCTGGGTGTGCTTCCTCGCCCCCAGTAAATGTTGTTCTGCCATTGCTGATTTGTTCTATCTGCTCCTGTTTGCAGCATTGGGGATTCCTCTGCAGCTATCATCTGTGAGGCTGCTTTTGCCTCTTACTTCTTCAACTGGCAGAGAGGACAAACCCGAAATCAAGGTCCCTAGACTGTATCAATTGTCAGTCAGAGGCGGGGGTGGGTGGGTGGGCGTGGCTGCTCTAGATACAGGGCAGTAACAGCCTTGTCCAATGGAAAGAAAGAGGGTAACCCTGGCACTCGAGCAGACCTAAATACTCCACGGTCACCGCATGCACAGGACCTTTCCCTTCTGTTCAGCCTGGCACTGACTTTGATCGCTAACTCCTGGGGCTGGAGATGCAGTAGTCACAGTGACTAGTGAGTGAGGCTCTCCGTCAGTGGCTTTGTTTGTCAAAGTGTGGTACCCTGACCATACTCTTGTTTCTCAACCATCCTTCCAGCCGCAGCCGCAATGAAACGCAGATCTTCATGGCATGCAGTGCCCTGGTGATACCCTTTCAGCCAGGAAAGGTCTTTACAGGAAGCTGGGCTTCCATAGGACTATGATCTCCTCAATCATTTTTTTTTCTAGAAGATTCCCTCCTTGTGTTCTTGCTAGGATGGCCTGAGAGCTTGGCAGTAACCAAGGACAGGATATGATCAGAAATCAGGTATCAGGAGTTATGCCAAAGTCCTGTGCTTAGGGGTTTGCCCTTGTTACTAGTGTCCGCTGGGGACCACAGAGCTTCTAGTTTAGTCTTTTGTGAGATTCTCTAACTTGATGTGGGCTTTTAATACTAGTCTCCTTGGCCCCAGATCCACTGGTAAGAGTTACCAGCTCTACAGAGTTTCATGGAAATTTCCAGCTTCTAAGATCAAGCCTAAAGCACTGTAGACGCATTGCAAGGCATTGCAATTCTGCATTGAACAGAATTTTTAAATAAACAGCCAGAGGTTATGTAAATTGCCACCCACTGCAGCTCTCTGACCTACAGCTTCAGAGGGGTTAGGGTAGCCACATTTCCGGACATAAACCCTAGGGCTCCTTAGAGCACTGAACCTGCACCATTCTGGGGGGAAAGGCATACTTAATTACCTGACTGCAGGCTGACGGGGCTGGAAACCAGCTTTGCTCCTTCACCTGTGAACAGAGATGCTTGCCTCTGCATTTTAGCATCTCCTAATTCTGCTGATGCTTCGCGGCGCACGGATCTCCATGGCTTTGCATGCATGTGTTCCTGAGACTCCAGATTCCCAAATCCCATCATCTGTTCTCAGTTGCTCTAGGCTCAGCAAGTTCGTTCCGTTCCGGCTTGGCAACCAGGGGCTCCACCACCACCCACACAGGTGTCACAGGGAGAAGTGGAGCCTTTCTTAGCATAACCAGATAGAAAGACACAGGGAGAAAATAGAATAATAAGATGGTTCAAAGTAAAAGGAAAGAAGACGAGCACAGTGCCTTCCACCAAGGTCCCTCTCCATCTCTCAACCTGGACACTCCTCAGCTTGCTTAGTGATCAGCAGGAATGTTCCAGAAAGGCTGGCAACAGCCCGCAGCATGCGCTGCAGCTCAGGAAGCAGATCAAAGCAAGGCACTTTTTAGCAGGTCCCGGCGTTGGAATGTTTCTTCCCCGTCGGTTCTGTTCACATTTTCGCACCATTTTCAGCATCAAAGTGAAGCAAACCAAGATGGATGTCTTCACGTGCTTTCTGTTGTTGAGCACAACCAGAGCCTGGGTAACTCACAGAGGAACGGGTACTTAGCTCGCAGATGTGGAGGCTGCAAGATGAGGGTCAGCGGCTACAGCTGGTGGATGACCTTGGGCTTGGCCACAGCGTTGTGGGAAAGGTAAGCAGGCACTTGAGGAAGAGAGGCAATGTTTAGGGTTGATGTCCTGAAAGGAAGTCCCTATCTCTCTTCGTGATAAGGTCACAAAGTGATAAGACACCGAAGTCTCTCTTGGGGACTTTATCACTAGGTGATTGACTTATCCCTTGGCTCTACCCTGAGTACTACCATGTGGCAATCAACTGTCAATATGACATTGGAGAGGACAAACCACACTCAAATGAGGGCAACAGAAAAAAAAGGAAAGGAAAAAAAAATCCAATGAAACAAAATAACGACAACCAAAAACCGGTGTATTCAGTAGGGAATACAGAGGGGAAATAGATCCAGAAGGGCTGAGGAGAGCCTTTTGGTAAGCTCACACCCAGCTTATGAAGCTTTTGCAGTGAGGAGAACTGGCAGCATTAGGGAAAACTCTGGTCTTGAATGATGACCTTTGGAGACCATTCTTGATGTTCAGTGTGAGGAAAGCAGGTTCAAGAACTTTCGGATGCTGTAGCAACCAGAATCAGAAGCCTGGAGGCTATCCAAAGTGCTGGATAAGGCCAGGGAGAGTCTGAAAGAATAAATCCAAGGGTGGAAAACGTAATTTGTAAAATAATGCTAAACATTTTTAGAAAAAAATGCTAGGAGGGCCCAGATAATCACCCTAAACACTTGGAATTTTGGACCTAACAATTTCTTCCGTCCAGCAGACTGGAAGTCTCTCAAACATTGCAGCATGTCCGATTCTGAGGCAAAAAGACCTGCTGTGTCTAATCGAAGGTTCGCCTCTGGGTACATTCACATGAACACTGAATAAAGTCATTGTGCATGAACAGTGACCTAATACGTTCGATTTTCTTTTTTGATGGACACACAAGATTTGTTCATACTTATGACGTGTACTGTGATATTTCGGCTTCTGGGTAAATGGATCATGACCAACTCCGGGTAGTGCGAACACCGATGGCTTCACTACGGTGCAAACATTCAGACTCTCCTGACTCCCATAAGCTGCTTTGTTGTTAACCATCCTACCCTGCAGAGCCACAGAGTACCAGAATGTGACAGTCCTGCGTCTGAAACCCCCTCAAATGCTCCCACAGCACCGCTCTCTAGCCCTTGCCTCTAGCCCTTGCCTCGCTCCACCCTCGGCCACGCCCTCTTGCTCCCATCTCCTTAAGCCAGCGGCCAAGAGCAGGCCGCTCCTCACTGAGCTTCCTTCATTGAGAGACGTGCTAGGAATGCTCTCCCGCCGCGCTCTGCTCTGTCCCGCTTCCCTCACGCCCCTAACCCCTTGTTTCATCTCTAGTTGATAGGTGTCTGAGGTCTGCTGGACGAGCGCTCCGCCAGCAGGGCCGTGTCCTGCACACCACACCTGCAGCTCTTCCTGCCCGGCAGCTATCTGAGGAGACCTGATTCTTCTATGGGCTTGTTACTCTGTCTTCCTCCACCTCTCAATCATAACCAAATGCACCTTCCTTCTCAGTGGCCAAAGCCTGGCTTACAGTTCAGAAAAGGAAGACAGCCAAAACCTCCCTTGCATGTTAGGTATTTACAGAATGGGGCCTTACTTTGAGGTTGCCCATAAGCCCGGAGGTTCCCAGTGTTCAAATTATAATAATGTAAATGATGTGGCAAACTAATACTTCTCTGAAGTCTTTCCTATAGATACATTTGCAAGGAAAATGTTATATTAGCACAAACCATAATATCCATAGTACTTAATATAAGTAATTCATTTTAAACAGTTTAGTATAAAAAATACCATAACCTCCCCTCCCAAAAAAAAAAAACCACACCATGGCCCTGAATAAAATAGAATATATTGGGGCTGGAGAGATGTCTCAGGAGTTAAGAGCACTGACTGCTCTTCCAGAGGTCCTGAGTTCAATTCCCAGCAACCACATGGGTGCTCACAACCATCTGTGTAATGGGATCTGATGCCCTCTTCTGGCATGCAGGTGTACGTGCAAATACAGCACTCATGTACATATAAATAAATAAATCTTTTAAGAAATGGAATAGACCATTTTAACAAGACATGTATAAAAATCCTCTGATCAAAGGCTTTGTTTCTGAGTCTTTTGTTTGACATTTACCAAGAAATACATGGAGAAGAGAGTAGTCCTTTAGCTGTGTGTCATGGTGTATTGAAGGAAAGAGAGGGAAAACCTTACAAAGGTTAGTAAATCAAACTGAGATGGAAATGGTTCTAATGGATGTCAGCTCTCTCCCAGGAAGGCTAGGCCAGCACTCTCCACTGGGGTGTCCTGTTGGGACAGCGAATCAGGCCCTGTATGTTGTTAGATTTCTATCCTATAACAAGATATTTGAAGGGATTAATACATGGAGAAGGAAGATGTATTTTAATTCACTTTTTTGGTTTAAAACTTTTAATGATTCATTTTAATTTTGTGTGCATTGGTGTTTTACCTGCATCGTGTCTATTGGATCCCCTGGAATTGAGTTACAGACAGTTGTGAGCTGCTCTGTGTCTGCTGGGAATTGAACCTGGGTCCTCGGGAAGGGCAGTCAGCCCTCTTAATGGCCAAGCCATTTCTTCAGCCCTTAATTTACAGTTTTTGAGATTCCAGTCTATGATTGATTAATGGGGTAGAAGACAGAAAAAGAACAAAGGAAGGGATGTCAGGGCCCAAAGTCTGTTTCAAGGCCACACCTCTAATGATCTGAGGCTCTCCCATCAGCTCCTACCTTCCAAAGTTTCCACAATGGCCTCTAACGCATGGTTTATTTGCATCTCAAAGTCTCTGATTCAGCAGGTGAAAGTGGGACTTCAGCAACACACATTCGCAATGGCTTCCAGGAGACACAGTGTTGAACGTTAAGAACCTTAAGGTAAGGAAGACCAAGGCTCACAACCTGGACATTTTATCTTGTTAAAGGTATAGGGCTTTGTGCTGAGGGTGGTTCTAAGATCAAGAGACAAGGAAAGAGACTGTGAGATGGGAAGAGACGTTCAACATCTGGGGTATTGATGTGGATCTTGTCTGTACATTCAGAAGAGTAAGCCCTCTTTTTTGGGGTTTTGTTTTCTGTTACTTCAGATCAATCAAGCTTTCAAATATTAAATGGAAACTTCTAGAAATAATTCATAAGCTCACACTGAGTACCATTCTGAGGAGCTTGAAAGCTCTCGTCTCTGCTCCATCCATGCGGTATATGAATTAGCCCTCTGCCCAGTAGTCACTTAATAGCTACCTTAGACACAAGATCCACTGGAAAAATTTTCAGATTTAGTGTTCAACTCTCTCTGCCTTTTTTCAGAGAGAAGCAAGCATCAGGATCTGAGATGAATCTCTTAGTCCAGTGTGTGAAAAAATATTGCTGCTCTTGCTTTAATTACCTGGAATCTGACCCATGAGTGACAAGATCCCAGAAACAGTCAGTTCTTGGCTCAGCTGTACACAGCCTTTGTCTCTCTCTCCTCACAGTCTCATCCTCAGAGGGCATCATGTGACTCTCTTCCCTATGACATGTTCAGCCAGGAAATCTACTGGCTGGCCTCCTGGGATTGTGAATAGTTAGCCAGGCCTCTCTACTATGCACTTTGTCATGGGTCCTCTGGTTTTTTGACTTGCCCACCTGCCCTGGGGGAGTATTACACAAGATGGAGGAGTTGCCTTCAGACAGTTTCTTTGGTCTGCTGTGTTCCCTTGACAGATCTCTCTCTCTCTCTCTCTCTCTCTCTCTCTCTCTCTCTCTCTCTCTCTCTCACACACACACACACACACACACACACACATAGAGATAGAGAGACAGAGAGAGACAGACAGAGACAGAGAGAGACAGAGAGAGACAGAGAGAGACAGAGACAGAGAGAGACAGTGTCAGCAGAGGAGCAGAGGAATGTTAGCTCCCCTGGAACTGGATCACAGGCAGTTGTGAATCTTCTTGAGCTACTTTTCTCATTGTCGTCTTAGGGATAAGGAAGCTAAGGCTTAAGGCAGAGAAAGACTTTCTCAGTGTCAGACAGCTCACTGCAAGTGGTAGCATGTGCAGCCGCTTCTGGGTGACAGGAATTCTAGCTGGTTCTCTGTGTTTTCGAGAGTCTCCAGGAACAGAGCAGTAGGGACACTGCTGTGGATGCCAAGAGCACCAGCTGTTTTCTGAGAGATGAGGGCCGGGGCTCCCTACAGGGAAGCATGAGAGGCAGACAGGTCGTGAGGGGTCCCATACCATACACTTCTACAGGGATGGGATTCTGACTGGATTCTTTATAGGTAGGGAGCTGATAGAAGGGGAGACCTGAGGCATTCCAAGTTGTCCTCCCAGGCTTCCCTAAAATTTACAAGTTCTGCGTATGCATAGTTCACACTAGAGAAACTACACATCCATCCCAACTCCTCTTTGCCTCATCCCTGTAGTGCACCTTGCCTTGCTGTTTCTCTCTCAAGTTCGCCTTTCTTCCTGGGGTTTCTATCCTTTGTTCCTTGCCTCTCCTCTCTCCTCCTTCTTCCTGCCCCCCCTCCCCGTCCTTTCCTCTGGCTCATGGTGATTGGGTAGAGAAGATACAGAACTCATTTTCATACCTCAGAACTGTGTGGTGGAATGTTTTGGGGAAAGAGGCCCAGAAGGGCTTAGCACTTATCAAAGACACATCAGCATCTGGGTGGTGAACTTCCTGTTTAGACAGCCCTTCTCTTTCCAGAGGCTCAGCTGAAACTGGACAGCTGTGGCTTGGGCAAGCTGCCTGTCCCCAGAACTTACATGGGGACACCATCTCTTACCTTGGGCTCTCTGGAACTCCAGTGCCAATGCCTCCCTTTTCTGCACACTTATTCCCCATGTTCCTCTGTCAGGAGGTTCTAGGCCACCGTGTTCTTATTATTGGAGCATGACATCATTTCCCCCCGCTGGTCCACAGAGTGGAGTAGCTGATGGCAATTCTCTCAGAGACAGGACCTCTTGTATCTAATCTGTGACAGGACCTATTCAGCCCCTGCAAATAAATTAGTCCTTACCAGGTCCTCCAAACATCTCCAAGGTCCTGGTGATAGAGTCTGGAAAAGTCAAAGACCTTTGACTATTTATATATACCCTTATGACGTTCCCAGACTGATGGGGATAGCAGGTAAGAACACAAACTGACAAGAAACCATGACATAATAGTCTGTGGTATGGGACAAGTAGGGAGAGGTGGGGCAGAGCAAAAAGCTGGATATACTCTGCATAGGAGTCTTTTGAAGGGGCAGGTGTTAGATCTCAGTGTGCTGAGGAAAATTGTGAGAGGCAAGGATTACTAGACCTGTGGGCTCCTGAAAGGAGCTTGGATTTTATTCTTCTCATCAAGAATAGAATGGCTGAATTAATGCTCAGTAATCAAATCGGCTGGCAGAAGCTTTCGGCTGCCTAGTAAGGGTCTGCAACCATAAAAGGTCCTGTCGTATGATATACAACATGTCGCTGGACTGTAATTTATTGATCACCATGGACTGAGTCCCAAGATGTTTGGGTTGTCACACACATGAGGGAGATCCTTGCCCTTCTCAGAACTGAGCCGACTACGAGCAGAAAGGGAATGTGGCCGTCTGTCTGGCATAGCTGTAAAAATGACAAGAGCTATGAAGGAGGCACAGCTGTGCATGGTCCAGCAAAACTGGGACGAATGCTGTTTGCCATTGTGTTCTCTTCCACTTTGGGTTTCGGATCTCTACATGATGCATTGTGGGAGACTTCTTACATTGTGATGCCCTATGTCTTCTCCCCGGAAAAATTAGTTTTCTTAAGAAAATAACCTTATCTGCTCTTCCTTGGGAGTCCTCCTTACCATGGAGATTGTGGGAAACACAAAAAGTTAGGCAGCTCAGAGTTCTCTTGGCACAGCTGCCCATAGTAAACTCAGAAACAAGAGATTCTGCAACAGATCAGATTACAGGCCTCCCCCTCTGTGTAGTCCACAGGACATTTCCCCCAGAAAATAAAAACCTAGTAACAGAGTTAGTTTACCTAAAGTAACCTTTGAGACATATGGAGATGTAAAATTAATATGAAAGTATAAGAAATTGCCAATCATAAGGGGAATGGGCTCACATTAAGTTACAGTGATGTCTTTTAACTAAAAAATAAAGAGAAAACAAATCAGCCTGCAGTCTGGGAGAGCTTTCAGACTTTAATTTAGGCTAACACACAAGTTGTACTTCAACCACCCTCGTTGGGAAATCACCAAGATCAGATCAGCTATTTTTCTATTTAATGTTTCATTTTCCTGAGGAATAGGTCATATGTCATAAATCTTCATGTAGCCTAAAATGATTTGAGATTGATAATAACTATTCTCTCTGGACTTGTAACACTTGCCCACGGACACAATGATATCATCTATGTTCCTTTGAAATCATAAATTTGCCTCTTTTGTGAAATCTGTATAAACAAACATCTTGGTTGCTAGTCAGTCAGAGATGTAAGAGTTACTAGCCATGGTCTCTCACTCATTCATCCATTACTCCCTTCCCCCTGTTCTTTATCTCCTCTGCTGGAACCTGTCTGGTACTCCCAGCCACTGGTACCCAAACAGCGACTCTGCTGAGGTAAGTCTAGTTATATTGCTGGTCCCCAGCAGTGGTCTATGTGTCACTGGGTGGAATGAACAAGAAAGTTCTGCCTTTCTTTCTGGAGGCATGTATGTCTCAGTTTGCCTCTCTAACTTCAGATCTGGTGACTCCATTATTGCTGGCATCGGACATGCTCCACTGACCCACATCGAGTGAATCTCTCAACCTCTGGGCACAGAGAGGTTGTGTGAAATGAGAAGGAAAGCAAGGACTGGGCTCCGACACAGGGGAACTGTCCCTGTGTCCATGAGTAGCCATCCGGGTGACTCAGTTTGACTCCATTCATGAAAATACCTGTCCTGAGCAACAGTCCCTTATTAAAAAGTGAGTTAGGCCACAAAGCACTCAGTGACACAACATAAGATGTTTGCCCCCACCTAATCACTCAGGGTGGCAGGCAGCCTTCTGGGGGATCTTATCAGCGTCATGGTTCTTCCTTAGAGGCAAAGCACACACAGTCCGTTGTGAATGGTGGCTGATGGGAGGCTGACACTTGTAAAG
Organism: Rattus rattus; assembly: GCF_011064425.1. NCBI lineage: Eukaryota > Metazoa > Chordata > Mammalia > Rodentia > Muridae > Rattus > Rattus rattus. The sequence goes on along the minus strand of NC_046159.1, from coordinate 29,458,249 downwards.
AGGATGAAAGCTCTTTGCCACCCATTGGAAGCCAACTTGGGTCCTTCAACCTAGGACAGACAGACAAAGGTCTGAAAGAAAGCAGAGGTTGGCCCCTGAACCCAGAGTGAGCTGAGCTTGGGGCAGCTCCCCTTGCAGAGTGGTGAGTGCTGTCTTTCCTCATCGACTTTTCCACTATTTACCCCGACAATCAAAGCATCACGGAAGTGTGACTTGAAATGCTGACACTGTAGAAAAACAAGAGCTGAAAGTAAGACCACCCAATGTTTCCGTCTGGGCCCCTACAGAAAACAGAGGGCACGCTGGTCAGGATCGGCTCGGAACAGCCAGCATTACCAACAGAGAGAGAGCAGGCACGGGGAAGGATGCAGTGGTCCAGGGTGTGCTGGATGTGGGGTGCTCAGTTTAGCAGAAAAGTCCACACGACCTGACCTGAAGACACCAGAGAATAAACTCATGACTTCATATGTAATTCCCTGTCTCTCTCCAAACCTGCGAGTGGAGCAGACTGCAGTAATTGTTGGAAAGGTCCCAGAGCCAACATCTTCTGAGAACAGGTTGGCTCTGGAGAAAAAGCCTCTCTGTACTCCAGTGGGTCCTCTGTTGACAGCCTTCTCTCTTGCACCTCCCCAAGGACTGGTCCTCGGGTCACTCTCCAGCCCTGAATTTCCTCCCTGCCAAAGTCCCCGCATCCTCTTGGCAACACTCACACTCTGCTGGTTGCCCAAACAGAATGGAGGCTTTGCTTCACTCACAGGAGGAATAGAAACAGAGGTTAGTGGGGCATAAAGAAGACAGGAAGGAGGTGAGGACGCTAGCTGGGCTTATGGGCTGCTGAGACGTGGAAGGGTTGATGGGCTGCAGTGCCCTACAGGCTTCAGGGTGTGAGCTCCATACTCGGTTCTGGAAATCCTCCCCAAGGCTTCCTGGCTAAGCACACACACTCACACGCGCACACGCACACACACATACACAAAACTATACACATATACACGCACACATGTATGTACATATACACACTGACACTCTCCTGATATACTTGCTGAGCCTTTGTCTTTCAAGCTGGGTTAAGTGTCACGCTGAAAGGAGATGTGACCTTTGAGTGCAGGGAGGCAGATGGAAAGCTTCCGCCGCCATGACCTTCTGGAGATGGTGGCTGGGAAGGCAGGCCGACCTTCTGATTCCTCGGCAACCTGGTTCTCCAGCTCCTGACACCCTGGCATTGAGTCTCCTTCACTGATGCTCTTCCCATCTGGAAATCGACTGGTCCCTCTGGGAAGTGTTTTGCTGCCTCACTGGTGCTGGCAGCAGTGAGCATGGAAGACATCAGTCCTGCTTGGACTCTGACTGATGCCAACTATGGCTGATGAAGAGCAGATTCCAAATCAGTAGGTGACAGGAGCGGAAGACACATCTACTCAAACATAAAGCTGTGTTTATCTTGAAGAAAACTAAGAATATTAGCGGCTAGTGGCCAGGTAGGCAATGTGTGGACAAGGATGGGAGAGCCAATCAGTCAGAACCTGCAATAGTTTGGATCTAGATTCTCTTCTGGTGGTCTCCTATTCCATACTTCCGGTGGTCTCCTATTCCATACTTCCGGTGGTCTCCTATTGGAATAGGAGACCCATACTTAGTCCCATCGTGGTGCTGTGATGATGAGGAAAGAGTAAAGAAAGGTTCTGGGTGTTCTAGGCTGTTAGGTCTTTCAGTCATGGAGGAATACCCTTGAATAAGATTTAGGATTCTGGCCCCCTCCTCGATGATTTCTGCATCCTGGCCATGAGACCAGCGGTTCCGTTTGTACCCTTGAGATCTCCTGCCCATTTTTGTCTGTACACTGCTACTCCAAGACAATGATGAGAGATCACGGACTAAAATCTTTAATACCAGGCTCCAAAGTAAGTCTTTCCATATCACAGAGAAAACTGATTAACTCATTATGGTAACAGAAAGCTGATTCACACAGAATTCCTCCCCTCTCTCTGCCCACCCCTCCACAAGAGGCAATATTCACCTAATTTAATTATCTAAGGGTCAGTTTTATTTGCCCTACCCCCTGTCTTCAACCAAATTTATTTCTAATATTCTCATCCCTTAGTGGACAGTATTGTGTGAATGAAAACAGTGGGAGATGAGGAGTCTTGGAGGCAAAAGTCATACACATGGGATCAGTGTCCTCATGACAGAGGCCCACACCAACTCCACCGTGTGAAGAGATAGGGAAGGCACCGCCAAAGAGCCAATTTCCTTGACTTTGGAAACTTTGGAGACTTTCCAGATTCTATAGTTGTGAGAAGTAAAGTTTCACTTTAGAAGCCACCCAGTTTGTGGTATTTTGTTTTGTTTTCTGAATGGGCTAAGACAGCAAAATCTTAGAGGTAACCAGGCAACCAGAGACTTACCCCTGGCCCAAAGCCCACATATCATTCCCACTGTTCATGCAACCCTGCCTTGCTTCTGCCCCAGAAACTGCACCAAAGCCTGCGGCCAGTACTACCCTGGCTTCTGCCTCACATGTAGCCCTGGGCAGTGTGCTCACATCTCCTGCTTCTAGAATCTGTGAGTTCAACAGACAGTTTTCTTGTGTTTTCCTCTGTCTCTCTTTGCCATAGCTTGAATGATCACATCATAAAGTAATTGAAGACAGGCTTCCATCTCTCATTCTTGCATCTGTAGCTATTCCCCAAAGCCTAGAGCACAATTTTGAGAGGCCCTTTCCTTGGACATTCTGACACTTGTGTATCTGTCCCAGCTTTCTTCCTGGTGGGCCTCTCCCTTAACTCCCAGCTGGCTTCTTCTGGCTTTGTCTCGTGCTTGCATTTTCTGTTTCCTACAAGAAAGGCCATTTTCTGACATTTCATACTTTGTCCCTTGTCAAGGATTAGGGTCATGTGATGCTTGAAGCCTCCTTTCGAAAAAAAAATGTTTTGCCCTATCGTGTGTCCAGCACTCAGCTCTCCTCTTCTGTTCAAAGCCTCCTGGGAAGACATACCCCAGCAGTGCCCAGCTGAGAGAAGGTAGATGCCCCACTCCTGTGACCCCTGCCTGCTCCTGTGGTATCCTCGCCTGAACCCCACGAGTAACCGTTTCCCTCTGAGCCTACAATGAACCTTCCCCAAAGAGGTCATTTTACCTCTTCCTCTCAGTGTCGGACAGAGGAAACTGCCCACTTCATGACATTCAGAAAGCAAGAGAGAGAAACTAGGGATCCAATGTCCCCTCCAAAGGTCTGTTCCTAATGACCTAACTTCTTTTTCCCACTAGGTCTCCCCTCTTCAGAGTCCTGCCATCTCCCAGTAGTGTTCTGGGCTGATGTCCATCCTGTGGGACATTTCCAAAGACCTTAGACAGCAATCCTAGCTTCTCGTCGTTCTCCCCTGACGAGGGTGGGAAAGCCTCCATTCAAGAAAGACAGTTTCCATATCTATGGCAAAGGAAAACATCTCATGTCTGAGAACACAGGGGCAGATAGAAGATCTGTACAAACAGGCCCTGCTAAGTGACCACATTCTGTTACCATTATATTAAATGCTTTGTCCCTAGTTATACTTGTCTATGGCTAGACTTTCTATCAAACGTGAACAGGTCTCATGGCTCATAAAACGATATGAAATTAAATGTGTATAGTCTGTTGCAAATTGGCCTTTTACAGCACCCTCAGCCTAGCAAAAGGTGAGAAGGGAATCTTTCCTCCCCTACTTAGTACTGGTCATGAGGAACAGAGAGGGCATGGTCCAGTTGAGAAGCTGGATATGTCCCAGTGACTCCAAAGCATGGGTTCATGCATGGCTACTGACCTACTCCTTAGCCCCATTTGCCTTCGGGGTCAGGGAGGAACCGTGTCCTATGACTGGGACACTCTGCCATCTCAGATTCATGCTCTGTGGCTGAGGGAGGGTAAAGGCTCTACCCAAGCAGACCCAGCCACTGCTCATACTTTCTAAGGATTGACTGACTGTAGCTACTTCTAACCTCAATGACCTCACCAGCCTTTCAGGGCATCTCAGGGCTACGATGCCCACAGCCTTCATGTTTCATCTCATCCATCATTCCTGGTTCTCCCAGCTAAATAGAAGACAAGTTATGCCCTGTGGAAATGACAGAACACCGTGCCCCCTGCGTTTTGTCTTCCAGACTAATTTGTTAGAGGCACACTCCACCATTAAAGGCAGTTTCCTAATAAAGACCTTCTGAATTGGGGAATTTTAAAGAGAAGATCCTGTGAGAGCCCAGATCTGCTCTGCATCACACATGCTACACAGAACACCATCTCTCAGGCGTGCCTTTCCTTGAGCCATTTCAGAAAGCAACAACTTTGACTTGTTTTCCCATTTTGCATCTAAGTATTAAGATCGAATCTTATACATCTTGTTTATACAAGCAAGCACCCAACATTTGTTAGAATACCAGAAGACACAAATAAATCAATAATACATCTGTACCAACAAATAAGGACATCTGTGAATGAATAAAGTGATGTTAGAAACACCAGACAGCACTAGTCTATCAGTTACTTTAGATGTGAACACCCTCACCTGGGACCATATGAGAAAGAGCACCAGGCTGAGATGTGACAAGTCTGCTGACCTGTCACTCTGTCACTGGTCACAAGCCTCATAGAGAAAAATTACCAAAGTGAAAGCTATCTGTCTGCTCCCCTGAACCTCTGGCTCGAGTGAGATTTCTCCTGTCTGTGACACACAGCCCACTTGAAACTGACACTTTAAAACAGCACACCATCGGGACCTGCATCTGTCTACGCCGTGAGCCGCCCTGTGCCTACACGTTTATGAGGTTTCTTATCTGGGACCCAATAGAGGCTTTCCTTGTTGGTTATCAACTTAGTGCCTCTCAGAACTCTGCAGCCCCCTTAACCCTTCCTTACCTTGTGGGAATGTGTGTGTGTGTGTGTGTGTGTGTGTGTGTGTGTGTGTGTGTGTGTGTGTGTGACTGTGTGAATTATAAAAGTGTGGTCTGAGAGTTAATATAATTAAGGCTGGAATAAAAGGACACTTGTATGTGAATGGCCTTGAGTACCCAGGGAAATAACGCATGTAGTAGTGAAATGTTAACTAAATGCTGACATTGTATCAAAATACAAACAGGCCCATCTGTTTCTGACATAGCTCACTCAGGACAGCATGGATGGAATTAGAATCCCCTGAAGTCGGGGTGCAAAGAAGCAGTTTTCCCAAGCCTGTTCTCCTTTCAACAAAAGTAGTCCTGGCTCCCATGTCAGGCCGGGTAGTGCAGGCTGGAAGTCACACAGCCCGCTTCTCTCTTTCCTCCTTCCAGAAATGCATCCCCATCCAATGCAACCTCATCATTCACGCGTGTTCCCAGTGCCTGTCAGGGCAAGAGGCTCCAGGCCAGTTCAAAGCTGACCCACAGAATTCCTGAGACAGGGCTGGAGGTGTTGCTTGGCGGCAGGGCCAGAGTTTGGCATGTGCGAGCCACTAAGTTGAATGCAATGCTACAAAGTCAACTCATGAGAGTCTCTGAAGAGGGGAAGAAGTAGGAACTTTGGCAATTACTGCGTCCTTTAATTCCCCCTTGAGAGACTGCATCAGTGTATCCTAAGCTAAATTAATTTTCACAAAAGAAGTCCTGCAGCTTCTTCATTTTGGGCTTCTTTGTAAGCTCGGGCTGATGTGTGCTGTGGACAGACTGCTGAGGATACAGAGACATGAGAAATGAGGGAAACTGATCGAAGAAGCTAAACAAGGAGGGCCCAAGGGAGGGTGCTTGAATCTCACTCGAGGGAAAATAAAAATAGTTATTAGAAGTGGAGGGAGAGAGGGAACTGGTTGGAAGAGGGGATGGGGATGGGAATTGGAGTGGGGATATATGTGTGTGGAGGGGTGAGAGGGCTGGGAGAGAGAAGAGAAATTGGTAAGGGGACATCTCTGTACAAGCCAGAGACCTGGGACTAGGGAGACTCCTGGAAGAATATGGGGTGACCCTAGCTGAGACTCCCCTAAATGGAAGGGGATATGGAGACTGAAGTGGCACTGTCTTGTAGCCAGGCAAAACTTCCAGTGGACACGAACTCACCCATAAAACCTTCAACCCCAAATTTGCCCTTCCTACAAGGTGTGCAGGGATAAAGATGGAGCAGTGATTGAGGGAATGGCCAAGCAATGGCTGCCCGACTTGAGACCTACCCCATGGGAGAAAGTCAACCCCGATACTATTAATGGTGCTCTGCTATGCATGCAGACAGGAGCCTAGCATAACTGTCCTCTGAGAGGCTTCATCCAGAAGCCGATAGAAACAGATGCAGAGACCCACAGCCAAACATCAGGCAGAGCTCAGGGGGTCTTGTGAAAGAGTTGAGGGAAGGATTGAGGACGCTGGAGGGTTTAAAAGCACAAAAAGAAGATGCACTCTATACCTTTCTACCCACCCAACTTCATGGAACTTCATGTATCTCTCTGTCTCCCCAACTAAACTGGGCCCATAAGAGTTCACAGAGACTGAACTACCAACCAAAGAGCGTTCATGGACTGGACCCACTCACCCCTTCACACACATCTGATCCCCACCCCAATTCCCCTCCCCGCCCCCTCTCCCACACAGTTCCCTCTCGCCATCCCTTCTAATATCTACCTTATTTCCCCTTCCGGACTGTAGCAGATGTGTAGCTTGGTTTTCGTGTGGTTCCCCCAACAACTAGAGAAGGGGCTCTCTCTGACTTAGACTCTGTTGACAGCTTATACATCCCTCTTCCTTAGCTGGGCTGCCTTGTCTGGCCTCAGTGGGAGAGGGTGCGCTTAGTCCTGATGTGAATTGATATGCCAAGGAGAGTGGTACTGGGGATAGGGGGCTCCCCTTCTCTGAGAAGGGGAGGGACAAATGGGAGAAGGGATGGGAGGGTAGAACTGGGAGGAGAGGAGGGCCTAGATTGGGAGGTAGAGTGAATAAATAAGTTAAGTAATGGAAAAACAAACAAACTGAGGTACCTGGAATGGGCCATAGAAGATTTTATTTCTAGGGAAGAGAAAACAGAGACAGACAGCAGCAAGAGCACCTAGAGTTGGGCTTAATGAGAGCTGCAGCTTTCAGTGGAACCTGCAAAATCTCTCCTGCCTCCCTCTGAAGATCTCCTCTGGAGATTTCACACCTCTCCCTCACACTGCTGCAGCAAACCATTTCAAAGCACCTCACTGTGTGCACAGATTCAGGAGCTCATGGTCTGAATGGGGAAAATGGAGGTGACGTATGCCCTGCCCCCCCCACCTCACTATGTTCTCTCAGACTTCAGCTCAAGAGACAGGAATGGCTGACACTGAAGCTGAGAGCTAAGACTGGGTGTGGACCCTCCCCAAACACCTGCCCTCCATACCTGCCACTTGAGCTAACAGCACACAGGTTGGGTTGTGACTTAGATGGCTCACAGCATGGCATCCAGACTCCAAGAAAGAAGGCCTGAGAGGACCTTTTATTTTCCAACTTGGTCAAGCCGTACATCCCAGATACTTGATCAAACACCAAATTGATGGACAGTCTCAATATCAATCTAAATACAAATTTTAGGTGAAATAAACTTATCAGTTGCTTCTAAGCAGCCAGATCTCTGTCACAAAATACCTTAGGAAAACAATCGATAGAAGACTATTTTGGTTCTTAGAGAACTGGAGATATAGCTCAACGATTGAGTGCCAGGTAGCATGCCATAGACTCTGGAGTACAGTCGCTGGCACAGGAAATAGTAACAACAGAGCATACGGCCACACTGTTTCCTGTCTATTGTAAGAGAGAACATAATGATGGCCACAGTGGTAAAGAACAACACTGCCTGTCCTCTTGTTGTGATCACAGCATGAGAGAATGGGAAAGGATAAAGCATATCACGAAGTCACACCCCCAGTGACCAGCTTCACTGAACTAAGGCTCATCACTGAAGTCACCTCCTGGAGGAACATCCTAGTAGCGTATAAGTCAATTCACCCTGGGATCCATTGATGAGATTAGAGTGCTCATGACCCAATCATGCTCTGTAGTCCCCCCCCCAACCCCCACCTCTGAAAATAGCTATCCTAAGCGCAAAGCTTTCAATGCATGAATTTTGGGGAGGGCTTTTCAAATTTAAACCACAATTCCTCCTCAATAGTTCTGACTTCTACTTGGATTTTAGAGATTGTCTTTATTTTGGATTTGACCAGTAGTAGCAACTGTTCCTGAAGCTGCAGCCTACTGGGCTGCTCTGGTGATCACAACAATCACCAGTTCTTTAAGACTATTACTCTGTATACATCTAGATCCTATAGGTTCTGCTTCTCTAGAGAACACTGATTTATACATAGCAGTGCAACAGCTCTAGTCCCAAGAGGGTACATAGAAAAAGTCAAGTATCTAGACCACTGCCGGTGCCAAACCCTAGAAACCACTGGACATCACTTTCTGGTGCTGTGTTAGTAACACCCTTATTCTGGGAGCTGAAATGACAATGGCCATTGGACAGTAGGCTCAGACCAGGGGTAAGAGATGGTCTCAGTAGCCATCAAGGCAAGTGAAGAGTGGAGTGCAGGTTCATCTAGGGCTCTGACTCCACACAGCCCTACAGTGCCTCTCTCCACTGGAAACAAGAGCAGAAACACATCCTAGCAGAATAAAGTCACGAGGTCGACCGTCATCCTTAAGCTTTTGAAGAAATCTATGGCAAGAGACTGTAGGGTCTAAGTTTGAGGGGAGGGATAGCAGGCAACTTGGAGGCGGGCTAATAGTCCAAACCTCATTACTTTATGTGTTTATTCATTTATTATCTATGTGTGTGTGCACATGTATGTTCCACCACATGTGTGTGGAATTCAAAGGACAACATATGGGGAGTTGGTTCTCTCCTTCCCCATGTGGACTCTGGGGATTTAACTCAGGTTGTCAGACTTGGAGACATGGGCTTTTACCTGCTGAACCTCATCGTCCCAATTCCTAAAGTTCTGTGGGTTGGGTTAATACAAAGCTGGGTACAGGGGCAGTAAGAGAGTCACTGTGTCACCATTGCATGCCAGACTGCACTCTAGATTTCCATAGTCTCGTTTATCCACTAAAGTAAATATGTCAAACTTATCTCTGGAAATCAATACAAAATTCTTGAGTGTAAAAATGGCAGTAGCCATTTCCTTGTTTGTTCTCTTAGTTCTGGAACTGGCTAGACTTAGCCATCACTGGATGGCTCATCCTGTGTGTTCATGAAGCTACGATTGGATGGTGCTAGGGTTTGATAAGCCTTGAGTGTGCTTAATGTACTAGAAACCTGGTCCCCAGTGGCAGTGTGGAGGTTAGGAACCCTTAAAGGGAAGGGCTCAGAACAAGGCAATTAGGTCATTATGATTTGGCCTTCACAAAGGAGTAATGTAGCTCTCAGGCAGTGGGTTGGTTTTTCCCAAGGATGAGTTTCTACAAAGCAGCCATTCTCTAGGCTATCTCTTTCCTGCTATTTTGTCATCCACCATGGCCTGATGCATCCAGAAAACCTTTACTAGACTCAAGCAGATTCTGGCGCTGTACAATTATTTATTATTTGAATTGTTGGGGATGGAGCCCAGAAATTTGGACATGCAGGGCAAATGTTCTACTGTTGAACTGTATTATCAGTTAAGTATTATTTTCGTAAATCTCCAAAATTGGGAGATAAACAACCCTCCTTTCTTAGTCAAACCCAACCTCAGGTATTTTGTTAGAGCAATACATAATGGAGTGATGAGGGCTGAAGTCACCTTGAGCCTCAGTTAGTGTGGATGCGACATCATCTGGGTCCTCCACTGGGGCCCTGGCTGAAGCACTGTGGAGAGTCTTCAGGTGGTGCTTAGCTCTTTCCTGGAGCAGGGTTGAGTATCATCAAGTAGAAATATCATAAAGCAGTCCACAGAAATTGTATGGCTTACTTGACCTCACCTCAGAATTACAGTCATTTCTACTGCATGCTGTTACAGTGAATCATGAAAGCCAGCCACATTCAAAGGGAAGGATCGACACAACACAACACAACCACAGCAGCAGCAACAACAACAACAGCAACAACAACAACAACAACAACAGCAACAACAAAACTCAAGAAGGCCTTAAAACCACTCTAGTCAGTATTAATTTCCCTCCTTACACAGAGGAGGAAACCAAGGCCTGGAGATCCTGAGGCTCCCACATTGTGGCTCCCACAGTTTGCAAGTTGCAGAAGTGAAAACTGAAAGCAGTTGAGCCAATGTCCAAAGCCTGTTATTAAGCCAGTGTGCAACCCTGTCCTTCAAAACCAGAAGAAAGAAACTCATAAGCCCTTATAAAAGCAAGGGAGGGGTGAATGTATTCTGCTAAGGGAGCTGAGAAAAGCTGAGCTGGGGGTCAGCACAGTGGGGAAGGCTCCAAGAATGGGTGCAGAGCCCAGGAAAGGTGCAAGAGGAGAGCATTCAAGGCACACACAAGATGTGTACAGTCGGGAACACACACGTGATCCCTGACTGCTGGGTGAGCATGAAGGACGTGGGCTAGATGAAACCTAGTTATAAAAGCACATCAGTGCCAGCCTGATGCCTTTCTTGTCTTACATCTCTGATTGAGCAGCATCAGTAGCACATGCAGCTTCTTAGCCTCAATCTGAATCTCTTGAATTGGAACCAACGGAGTTGAGAGCTCAACATGCTGTGGCCTGCTGGGTGATTCTGATTCAGACCTGGATTTGAGACACTCTGTTCTCAGGTACTGGTGCAGGCGACCATCTAGGCAGATCTGCTGACTCTGGTGTGCTGAGCAGGTTGCAAAGAGAGAGCAGTGTGTGTGTGTGTGTGTGTGTGTGTGTGTGTGTGTGTGTGTGTGTGTGTGTGTATGCATGTGTGCATTGCCTATGCAAGTGTGTGTGTGCATGTGTGTGCATGTGTGCATTGCCTGTGCAAATGTGTGTATGTGCGCATGTGTGTACATGTGTGCATTCCCTGTGCAAGTGTGTGTGTGTGCATGTGTGCATTGCCTGTGCAAATGTGTGTGCATGTGTGCATTGCCTGTGTAAATGTGTGTGTGTGTGTGTGTGTAAGCTCATGTAAGTCCATGTGTGACTATGGCTCATGTAGAGAAGGAGGAGGAGGAGGAGGAGGAAGAAGAGGAGGAGGAAGGGTGGACTTGGACAGTGCTTGGTGGGGCACTGGGCATTGCAGCTTGGCCATTCAGGGAAGAAGAGGAGAAGTGAGAGCCACCCTCACTGTCCCCTCTAAAGCTCATGACCCAACATTTCTGTGAATATCTGAGCCTGTATTGCTTAAGAGTCAAAGCATAAAGAGCTCTCTGGGTCAGGTTACAGGACTGTTTCCTGTCATGATATCAACCTACCCACTCTGCATTCTGCCTTTGGCAAAGCGTGGCTGGGTCAGGCAGTGTCTGCTTCTGTACTGCACCACTGACTTTCCTAAGCCACGTTTGCAGAATGTTTTAAATACTAAGATAAATGACATAACCTGGAAATTGAAGACGTTCTTGGCACAATGCATTTGCTATTTTTTATTTCTTGTTGCTATCCATCATGTATTCATTCAAAAGTTGTTGTGCACCTACTAGGTGCAAGGCCCTTAGAAGATAATCATGGTCTCATTGTGCACCTAGTAGGCATGAGGATACAAGAGAGCAGTCATGGCCTGCTATCTGGGCCTCTCCCTGGTTCTGTGAGATAAAGAAAAAAACAGCGATTGGAGAATTGGGCTCCAGGCATTAAGTTTATGCTCCTGTAAATCTCATTTCCAGGCACACTGGGTCACTTAAAAAATGGATTGAAAATCTACCTTGCATATCTCCAACTGTGTGAATCACAAGGAAACAGAGTAAGGGCGCAGCTGGGGGGCAGTCAGGGCTGTGCACACCCAGCCCCCTTCCCTTCTTCCTTCCCTGTTACCTTCTGTCACCCCAGAAGGGTCCTTGGCTCTAAGCAGAAGGCTTCCTTGCCCAACCCTAGCTTCCATGTGGAGCCCTACAGATGCCCTTCTCTTTCCAGCTACTCCTAGCTGGCTGCTGTTCCAATACAGAGAAAAATATTTAAGAACCCAGTTCAGGGTCCATTGGACATAAGCAGATATTTCTGTTTCTTTGCATTCTTTATTGGAAGTCTCACTAATGAGGTGATATCTAAGGAATGTGTCCCTCTGTTACATAGGGGCCCCAGAGGATTCTGGAGTGTCTAGGAAGTCTGATGGAGGAGAGAGACAGGACAGAGAGCACATAGCTGCCTGGGTGGCAGAATAGGGGGTGGGGGGATGGCAGCAGGAAATGCAGAGACCCAAGTCCCTGAGCTCAATCTTCTGTAGGCCTTTAGGCCCTATGAATTTAATTACCCACAGTAAATTGTTAAAGTGTTTTATTCATAGATTCTTCTAAATGCTTTCTTGAAAAAATACAAATCTATAAACCAAATTGACCATCAGCACAGAGCTCCACTTATTGATGAGGGGGTAGCCCTCAGCCATCAGGTGCTTCCTGAGGGCCAGGCAGGCCCTTGGCAGTGGAGACTTCCAATCACTCGAAAGCATTCGAGGCAGAGCCCAGGCTTCACATGTATGGGGTTAACCTTGTCTCTGGTTGCTGCCCTTTAACTGAAGCTGGCAACAGGCACCCTTGCAAAGGGCCCTGCAGTGGCTCTGAGGTGAGGGGAGGGGGCTGTTCTCCGGACTTCCGGATATAGGATCCAGTGACACCTGCAAGGGTCAAGCCGTGAATGTTTTTGGTAACGTCTCTATTTTTTCTTTCTCAGCGTTCCCTGAAGCTAATGCTCACCCACCTGTTTGAACAATGTTTTCTTTTCCTGGCCAAGAATGAAGGCCAGGGAACTTTCCCACCAGCAAATGTCTTTTGAGAATGTTCAGCTCCCAGACTGGGCTCAGTGAGGCTCCAGCTGACCTTTGCCCTGCTTTGCACCTGGAGCCTAAGCCTCGTGACCTGAGCTGGGTGACCTGTGGGCTACAGTTTCACTGAGTGGACATGCACACACAAACAGCTGTACCAAAGTGCCATCAGCAATGGAAGCCAGGAGGTCCTAGGGGCATGTGGTGAGTAGGGCTGAAAAGTCATACTTCTTTGCCAGAAGGGAGAGGGAGAGTGAGGAGGATGAGGAAGAGAAAGGAGAGGGAGAGGAGGAGGAGGACAAGGAAGGGGAGGAGGAAGAGGAGGAGGGAGGCTAATGGAAGGGACACTGCTGTCATGGATACTATCAAAAGACTCCTGTCGTAGGACATGTTGTCTCCTGACTTCCTCCGCTACAACTGCTAGGGTTCTGGGCACAAAGCTGAGAACAGCTGCTTTTAAACCCCACAGCACATCCACTGGCTGCTTTTGCCAGCATGTAAGGTGATCTCCTAAGCCCCCAGCCACTTGTACTTGTCTGGGAGCCATGCTGCCCTGCTCTGGTGTTTGTCTTCTTCCCTCTGTCTTTCCAGAGACTTTTGGCAGGCTAGCCCTCGGTTCTTTCTGCAACAATCCACATGTTGGTTGGCATAACTAATCTATCCCACCTGTGTTCCTTCTGCAAACCCAAATATAAGGACAGCTCAGTGCCCAGTGCCAGGGTCTACCTCACCTTTTCCAGGCACAAGCCTGGGGAAGCATCACATCTGTCCCTGTGTGGCCTTGGAGTACCTATGAAGACTCCCTGCTATCAGTTCTTTACCAGTTCAGGCCACAAGGAGGGATGGGAGTCCCAGAGCTTGTGATTTTGAGGTCTGCAAGGTAAACTGTGGTTATTATTAGGTAAGAGTTGGTTATGACTCACAGAGTACAGTTACACTAACTCCTTGCTAAGTCCCATGGTCCTACAGCTGCAGCAAAATAGATGAACTGGTCACACAGAGACCAGAGCCACATGAAATGAGTAGTCAGTGTCACCTCTGTGAGAGATCCCTGCTGGGCATGGACATTCTCTGTCCCCGAAGAGCTCAGACCTCCTTCTGGTGCAGGTGGATGTTTGTAAACCCAGTGCGAGGATTCTACTAACTTCTAAGAGCAGCTGAAATCTGGTTTTATGAGTGCTACAGGCAGTGTGTCAGGGCTGGGAGCTAGCATTAACACAAACCCAAGCCTTCCACTGTCTCATCTTTGTTCTGAGAAGGAAGTCTATGCCCAAGACTCAGTTTCCCCCTTGTTGATCCAGCATCAAGTCCAATAAAAGAGCTGTCAGTTATCATCAAGTTATGTGTGCACTATTGTACCTTAGGATCACTGTGCCATGTTGGTTGTTTTAATAGTCATTATAGCTCCAATTGGAAGCTTGAGTGGTACCGTCAAGTACCATGAAAGTCCTTAGTGAAGGTGCTTTAAGTCAAAACCAGCTGATATCTCCTGGTCCTGCGTCCAAAGTAAATGGTGTCTTACCTTCAACCTCTGGGAGGCAACCAAAGGCAGTGGCAAGACTATAATATATGGGAGTCTCATGGACACCCCAGACAACAACTCAGAAGGAGGCTTATGAAGCCTGGCATTGGGGGTTTGGGAGATACTCTATGGCTCTTGTGGACCCATCAGCCAATATTGAAAATTTTTCATTTAAACTGTGCTCTGTGTGTGTGTGTGTGTGTGTGTGTGTGTGTGTGTGTGTGTATGTGTGTGTGTATACACACGCATCTCCTTATGAATTTTCCTCAACATATATCTTACCCTTCCTCCTTCTTGTGTATTGATCTCCCTATTATAGCCATCATCAATTTTTTTTCCATTTATTCCTTCAGATAACTCGTACCTTGCCATTCCCCTCCCCATCGTTTCTCCCCCAATACATTCCTGGCTTCTGAGGTTATACCAGGATCTATATTCACACCTTAAGATTTGAAACTAGGAAATCTCAGATGAGAAAGAACATTCAAGGGGTGTCTTTCTGGGCTTGTGTTACCTTACTCAATATGATATGCTCCAGTCCCACCCATTCGCTTTCAAATTTAATGATTTGATTTTTTTCTTTGCAGTTAAAGAGTACACAAACCACATTCTCACTATGCATTCATCCGTTGAAGAACACTTGGGCGGTATTCGTCTTCTAGATACTTTGAGTAGAGCTGCAATGGACAGGGCTGAGCAAGGATCTGTGAGATAGGATGTCTGGTCCTTTGAGCGTATGCTGAAGCGTGGTATAGCTGGGGCATATGCTCGGCGTGGTTTTTGTAGTTCTGAGGGCTTCCCACACTGATTTCCATAGTGGCTCTACCAGTTTCCAGTCCTGCCAACTGTGAATGGTGTTTCTTCTCTCCTTGCATCATCGTTAGCCTTTGCCCTGTGTTGTATCCTTGGTCTTTGCCATTCTGGCCTGGGCAATATGAACCCCAGAGCTGTTTTGATTTGCATTTCCCTAATTGCTAGAAGCAATGAGATATTTCTTAGCCGTTTTTACTTCTTCTTTTTAGGACTCTTTGTTCACGTGCTTACCCCATTTTTGGAATGCCTTCTTCGTCTTCCTGACTTTGAGTCCTTCATATGTTCTGATGGTAATCCTCTGTCAGACGTGCAGCTGGCAAAGATTCTCTCCCATTCTATGGGTTTCTTCTTTACTCTGTTGCTTGCTTTCTTACCTATACAGAAGATTTTTAGTTTTATGGGTCCCCCCTTGTCAATTGTTAGCCTCAGTGCCTGGGCCAATGGGATCTTTTTCCAGCAGTCTTGACTTACATGTATCTTCCATAGGGTACCATTTGATTTCTCTTCTAGAACTTTCAGTGCTTTGAGTTTCACATTCAGGTGTCCGTTTCATTGGCAGTTAAGTTTTGTGCATGTGTTAGAGGCAACTAACATCGATCTTCTATGTTAGTTGAAGGTGCTGTATTTTCTCCAGTGTGTTTTGTTTTGCATCATTGTCAGATATTAAATGGTAGAAGCTATGTGCACCCCTGTTTGGGTCTTCAATTTTCTTCCATTTACCTACATGTCTGTTTTCGGGCCATACCGTCTTGTTTTTATTCCCATGCCTCTTTAATATGTCTTAAGGTCTGGAATGATATCCTCTATCGTTGTTCCTTTTGCTCAGGGTTGTCTTGGTGATCTAGGATCTTCTGTAATTCACATGAAGAGAGCTTTTTCTCTCTGTAGAGAATAGGAGAGGGTTTTGACTGGGATTGCATTGCATCTGTGTATGGCCAAAGGTAGGAAGATCATTTTCACAATATTCATTTTACCAACTCTTGAGCACTTTATTTCTTTCCATTTTTCTACTACCTCTATCTTTTTATTTGGAGATTTAAAGTTTTCCTTATGGAGGTCCTTCACCTCCTTGGTTGAAGATTTTCATCAATATTTTCTTTTCCCTTGCGAATGGACGTGTGTTCCTGATCTATTTCCCTGAATGTTTCTGTTGTTGTTGTTGTTGTTGTTGTTGTATAAAAAAGATATTGATGTATGCAAGTTGATTTTGTATCCTTCCACAATGCCGAAATTGTTTATCATTTCTAGAGGTTTTCAGACAGAAATCTTGGTATTTCTTGTTAGCTCTGCTCTCTTTCTCTCTGGCTTTTGTCATAAAGGCAGATCAGATTTTTGGCAAAGGCCTTCTCTGTGTCTATTGAGATGGTTCTGTTATTTTAAGTTAATTTATGTGGTTTTACTACATTTATTAACTTGTATCTGTTGAGCCATCCCATCCCTACATATACAGGATAAAGCATGGTCATGATCTTTTATATGTATATATGGATTGGGTTTGCAAGTATTTATTGAGGATTTTTCTTATCTATGTTTATCAGGAATATTGGTCTGTAGGTGTGTGTGTGTGTGTGTGTGTGTGTGTGTGTGTGTGTGTGTGTGTGTGTGTGTGTGTGTGTTTCACCTGGTTTTAGTGTTAGAGTGATACTGTCTACATAGATAGAGCCTGAGAGTGCTCCTGTTTTAAGTTTAACAAGAACTGTCTGTAGATCTTCCTTAAAAGTCTCAGAATTTCTCTGTATCCATATGAGCCTGAACTTTTATGACTGGAAGTTTGGAATTTTGTGGTTGTTGGGGTTTTTTTTGTTTGTTTATTTGTTTGTTGGTGATTTCAATCTTCTCATTGGTTACAGGTCTATTTAGGTGTTGATCTCTTTCTGGTTCAATTTTTCTGGTTGGCTGCCTTTAGAAATACATTCATTTCTTTTAGATTTTCCAACTTAACAGAATATAGATTTTAAGTATCTATCCCCTTATAATATTCTAAATATCTCTGATCTTTGTTGTAATGTCCCACATTAGTTTGTGCTCTTTTCATTTTCCTGGTAAGTTGACTAGGTCGATTTTATTTATCTTCTCAGAGAACCGACTCTTAGATGTGCTGCTTCTTTGATTTATTTTCTTTATTTCTATTTCGGTAATTTTCAGCCCTGGTCGTCATTATCGCTGGCCCTTTAGTGGGTGTGGGTCTCATTTGTTCTTCCAACTTCACAGGTACAGTCACATCCACTAGTCATTACTTGTGTTCCTTCTAATTTTTCTTAATATAGGCGCACAGAGTCGTAAATGTCTCTGATAGGATTGCTATTAATATATCCCAGAGGTGTTGGGCTTCTGTGTTCACTAAGTTCCAGGAAATGTTTTATCCCTTTCTTGATTTCTCCTTTGTCCCACTCACCAGTCAGAGGTGACTTGTTTAATATCCAAGAGTTTGTATATCCACGTATTTATAGAGATTGGTTTGCTGTCTGTGTTGTGTTATTGCATTGTGGTCAGATAAGATAAACATCGTCATTTCAATCCTTTTAATTTGTAAAGATTTGTGAGGACCCAGGAATGTGGTCTATCTTAGAGAAGTTCCGGTGTGCTGCTGAGTAGATGGTGCATTTGCTGGTGTTTTTGTGTAATATTTTGTAGACACCTGTTAGGTCTACTTGATATATGGTGTCACTTCATTCTGATTTTTTTCTGGTTATTTTTGGCCATATTACCTGTATCTTGGAGAAAATAGGGTATAGAAATGACCTACCTTTAATAGATTGATGTTAATACGTGCCTTTAATTCCAGTAGTACAATTTTTATTCAATTGTATGCCCCAGAATTTGGTGCCTATATGTCTAAGATAGCAATATCTTCTTGTTTAACTGTTTCCTTAATTAGAATGACATGTCCTTTATCGCTTGAGATGAGATCTGAGTATATGGACTCTTTTGTTTCTTCTGTGTCTGTTCTGCTATTGTGACATAGCAGGTTGGGACAGGACGCAGGAGTTGTAAAACAGGTTGGGTCTAGAGTTTGGCTATAGCTTAGATTGAACAAATCAGTTGTGCTCAGGAGGTTGGCCCGCTGCACAGGATATGTGTCCTGGTTTAAGCCTGAGTTTGAGGTTAAATCTGGTTGTTGGGTAAACGGGGTGGAGAGCAGTATTGGACAGATTCAGCCAGCTAATCTCTGGCTTGAGATGTGAAGGATTTAGCTTTGCAAAGAAGTTGGAATGTGTGTGTGAAGGACCTGGAGGTGGAAGGTGGGGAGCAGAGTATCATGGTTAGAGCAGAGAGGTTAGGGGCTGTGTAAACATGGTGGTCAGACTAGGCCAGGGAACTGGGTGTGAGGTCTGGGCTATATCTAAGGTATTGAGGAAGATCTCTAGTAGGAAGAATCGGTTGAACTTACCTAGCTAAATCCTGGCCAATATATGCATGCTTTATTTGGTTTTTAATTAATTTTTATTGAGTCTATAAATTTTGAAATATTTACTATATTGAGTCTTCTGCTCCACAAACATACTACTCTAGTTATTGTATTTTATATGTATTTCTAAAAATGTTTTGAGAGTTTTCTCCATAGAAGTCTTGTACACCTATCATTAGCTCTACCACTAGGTTATACCATGTATTATTACTGCCCCAAATGGTGTATTTTTACATTTATGCCTCAAGCCTGTCTTTTAGCATCTATAGAAATACAGCAGATAGTTTTCTTTATTTATATTGTGTCAATCATCTTATTAAAACTATTATACTTTCATAATCTGTTCCTTTAAACTGTTTCCATGCACCAGTGCCCGTGGTTTCTCTTTCAGAATTCTTTGCAACTCGCTTAAGTGAAACACCAGTGGGAGATGATCATGGGCAGTTGGAAGCACAGCTCGGCAGTAGCCAGACAGTAACACTTGAGGACAGGGTAAGAGCTGCTAAGTGTTCTAATCTGTCTGTCTCTTTTGGGTCTAGCAGGTAAAGATCCTCCCAGCGTTTAGGTCACCCCAGATGATTTACCATATCCTTTTACCCAGGTCATAACTTCCCAACAGCTCTG
This sequence comes from Rattus rattus, assembly GCF_011064425.1. Classification (NCBI taxonomy): domain Eukaryota; kingdom Metazoa; phylum Chordata; class Mammalia; order Rodentia; family Muridae; genus Rattus; species Rattus rattus. The sequence continues at coordinate 29,439,063 of NC_046159.1, read as the reverse complement.
AGGGTAGACGTTATTGTCTCCCATTGCTCTTGAAGGGTTCTACTTTGTTCAGGTCATTGCTATGGGTAATAGTTGACACTCATTAGCATTAGATGATTACCCAATTTAATCTCTTAATATTGGATCACATTTTTCTGTTCTACAGAAGGGGGATGCAGAACTTGAATGCCTTTCCTGAGTTTGCTCTACTGGGTTGTATAGATGACTGTCAACCTCAGGCTGGCCTGACTCCTGATCTCACATTTGCCCATTGACATAGCTCTCCCTCCTCCTTCCCTTCCCCTCAACTTCCTCCCTTCCTTTCCCCTCCCCTCCTCATTCTCCTCTTCCTCCATTTTCTTTCCCAGCTAAAAGTCTTAGAACACTGTGTCCATTATTCTGGATTCCAGGTTGTAAAATGAACCTAGGATTCTTTCCTCTGTGGAACAAGAGTGTTGTTCAAGGTATTTCACAACCAAGGTTTGGCCAGGTGAACAGGGCAAGCTAACAGGTGGCAAGTACAACCTTGGGAAGTAATGTTGGTAGCGAAGAGGTGGCCCAGAGGGTAAGCGGCAGGTAAGTGGTGATTTCCTCTCTGTAGTAGTAGATCTCCTTCACTCTCCATTCATGTCACTTGGTCCTCAGAATTTATTGGGAAGGAGAGTCTTTTCAAATATAATTTGTTAATTAAGTTAACATGAGATCAAACTGGATTGGGTATTGATGTGATTTGGGTGTGGATTGTACCCACAGGTGGTGGGCGAAGTTGGAGGCAGCAGAACTTGCATGAGTAGAGCCTTGTGGGAGAACCTCGGGTTGAATACCTTAAAAGGGGATTGTGGTAACCCAGCCTGTTCTCTCTCTCTCTCTCTCTCCTCTCTCTCTCTCTCTCTCTCTCTCTCTCTCTCTCTCTCTCTATATATATATATATATATATATATATATATATATATATATATATATGTGCCCGTCCTGGTTAATGAGATGTATTCAGTTTGCTCCGACAAGTCCTCCTCACCATTACCATCTGGCAACCTCACCAAAGCCCTCAAACAGTGGAGCTGTCCAGTCTAGAATATACAATGCAAGAACCAAAGTCAGCTTTCCTTCCTTACAAAGTAAGTTCCCAGGAACTTCGTTATAGGATGACTTCGTTATAATATGAGCTAAACTAACAAACTGGCCTAACCCAATGACTGGTGCTCAGAAGGAAAGACCCAGAGACACAGGTGAAGAAGTCCACGTGCCACAGAGCAGAGGTTTCCCGAGTAAAAGTAATGCCAGGCACTGCCACACGCTGGAAGAGAGAGACAGACCCTTTCTTTGGAGAGCTAACAGGGAGGATAGCTCTACCAGCATCTCCGTTCCTGAGTTCCAGCCTTGAGCACTGTGGGGAAAATATGATTGTTTTGTCTTAAGTTACATGTTTGTGGTGATTTTTTGAAGGAGTGTCATGCTGTTTATTTTAAAGTTATTTTGTGTGTATGAGGCTTTTTTCCTTTGCCTGCATGTATGTGTATACATCATATGCATGCTTGGTGACCTATGGTGGTCAGAAGAAGGTGATGGATCCCCTGGCACTGGACTTACAGGTCGTCGTGAGCTGCTGTGTTATCCTGGGAACTAAATCTAGGTCCTCTGCATGAACAAATGTTTTTAACAACTGAGCCATGTCTCCCTTGTAGTAATTTGCTATAAGAACCAGGAGGAACCTAGAAATCTACTCCAGAAAGACTGCTCTGCTTGATATATTTGAAGTAACAATGGCTTGGATAATTTCTGATTCTCTTGAGTGTCCATTTTATAGAACTAGTTTATGCTTCATAGTACCTGAGATGCAAGTGAAACAAACCATAAAACCAATCAATAAAACTGTTTCTTCGCTATGTTCGGTCTGAGCTGTGAACTGCTCCTTAAAATGCATCTAGCAGATTCTGACTGTACAAATTGGTTGCATGAATGAAGACATTTATGAATGAGGAACACAGAAGACATGGGGAACAGTTATAGCTCTCTGAGGAAAGATTTCTTGCTTTTCTCTGGAGGACAGTCTTATTTTGCATGGATAAAGCTAAACATCTTTGAACTGGTGTCTGGATCTCCCTGGGACTCTGTTCCCTTCACCAGTGAGAGAAGACAGTTGATTCCTTGACTCGTTTGTGAGAGCATTAGTCACCTGAACAACTGGCCTATCCCGTGAGCACCTGCTGTCATAATTGTCATTACTTTGGCCCACTCCTCAAGAGAGGCACATAGTCTGTGCTATACATGCATGTGTGATATGAAAATGTCTAGATGTGAAGTGTGCATAGCAGACGTCTGTTGAAGGACTTCCGTGGGAGGAAGAAGGAAGTAAGAGAGGGTAATGGGTAGGAAGTGATCAAAGGATATAATGTTTTGTTTATGAAATTTTAAAAGGATGGATGGATGGATGGATGATGGATGGATGGATCAATAAATGCCTGAATAAATGTCTGTTATTAGATAAGCCCCCCCAAAGGCATGCCAATCCCTTGGAAGTTGCTGGATTTAGCTCAAATAATATATCACTTTCTAAGCCATCCTCCTCTAAGAGTGAAGCATCGAAGAATGAAGTCACTTAGTCACACATTTTAAATCTCTTTCCCATTGTTCTCACTCATCCAGGATTGTCAGCACAGCCGCTACTGGGCCTAGGTGTAGACAGCTTTCTAAACGGACTGATGAGTCCACGGGTCCTGGCTTAGTAGAGCTGGTATTACATGTCTTCCAGTTTGTGCTACTGTACTCAATAAATCATCTTCCCTGGAGGGAACGGAAAGGGAAACAATGAAAGAGGGAAGAGAAAGGGCATCAATCTCCACTAATAACGAGCCCAGGAACTTCGCTCCCAGGGAGAAGCGAGCAAGAATGTGAACGGAAGTGTTGGTGGACACGGGCTGTTTGTCCTGATCTGCCTGACGACAGCATCCCAGCACTGAGCTATGTCCCCAGGAATGTGCTTCCAAGACGATAGTGAGGGCATGGTGGCGAGTCTGCCCACTGATGGCAGCAGCCCCAGGTACTTTGGAAGCAGACGTTGGCGAACAGTTCCTCCGCAGAGCCTGGTCTTCAGCCAGTTTCCGAAGCTTCGCTGGATCCTATAAGCCAAGCAAAGCAAATGGCTTCAACTGCTGTACTTGGTTGATTGGATATCCAGACACACACATTGACGAGAGGCACCGCAGAGGCAGTTTATGGCTCTGTAAAGCCATTGTTTTGCCTAGTACCCTGGACAGCTTGGTTGAAAGGCTGGGAGGACGGTAACGCCAGGAATCCTTTAAGCCAGGCAGTGTAGGTGTTGAAACTAGATCTGATTCCAGGGCCTGTGTTCCTCCTACAACAGTGGGCTGCTCCGGAGGTGGCCGATAACTCAGAGCCTTGTGATCTGTGCCCAGATAGTCTGCTTGCCTGTACTTGCCTCCAGGTAGAGACCTGAGGCCAGTCCGGATGCCTTTCATGGATATTCCTTGGGGCAAGTTAGTCTTTTCACTTGCTCTCTTTCCCTTGGGCCTACAAGAATCTAAAAGCCTCTAACAAAATTGGAGGGGTCTGCTACAAGTTCCTAACCACTCTTCTACAAGTTCCTAACCACTCTCACCGCTAAGCCATCACACCAGGCCCTCAGTGGGGTTTGCAGAGGATAAGCAGAGCAGGTTTCTGGATGGATAGGTCACTGCACTCTCTTTTGGTTCAAATTGCCCAACAAATTTGCAGTAATTTCAGGAACAAACACTATAGGGAATGTGAAAGTCACAATTACTATTCTTAGTATCTGAGTGATTGTGACCAGTAGCAAAAGTCTTCTCTTCTAGAGAGAAGCAGGCCAGGTGGCAGCCACGGTCTCTGTGTAAAAGAACTTGAAGATGCTCTCCTGTAGATGAAAGGGAGGTACCTGTTCTGCTAAAAGCCAGAGAACTGAGAGTATGACATGATATGGAGTGTTTGGGGGTTTGTTTGTTTGTTTGTTTGTTTGTTTTGCTTGTGCATGTGCATCTGTGCCATGGTATATGGATGTGTGGAGGCCACAGAACAACCTTTTTTTGGAGTTAGTTCTTGCCTTCCACTTCATTTCGAGGCAAGCTCTCTGTTGTTTCGGCTACTGCACTGTGCGCTCTGTCTGGAATGAACGTGCTTGTCAATTTTACACTGCTAGTGCTTTCACCCGCTGTCCGGGTTACGGTTACTACTGTATGGTGAAACACCACGACCAAAAGCAACTTGGGGAGAAAATGATTCATTTTACATACAGTTTCCATCACAGTCCATCACTAAGGGAAGTCAGGGAAGGAGCTCAAGCCGAGCAGGAACCTGAAGCTAGGAGCCGATACAGAGGTCATGGACTGGTGCTGTTTACTGGCTTGTTCCCTGTGACTTTGTTTAACATGCTTTCTTATAGAGAGACTGCAGGTCCACCAGTCCAGGGATGACACCACCCACAGTGAACTGGACCCTCCGCCATCAATCACTAATTGAGAAAATGTCTTATAGCCAGATCTGATGGCGGTACCTCCTCAATTAAGGTTCCCTCTGTTGAAATAACTCTAAATTCTGTCAAGTTAACATAAAGTACCCAGCACACCCTCTGAGCCATCTCCCAACCCAGTCTTTCTATGTCTATAGACTATCTTGAGACAGTCTTTCTACGTAGCCCAAGCTGGTCTTGAACTCAAAATCAGCTCTCTTAATGCTGATGTCATAGGTGTCTGCCACTACACACGACAACAATCTTTTCTGTTGTTTTGTTTTGCTTTTGTTTTTGTTTTTGTTTTCAAAGACTGAACACAGTACTCTACAACTCTGAGTTCCAAAGGGGGCCTTTTAAAACAAATGCATGCTTCTTTCTGAAAAAAAGAAAGTAATGATGTGAATGTTTAGAAATAATTCGTGTTTGATGGTTGGAAACTGGTGAACACACAGACACAGATGCAATCACACACACACAGGTAGTCACACACATAGGCAGTCACACACACACACAGGTAGTCACACACAGTTGTATGGAGGGTGACGGTAAAATGACTGAAAATTTTGTACGATAAAAATATTATTTTAAATAGCAAAAACAGTACCACTGTTAGCATCAATGTTGATAATAACGGGCTTCAGAAGCAAATAAGAGGTTGGATATAATCATGAGCCTTGTAGAAATACACACCAACTAGGAAGACAGGTACTCAAGGAACATTCAGCAAAATAGACCTGCTTCTTGGATCACACAGTCAACATTTAAGCTAGATTAAGGCTATATTCTTGGGCCTCAGTGGAACCAAGCTGGATATCAGTAACTGAAGGACACAGGGAAATCTCAGAAATTAACAACAAATAACTCCAGGACAGATACATAGCCCAAAAGGAAATTAAACAAAACATAAATAAATTAAATGAGAACACAACCTATTAAAACGTGAGGGTGCTAAAGTATAGTTTTATGACTCAACAATGCTACCTTAGGAGGGGAGTAATCTCTGGCCACCACTGTAATGTTAAACTGAGATAAACTGAAATAAAATGGAGCAAAGGAAGGAAGAGCCAAGAGATCAGAGGAAGGGAGGTCAGAAAGAATGCAAATCCGTAAATCAAAAACCCATAAAAACAATAGGAAAAAACCAACTCAATGAAAACATGGCTTTTCAGAAAAGTCAATAAAACAGACAAGCTTTGTCAAAGCTGAAAAAGAAGGAAGGGATAAGAAACAAGGAAACATTGGGCAACTTTATTCATTAATTCCACAAAGAAGTGAGCCCATTCTTCTAAAGACATGAACCAACAAAACATAACAAAGGTGAAATAGCCTCAACAGCCTACAGCCAAGTGTGGGCTTTGAATGAGAAAGGCCCCTTTAGGCTCATATAGTTGAAGGTTTGGTCCCCAGTTGGTTGAACTGTTTAGGGAGGATTAGGAGGTGTGGCCTTGAAGGAGGAGGTGTGTCACTAGGTGAGCTTCGAAGTTTGTAAAACCCACACCTTTCCCAGTTAGTATTTTCTGTCTTGAGCTTTTGAATCAAAATGTGAGCTCCCAACTACTGCTCCAGAGTCTGTCTGTCTCTTGCCATGTTCCTACCATGATAGTCATGAACCCTTAACCCTTTGAAATCATCAGAGTCAAATGAACTCTTATAGGTTATCTTGGTCATGGTATCTTATCCCAACAATAGAAAAGTAACCAAGATACCAGGAAAGGAATTGAATCTGTAATTTTCAAAGAAACCTCCATGTTCAGATTAATTCTTTGGTGAATTCCATCTGAGATTTAAAGATGAACAAATGCATATCAATTTCACATAATTTTCAGAGGAGAAATCACATTCCAACTTATCTCATAAAGCAAGAATCATACTGGTTTATAAAACCAAAATGAACTTAAGTATTTAAAAAAATTATGAAAGCTAGAAAATTACAGATCAATATCTCTTAAGAACATTGATAAAACATTTCTTGTCGGCTAAATATTCATGAAATGGGTCAGTAATGTCCAAAAAATTATAAACCATCAACTAACTGGTATTCATTTCAGGTAGCCAATGTTACTTTAATATTTGAAAATCCAATTCTACCAATTACTGCAAAACGGAGGAGAGGGAGAGGATAGGAGGAGGAAGAGGATAGCAGAAGAGTAGGGAGAGAGAGGAACAAGAAGGCATTTCTGACAAAAAAAAAAGTGAAGTTCTACTGAAAAAGCAAGTGTGGCTTCCTTCAGCTCTGTTCAGCCCTAGAAAAGGCTGAGAAATTATTTAGTTCCTTAGAGAGAGAGAGAGAGAGAGAGAGAGAGAGAGAGAGAGAGAGAGAGAGAGAGGATAGAGACATGGACATAAAGAACAGAGGCAGGACACTTGCCAGCACACAGACCCAGTGAAGAACAGAGGAAACCCACTGGCTCATGGGGTCAAGATGGCCACATCACTTACTTATTATGCAGCCAGTAACTGGGATTCACACTCTTTTCATTGGGATCTTTAATTTCTTTATTAACACACAAATTGGATTTCATTATGGCCTTTCCCAGACAAAAAGTGTTTGTATTGATTCTCCTACCCTCTCTTCTCTGCAACCCCATACCCTTTGTACCCCGTGATCCCCCAAGAGCCTCCCTTTTGCTTTCATGTCACCTGTGTCCTTTGCCCTCTCCTCCCTTTCTCAACACACACCTCCCTTTCTGGCCTCCTCTCTGATGCGACAGCCCGTATCCACTTTCACACCCACCTCTACATACACAGAAACATTAAGAGTTAAGATCTGCCTATGAGAGACGACATGAAGGAAATCATATCTCTTGGTAACAAATTGCAAGAAGTGACCCTACAAGAATTCCCTGACACTGCAGATAAGCACATATACATATATTTGACAATGCATGTGTGTATATCTACATATTATAGAAAAGAAAACTAACATGTGCTAGGACAGATGGTGTCCATGGCACTTTGAAATCCTTGCAATAATTTGAACTGACTCTCTTGCCTTGAAAAAACTCTTGTAAAGCCTTTTGTCATGAGCTCACAAATAAAGCCACCACACAGTTAGATTAAATAAGGCAGGCTCTCACTCAAGCAGTCGTTTGCTTAGTTCCATCATTCATAACCTCTGATACTTTGGAAGGGGAACCGGCATCACAGACGTTCTCAGAGACTAATTTATAAGTTGAAAGAGATCAGTGCTCGGAAACAGGGGGCAGACAAGTCCTCATCTGTGACCTTGCATGAAGATGGTGCTTGTGCTGATGCCATGCATAGGTCAGCGGTGGACTCAGGTGTCGCTACTTCTATAAGAGATGATGTATATTAAATTGTGCCCATGCTGTATTCAAGTTCAGCCTAGTTACACCATTAACTGGTGTCACAAACATGGCCTTTATTGAAAACTGTCTAAAATTGTTTGAAGTTTTAAGGAAAACACACAGAATTAAGCCTCATGTTCATTCCAGAAAATGTGGTAGATATCCATCAATATTTAATAATAACATCTGCTCGGTCTCAGGATGTGGAAGTCTGGGGAGTCTAGCCATGCTATTCACAAAGGCTTGTCATGACAATGAGACCATGTGTTATCTATCCCCCTTCATGTATTTCCTCCACCCAACAGTGTAGCATCCTTCCAGGGCTGTACATTACAATGGCGTAGAAGAAGACATCTCAGGAATATCACTAACCAGAATGTCAAATTTGTGTGCAACACATTTCTGTGTCTTTTTTGTGGTATATTTTGAATTTTTACAACTTTGCAAGCAGGTACAGTTGGTCCTCTACATCCATACTTTCTGCATCCATGAATTTTTGCCAACCACAAATTAAAAGTATTTTTTTTAAAAAAAAAAAAACTGTGCCTCGGGCCCTGGGAAGATGGCTGAGTGGTTAGAAACACTGGCTGCTCCTGCAGAGGACCTGATTTTGATTCCCAGGACCTACATGGCACCTCAGCCTCTTATAAATCTAGTTCCAGGGGATCTGATGCCTTTCTCTGGCCTCTGTGGGTACTATATGCACACAGTACACTTACTTCTTAAACACACATGAACATACACATAGATAAAAATGAATATTTAAGCATTTATGCCTGTACTGAGCATATAGAGCATTCTCTTGTCTTGTTTCTTAAACAGTACAGTGTATCAATTATTGACATATCACTTATTTCATATTAAGTACTGTAAGGAAGTAATAGATGATTTCTAGTATAGAGTAGAATGGATACGGAAACGTCTAGATATCAATGTTCACAACCAGGGCCTCTGGCAAAAAGGCTCCAAGTCCCACCATCATGCTCTGAGCCCAGTTTTGCTACGGGGTTTTTCAAATGTTTAAATTAACATCTATTTATTTCACTCAAGCAAGGAATATCTAATCCAGATTTGAGACATTATTGGCACAAGAAAGAAGACAAGTGTGGCGATATTTTAAGTGCTTTGGGGGAGTCATAAAAAACAAGCTCACAGATGTTACACAGATGCAGTGACGAAGGAATATTCTACATCTTGAGGGAAATGCAGTAAAACAGAAAATAAGCCTGAAAAATAAAAGTAATAGCCAGATTCTATCTCACAGAGTGGGTTTTAAATCCAATCAAAAAGTGTTTGGCTGATGCCATAACATTTGTGCCACTGATGAACTGGTGTATCTGGCAGGAAGGTCATTGTCATAGGTCATAGTATTTGAATACTGATGATTATTTGTCTCTTCTGATAGCATGCAAAGTACCTTATAACACCACTAACACTTGTCAGTAGGGGTGAAGCTTCTAGCACTATTTTTAAAGACACCACTTATGTCATCTAATAAGGAGAAACTGAGCAGGGTGACATATGTAAGTGGTATCTTTAAGAACAGGGCCTCGCCTTCAGATAAGGTAAACAATAGGCTTGACAATACCCTATGATGTTTAATGGTATCTATGGGACACCTTTGATTGTGACTCGATAATATGTGACCCATTCCTAGCACTGGGGATTTACTTGATTACATAAGGTGCTTAGTTGGGACACTGTCTTCTTCATTAAATGGTGACTCCATTTAAATATCAGGTATACGTATTTTAGGAAGTCTTCCATATGGTTTTGTGCTCTTCCCGTTAGTCCCTCTTTTAGCATGCCCCCCTACACATCTCCTGTAGATGGCAATTACCCAGAGACACGCAGCTAGACAATGTCCAGAGAGTGAGAGACTTTGGAACACTCAGTCCTAAATGAGATGTCTTCACCAATACCCTCCCACTGCACCCCAAGGTTCAGCGATCTATGAGGAAGAGGGACGGAGAGATTTTAAGGGCCAGTGGTATTGGATCACTCGAAGGAAACTTTTTCAGACACAACAGGACTGAAACACATGTGAACTCACAGAGACTTTGACAGCGGAGTCATAGTTTCAAGATCTGTACAAGTTCAAAGCAGAAAAAAAGTCCCAGAACAGAGGAGTGGAAGTGGACAGAAACTGCCCCCTAACCAAGAGGCTGTTTTCAGTTGGTAGGTTTTGGGAAAGGAAAAATCTGTTCTCTCCAATGGAGTATGTTACTGAGTCTATCAGCCACATAGCAGGGACAATCCCATGCCCACAAGGGGTTGGCCAACATGGAACAGACTCATGTTTCTGTGAATCTTTTGTTCTGTTTTGTTTTATTTTTTATCTTGTTAACTTTTGTTTGTTTTTTTTTAACCTTCCTTCTTTGTTTTTTGTTATACAGAGAGAGGAAGAGGAAGAGAAAGGGATGGGGAGACAGAGAGATACATGAAGTTCCATGAAGTTGGGTGGGTAGAAAGGTATAGAGCCTCTGGGAACTGTTGGGGGGGAGAAAATGTATGATCAAAATAAACTAATTTTTAAAATAAAAACACATTAAAATATATAACACAGTGGGATAGGAAAATATGTAAGGATGTGTGTAGGTAAAAGGCAAACATTTGCCACATCACTGCTTTCTGTGAGGGGCTTGAGCAGTTAGAGCTTTGGCATTCACAGGGGACCCTGAAATCATCCCTCGAAAATGCTGTTGGGTGACAGTATTGTAATCATTCCAGTTTTGCAGGCAAGAAACTTGATTCACCCAGTGTAATAGTGGGAGAGGGGAAAAGCCTGTATCAGGATCTTAAGAGAATTTGATTCAGAAACTCAAGCTCTTCCTTGGTAGGGACAGTGTGAAGTTCTCTTCCAGGACCCTATAGAATGAAAAAATCAAATAAGACTTCCCAGAAGGAAAGTGGACTAGAGCGTCTTTGGAATTGGTAGAGTTGAGCTGAGATTCTAATCCAGGATTTTGTAGAAATCTTAGGATCAGCTAGTATCCTGATGGTAATGGCCAGTCAGTACTTGGGAATGCAACTGAAACTGTGTGTCCAAACCACACATGGTCATCTTATGCAGCCAACCAGGCATGCACAAGCTTCTGTTCTATAAGGAAGGCCAGGGAAGTAAGTGTGATGACCTCAAGCACCTTCCTACTGCACTGGCTTCCGGTCAGCCCCCCACTGCTGTCTATTCTCTTGCTTCATATTTGCCAAAAGTTTTAGAGGAACAAGAACAGTATGTGAAGAGACAAAGAAGTGATTAGAGAGAAGGAAAGTTAGTGGGAAATTTTGTGGCAAAATATTAACACCAGCCCTGAAGGAAAACTGCTCTGCAGACTTTTGGGGGCTAGAAAAGAAGGCAAGATTGATTGGTTCATCCCCAAAAGTAGTGGCACAGGTCTGGGATTAATTCAACTTTCTGGCGTCTTTGGGGACGTCATAAGTTATTCCACATAGCAACCTTGACATAGAGGCATCTGGGGTAGTCAAGCGTTACCAGGGTTAAAAGTCATTGTGCGTCTGCTGAAGGTGTGGGAGGACCCTGGCTACTGACCGATTCCTCTTCTCAGGTTGATGTCGTCCAGAAAAATGAAACACAGGTAGGAAGTTAGGAAATGACATGGGTCTGAGATAGACACATGTATTTCTAGAGCGTACAGCCAGTGGCATGAGGACACATGGGACCAATAAATAATGTTTGCGTCTGTTACAGCTGCATCAACAAAGTGCCTTAAACTAGGTCAATTATACACAAGTGTCATGTCTGCAGTTTGGGAGACTGGGAAGCCCCATAGGAAAGTGCCAGGAGATTTACTAGCAAGTTAAGGCTTTATTCCTCATGGATGGAGCTATCTATTTGGGTATCTTTGCATGGTGGAGAGGCCAAAATGCAACAAGCAAGCTTCCTCCAACTTCAGGTTTTGCTTAGAAGGACTCTGTCCTGGTTTAATTTCTGCCATTGTGATAAGATGCTCCGGCAGGAAAAAAGGCAGTTTAGGAGGGAAAGGTGCTTATTTTGGCTTACAATTCCAGGTTATAGCCCATGACTTTGGAGAAGTCCATACAGGAACTCCAAACAGCAGGTCATACAGCTCCAGTCAAGAGCAGTGAGAAATGAATGCACATGTGCTGCTCCCTTCATCACTGGATTCTGCTCACTTGGATCTCTTTACTCTTAACACAGTTTTGGATCGG